>NC_092240.1:56298551-56898551 GCF_036320965.1 Panulirus ornatus | reverse complement strand
AAGGAGAGAACATTATTTCAGAGAGAAGAAATGGGTATCTTTGAAGGAATAGTAGTTCCAACAATGTTATATGGTTGCAAGACATGGGCTATAGATAGGGTTGTACGGAGGAGGGTGGGTGAAATGTTTAAGGACAATATGTGGTGTGAGGGGGTTTGATAGAGTAAGTAATGAAAGAGTAAGAGAGATGTGTGGAAATAGAAAGAGTGTGGTTGAGAGAGCAGAAGAGGGCGTGTTGAAATGGTTCGGACATATACAGGGAATGAATGAGGAAAGATTGACAAAGAGGATATATGTGTCAGGGGTGGAGGAACAAGGTGAAGCAGGAGACCAAATTGGAGGTGGAAAGATGGAGCCAAAAAGATTTTGAGAAATGGGGGTCTGAATAGAGGGTGAGAGGTGTGCAAGGAATAGAGTGAATTGGAATGATGTGGTATACTGGGGTCAACGTGCTGTCAGTGGATTGAACCAGGGCACGTGAAGCATCTGGGGTAAACCATGGAAAGGTCTGTGGGGCCTGGATGTGGATAGGGACCTGTGGTTTTGGTGCGTTACACATGACAGCTAGAGACTGAGTGTGAACGAATGTTGGCCTTTTTTGTCTGTTTTTCTGGCACTACCACGCTGAAGCAGGGGTAGCAGTGCTCTTTTGTGTGGGGCTGGATAGTGCCAGGAATGGATGAAGGCAAGCAAGTATGAATATGTACATGTGTATATATGTATATGTCTGTGTATGTGTATGTATATGTTGATATGTATATGTGTGTATATGGGTGTTTATGTAATTATATGTGTATGTGAGTGTATGGGCAATTGTTTGTCTGTTTCCTGGCGCTACCCCACAGATATATATATGTATGTATGGTTCATGGTAAAGTGCCTGAGGATTGGCAGAATGCTTGCATAGTGCCATTGTACAAAGGTAAAGGGGATAAAGGTGAGTGTTCAAATTACAGAGTTATAAGTTTGTTGAGTATTCCTGGGAAATTATATGGGTGGGTATTGATTAAGAGGGTGAAGGCATGTACAGAGCATCAGATTGGGGAAGAGCAGTGTGGTTTCAGAAATGGTAGAGGATGTATGGATCAAGTGTTTGCTTTGAAGAATGTATGTAAGAAATACTCAGAAAAAAGATGGATTTGTATGTAGCATTTATGGATCTGGAGAAGGCATATGTTAAAGTTGCTAGAGATGCTCTTTGGAAGGTGTTAAGAGTGTATGGTGTGGGAGGTAAAATGCTAGAAGCCGTGAAAAGTTTATCAAGGATGTAAGGCACATGTACGAATAGGAAGAGAGGAAAGTGATTGCTTTCCAGTGAATGTCGGGTTGCGGCAAGGGTGCCTCATGTATCCATGGTCGTTTAATTTGTTTATGGATGGGGTTGTTAGGGAGGTGAAGCAAGAGTTGTGGAGAGAGGGGCAAGTATGCAGTCTGTTGTGGATGAGAGAGGGCTTGGGAAATGAGTCAGTTGTTTGCTGATGATACAGCGCTGGTGGCTGATTCAGGTGTGAAACTGCAGAAGCTGGTGACTGAGTTTGGTAAAGTGTGTGAAAGAAGAAAGCTTAGAGTAAATGTGAATAAGAGCAAGGTTATTAGGTTCAATAGGGTTGAGGGACAAGTCAATTGGGAGGTAACTTTGAATGGAGAAAAACTGGAGTAAGTGAAGTGTTTTAGATATCTTGGAGTGGATTTGGCAGCAGATGGAACCATGGAAGCGAAAGCTCTCTCATCCCCCAGGGATGAGAGAGCTTGGGAAGTGAGTCAGTTGTTGTTCGCTGATGATACAGCGCTGGTGGCTGATTCATGTGAGAAACTGCAGAAGCTGGTGACTGAGTTTGGTAAAGTGTGTGAAAGAAGAAAGTTAAGAATAAATATGAATAAGAGCAAGGTTATTAGGTACAGTAGGGTTGAGGGTCAAGTCAATTGGGAGGTAAGTTTGAATGGAGAAAAACTGGAGGAATTAAAGTGTTTTAGATATCTGGGAGTGGATCTGGCAGCGGATGGAACCATGGAAGCTGAAGTGGATCATAGGGCGGGGGAGGGGGCGAAAATCCTGGGAGCCTTGAAGAATGTGTGGAAGTCGAGAACATTATCTCGGAAAGCAAAAATGGGTATGTTTGAAGGAATAGTGGTTCCACCAATGTTGTATGTTTGCGAGGCGTGGGCTATGGATAGAGTTGTGTGCAGGAGGATGGATGTGCTGGAAATGAGATGTTTGAGGACAATGTGTGGTGTGAGGTGGTTTGATCGAGTAAGTAACGTAAGGGTAAGAGAGATGTGTGGAAATAAAAAGAGCGTGATTGAGAGAGCAGAAGAGGGTGTTTTGAAATGGTTTGGGCACATGGAGAGAATGAGTGAGGAAAGATTGACCAAGAGGATATATGTGTCGGAGGTGGAGGGAACGAGGGGAAGTAGGAGACCAAATTGGAGGTGGAAAGATGGAGTGAAAAAGATTTTGTGTGATCGGGGCCTGAACATGCAGGAGGGTGAAAGGAGGGCAAGGAATAGAGTGAATTGGATCGATGTGGTATACCGGGGTTGACGTGCTGTCAGTGGATTGAATCAGGGCATGTGAAGCGTCTGGGGTAAACCATGGAAAGCTGTGTAGGTATGTATATTTGCGTGTATGGACCTATGTATATACATGTGTATGGGGGTGGGTTGGGCCATTTCTTTCGTGTTTCCTTGCGCTACCTCGCAAACGCGGGAGACAGCGACAAAGCAAAAAAAAAAAAAAAAAAAAAAAGGGAGCAAATGGGAACTTCAGTGAAGGGTGCAAATGGGGAGGTGATAACAAGTAGTGGTGATGTGAGAAGGAGATGGAGTGAGTATTTTGAAGGTTTGTTGAATGTGTTTGATGATAGAGTAGCAGATATAGGGTGTTTTGGTCGAGGTGGTGTGCAAAGTGAGAGGGTTAGGGAAAATGATTTGGTAAACAGAGAAGAGGTAGTAAAAGCTTTGCGGAAGATGAAAGCCGGCAAGGCAGCAAGTTTGGATGGTATTGCAGTGGAATTTATATTAAAAGGGGTGACTGTATTATTGACTGGTTGGTAAGGTTATTTAATGTATGTATGACTCATGGTGAGGTGCCTAAGGATTGGCGGAATGCATGCATAGTGCCATTGTACAAAGGCAAAGGGGATAAGAGTGAGTGCTCAAATTACAGAGGTATAAGTTTGTTGAGTATTCCTGGTAAATTATATGGGAGGGTATTGATTGAGAGGGTGAAGGCATGTACAGAGCATCAGATTGGGGAAGAGCAGTGTGGTTTCATAAGTGATAGAGGATGTGTGGATCAGGTGTTTGCTTTGAAGAATGTATGTGAGAAATACTTAGAAAAGCAAATGGATTTGTATGTAGCATTTATGGATCTGGAGAAGGGATATGATAGTGTTGATAGAGATGCTTTGTGGAATTTATTAAGAATATATGGTGTGGGAGGCAAGTTGTTAGAAGCAGTGAAAAGTTTTTATCGAGGATGTAAGGCATGTGTACGTGTAGGAAGAGAGGAAAGTGATAGGTTCTCAGTGAATGTAGGTTTGCGGCAGGGGTGTGTGATGTCTCCATGGTTGTTTAATTTGTTTATGGATGGGGTTGTTAGGGAGGTGAATGCAAGAGTTTTGGAAAGAGGGGCAAGTATGAAGTCTGTTGGGGATGAGAGAGCTTGGGAAGTGAGTCAGTTGTTGTTCGCTGATGATACAGCGCTGGTGGCTGATTCATGTGAGAAACTGCAGAAGCTGGTGACTGAGTTTGGTAAAGTGTGTGGAAGAAGAAAGTTAAGAGTAAATGTGAAAAAGAGCAAGGTTATTAGGTATAGTGGGGTTGAGGGTCAAGTCAATTGGGAGGTGAGTTTGAATGGAGAAAAACTGGAGGAAGTGAAGTGTTTTAGATATCTGGGAGTGGATCTGGCAGCGGATGGAACCATGGAAGCGGAAGTGGATCATAGGGTGGGGGAGGGGGCGAAAATTCTGGGGGCCTTGAAAAATGTGTGGAAATCGAGAACATTATCTCGGAAAGCAAAAATGGGTATGTTTGAAGGAATAGTGGTTCCAACAATGTTGTATGGTTGCGAGGCGTGGGCTATGGATAGAGTTGTGCGCAGGAGGATGGATGTGCTGGAAATGAGATGTTTGAGGACAATGTGTGGTGTGAGGTGGTTTGATCGAGTGAGTAACGTAAGGGTAAGAGAGATGTGTGGAAATAAAAAGAGCGTGGTTGAGAGAGCAGAAGAGGGTGTTTTGAAGTGGTTTGGGCACATGGAGAGAATGAGTGAGGAAAGATTGACCAAGAGGATATATGTGTCGGAGGTGGAGGGAACGAGGAGAAGAGGGAGACCAAATTGGAGGTGGAAAGATGGAGTGAAAAAGATTTTGTGTGATCGGGGCCTGAACATGCAGGAGGGTGAAAGGAGGGCAAGGAATAGAGTAAATTGGAGTGATGTGGTGTGGTATACCGTGGTTGACGTGCTGTCAGTGGATTGAATCAAGGCATGTGAAGCGTCTGGGGTAAACCATGGAAAGCTGTGTAGGTGTGTATATTTGCGTGTGTGGACGTATGTATATACATGTGTATGGGGGGGGTTGGGCCATTTCTTTCGTCTGTTTCCTTGCGCTACCTCGCAAACGCGGGAGACAGCGACAAAGTATAATAAAAAAAAAATAAATAATATATATATATATATATATATATATATATATATATATATATATATATATATATATATCTTTCTTTCTTTCAAACTATTCGCCATTTCCCGCATTAGCGAGGTAGCGTTAAGAACAGAGGACTGGGCCTTTGAGGGAATACCCTCACCTGGCCCAATTCTCTGTTCCTTCTTTTTTTTTGGGGGGGGGGAATATATGTTGTATTATCCCTGGGGATAGGGGAGAAAGAATACTTCCCACGCATTCCTCACGTGTCGTAGAAGGCAACTAATGGGGATGGGGGCGGGAGGCCAGAAACCCTCCCCTCCTTGTATTTTTTTTTTTTTTTTTTTTTTTTTTTATACTTTGTCGCTGTCTCCCGCGTTTGCGAGGTAGCGCAAGGAAACAGACGAAAGAAATGGCCCAACCCCCCCCCCCATACACATGTACATATACACGTCCACACACGCAAATATACATACCTACACAGCTTTCCATGGTTTACCCCAGACGCTTCACATGCCTTGCTTCAATCCACTGACAGCACGTCAACCCCTGTATACCACATGACTCCAATTCACTCTATTTCTTGCCCTCCTTTCACCCTCCTGCATGTTCAGGCCCCGATCACACAAAATCTTTTTCACTCCATCTTTCCACCTCCAATTTGGTCTCCCTCTTCT
Organism: Panulirus ornatus; assembly: GCF_036320965.1. Taxonomy (NCBI): domain Eukaryota; kingdom Metazoa; phylum Arthropoda; class Malacostraca; order Decapoda; family Palinuridae; genus Panulirus; species Panulirus ornatus. The sequence continues at coordinate 56,893,225 of NC_092240.1, read as the reverse complement.
CCTCGTTCCCTCCACCTCCGACACATATATCCTCTTGGTCAATCTCTCCTCACTCATTCTCTCCATGTGCCCAAACCATTTCAAAACACCCTCTTCTGCTCTCTCAACCACGCTCTTTTTATTTCCACACATCTCTCTTACCCTTACGTTACTTACTCGATCAAACCACCTCACACCACACATTGTCTTCAAACATCTCATTTCCAGCACATCCATCCTCCTGCGCACATCTCTATCCATAGCCCACGCCTCGCAACCATACAACATTGTTGGAACCACTATTCCCTCAAACATACCCATTTTTGCTTTCCGAGATAATGTTCTCGACTTCCACACATTTTTCAAGGCTCCCAAAATTTTCGCCCCCTCCCCCACCCTATGATCCACTTCCGCTTCCATGGTTCCATCCGCTGACAGATCCACTCCCAGATATCTAAAACACTTCACTTCCTCCAGTTTTTCTCCATTCAAACTCACCTCCCAATTGACTTGACCCTCACCCCTACTGTACCTAATAACCTTGCTCTTATTCACATTTACTCTCAACTTTCTTCTTCCACACACTTTACCAAACTCAGTCACCAGCTTCTGCAGTTTCTCACATGAATCAGCCACCAGCGCTGTATCATCAGCGAACAACAACTGACTCACTTCCCAAGCTCTCTCATCCCCAACAGACTTCATACTTGCCCCTCTTTCCAGGACTCTTGCATTTACCTCCCTTACAACCCCATCCATAAACAAATTAAACAACCATGGAGACATCACACACCCCTGCCGCAAACCTACATTCACTGAGAACCAATCACTTTCCTCTCTTCCTACACGTACACATGCCTTACATCCTCGATAAAAACTTTTCACTGCTTCTAACAACTTGCCTCCCACACCATATATTCTTAATACCTTCCACAGAGCATCTCTATCAACTCTATCATATGCCTTCTCCAGATCCATAAATGCTACATACAAATCCATTTGCTTTTCTAAGTATTTCTCACATACATTCTTCAAAGCAAACACCTGATCCACACATCCTCTACCACTTCTGAAACCGCACTGTTCTTCCCCAATCTGATGCTCTGTACATGCCTTCACCCTCTCAATCAATACCCTCCCATATAATTTACCAGGAATACTCAACAAACTTATACCTCTGTAATTTGAGCACTCACTCTTATCCCCTTTGCCTTTGTACAATGGCACTATGCACGCATTCCGCCAATCCTCAGGCACCTCACCATGAGTCATACATACATTAAATAACCTTACCAACCAGTCAACCTTGTATTTTAACTTTCTAAAAGTGGAAACAGAAGAAGGAGTCACGCGAGGAGTGCTCAGCCTTCTCGAAGGCTCAGATTGGGGTGTCTAAATGTGTGTGGATGTAACCAAGATGAGAAAAAAGGAGAGATATGTAGTATGTTTGAGGAAAGGAACCAGGATGTTTTGTGAGTGAAACGAAGCTCAAGGGTAAAGGGGAAGTGTGGTTTGGGAATGTCTTGGGAGTAAAGTCAGGGGTTAGTGAGAGGACAAGAGCAAGGGAAGGAGTAGCACTACTCCTGAAACAGGAGTGGTGGGAGTATGTGATAGAGTGTAAGAAAGTAAACTCTACATTGATATGGGTAAAACTGAAAGTTGATGGAGAGAGATGGGTGATTATTGGTGCATATGCACCTGGGCATGAGAAGAAAGATCATGAGAGGCAAGTGTTTTGTGAGCAGCTGAATGAGTGTGTTAGTGGTTTTGATGCGCAAGACTGGGTTATAGTGATGGGTGATTTGAATGCAAAGGTGAGTAATGTGGCAGTTGAGGGATAATTGGTATACATGGAGTGTTCAGTATTGTAAATGGAAATGGTGAAGAGCTTGTAGATTTATGTTCTGAAAAAGGACTGGTGATTGGGAATACCTGGTTTAAAAAGCGAGATATACATAAGTATACGTATGTAAGTAGGAGAGATGGCCAGAGAGCGTTATTGGATTACGTGTTAATTGATAGGCGCACAAAAGAGAGACTTTTGGATGTTAGTGTGCTGAGAGGTGCAACTGGAGGGATGTCTGATCATTATTTTGTGGAGGCGAAGGTGAAGATTTGTGGGGGTTTTCAGAAAAGAGGAGAGAATGTTGGGGTGAAGAGAGTGGTGAGAGTAAGTGAGCTTGGGAAGGAGACTTGTGTGAGGAAGTACCAGGAGAGACTGAGTACATAATGGAAAAAGGTGAGAACAAAGGAGGTAAGGGGAGTGGGGGAGGAATGGGATGTATTTAGGGAAGCAGTGATGGCTTGTGCAAAAGATGCTTGTGGCATGAGAAGCGTATTAGGTGGGTTGATTAGAAAGGGTAGTGAGTGGTGAGATGAAGAAGTAAGATTATTAGTGAAAGAGAAGAGAGAGGCATTTGGGCAATTTTTGCAGGGAAAAAATGCAAATGAGTGGGAGAGGTATAAAAGAAAGAGGCAGGAGGTCAAGAGAAAGGTGCAAGAGGTGAAAAAGAGGGCAAATGAGAGTTGGGGTGAGAGAGTATCATTGAATTTTAGGGAGAATAAAAAGATGTTTTGGAAGGAGGTAAATAAAGTGCATAAGACAAGGGAGCAAATGGGAACTTCAGTGAAGGGGGCTAATGAGGTGATAACAAGTAGTGGTGATGTGAGAAGGAGATGGAGTGAGTATTTTGAAGGTTTGTTGAATGTTTTTGATGATAGAGTGGCAGATATAGGGTGTTTTGGTTGAGGTGGTGTGCAAAGTGAGAGGGTTAGGGAAAATTATTTGGTAAATAGAGAAGAGGTAGTAAAAGCTTTACGGAAGATGAAAGCCGGCAAGGTAGCAGGTTTGGATGGTATTGCAGTGGAATTTATTAAAAAATGGGGTGACTGTATTGTTGACTGGTTGGTAAGGTTATTTAATGTATGTATGATTCATGGTGAGGTGCCTGAGGATTGGCGGAATGCTTGCATAGTGCCATTGTACAAAGGCAAAGGAGATAAGAGTGAGTGCTCAAATTACAGAGGTATAAGTTTGTTGAGTATTCCTGGTAAATTATATGGGAGGGTATTGATTGAGAGGGTGAAGGCATGTACAGAGCATCAGATTGGGGAAGAGCAGTGTGGTTTCATAAGTGGTAGAGGATGTGTGGATCAGGTGTTTGCTTTAAAGAATGTATGCGAGAAATACTTAGAAAAACAAATGGATTTGTATGTAGCATTTATGGATCTGGAGAAGGCATATGATAGAGTTGATAGAGATGCTCTGTGGAAGGTTTTAAGAATATATGGTGTGGGAGGCAAGTTGTTAGAAGCAGTGAAAAGTTTTTATCGAGGATGTAAGGCATGTGTACGTGTAGGAAGAGAGGAAAGTGATTGGTTCTCAGTGAATGTAGGTTTGCGGCAGGGGTGTGTGATGTCTCCATGGTTGTTTAATTTGTTTATGGATGGGGTTGTTAGGGAGGTGAATGCAAGAGTTTTGGAAATAGGGGCAAGTATGCAGTCTGTTGTGGATGAGAGAGCTTGGGAAGTGAGTCAGTTGTTGTTCGCTGATGATACAGCGCTGGTTGCTGATTCATGTGAGAAACTGCAGAAGCTGGTGACTGAGTTTGGTAAAGTGTGTGAAAGAAGAAAGTTAAGAGTAAATGTGAATAAGAGCAAGGTTATTAGGTACAGTAGGGTTGAGGGTCAAGTCTATTGGGAGGTAAGTTTGAATGGAAAAAACTGGAGGAAGTAAAGTGTTTTAGATATCTGGGAGTGGATCTGGCAGCAGATGGAACCATGGAAGCGGAAGTGAATCATAGGGTGGGGGAGGGGACGAAAATTCTGGGAGCCTTGAAGAATGTGTGGAAGTCGAGAACATTATCTCGGGAAGCAAAAATGGGTATGTTTGAAGGAATAGTGGTTCCAACAATGTTATATGGTTGCGAGGTGTGGGCTATGGATAGAGTTGTCCGCAGGAGGATGGATGTGCTGGAAATGAGATGTTTGAGGACAATGTGTGGTGTGAGGTGGTTTGATTGAGTAAGTAATGTAAGGGTAAGAGAGATGTGTGGAAATAAAAAGAGTGTGGTTGAGAGAGCAGAAGAGTGTGTCTTTTGAAATGGTTTGGTCACATGGAGAGAATGAGTGAGGAAAGATTGACCAAAAGGATATATGTGTCAGAGGTGGAGGGAACGAGGAGAAGTGGGAGACCAAATTTTAGATGGAAAGATGGAGTGAAAAAGATTTTGAGTGATTGGGGCCTGAACATGCAGGAGGGTGAAAGGCATGCAAGGAATAGAGTGAATTGGAACGATGTGGCATACCGTGGTCAACGTGCTGTCAATGGATTGAACCAGGGCATGTGAAGCGTCTGGGGTAAACCATGGAAAGTTGTGTGGGGCCTGGATGTGGAAAGGGAGCTGTGGTTTCGGTGCATTATTACATGACAGCTAGAGACTGAGAGTGAATGAATCTGGCCTTTGGTGTCTTTTCCTAGCACTACCTCGCACACATGAGGGGGGAGGGGGTTGTTATTCCATGTGTGGTGAGGTGGCGATGGGAACAAATAAAGGCAGACAGTATGAATTATGTACATGTGTATATATGTATATGTCTGTGTGTGTATATATATGTGTACATTGAGATGTATAGGTATATATATTTGCGTGTGTGGACGTGTATGTATATACATATGTATGTGGGCGGGTTGGGCCATTCTTTCATCTGTTTCCTTGTGGTACCTCGCTAATGCTGGAGACAGCGACAAAGCAAAATAAATATAAATAAATATGTTGTATGGTTGCGAGGCGTGGGCTATGGATAGAGTTGTGCGCAAGAGGGTGGATGTGCTGGAAATGAGATGTTTGAGGACAATATTTGGTGTGAGGTGGTTTGATCGAGTAAGTAATAATAGGGTAAGAGAGATGTGTGGTAATAAAAAGAGTATGGTTGAGAGAGCAGAAGAGGGTGTTTTGAAATGGTTTGGTCACATGGAGAGAATGAGTGAGGAAAGATTGACCATGAGGATATATGTGTCAGAGGTGGAGGGAACGAGGAGAAGTGGGAGACCAAATTGGAGGTGGAAAGATTGAGTGAAAAAGATTTTGAGTGATCGGGGCCTGAACATGCAGGAGGGTGAAAGGCATGCAAGGAATAGAGTGAATTGGAACGATGTGGTATATTGGGTCGACGTGCTGTCAGTGGATTGAGTCAGGGATACGAAGCACCTGAGGTAAACCATGGAAAGTTCTGTGGGGCCTGGATGTGGAAAGGAAGTTGTGGTTTCGGTGCATTATTACATGACAGCTAGAGACTGAGTGTGAACAAATGGGCCTTTGTTGTCTTCCTAGTGCTACCTCGTGCACATTTGGGGGGAGGGGGTTGTTATTTCATGTGTGGCAGGGTGGTGATGGGAATGAATAAAGGCAGACAGTATGAATTATGTACATGTGTAAATATGTATATGTCTGAGTGTTTATATATATCTATACGTTGAGATGTATAGGTATGTATATTTGCGTGTGTGGGCATGTATGTATATAGATGTGTATGTGGGTGAGTTGGGCCATTCTTTTGTCTGTTTCCTTGCTGTACCTCGCTAATGCGGGAGACAGTGACAAAGCAAAATAAATAAATAAATAAATAAATATGATTTGTATATAGCATTTATGGATCTGGAGAAGGCATATAATAGGGTTGATAGAGATGCTTTGTGGAAAGTTTTAAGAGTATAATGGTGTGGGAGGTAAGTTTTTAGAAGCAGTGAAAAGTTCTCACCAGGGATGTAAGGCATATGTATGAGTAGGAAGAGATGAGAGTGATTGGTTCCCAGTGAATGTTGGTTTGCAGCAGGGGTGTGTGATGACCCCATGGTTGTTTAATTTGTTTATGGAGGGGGTGGTTAGGGAGGTAAATGCAAGAGTTTTGGAGAGAGGGGCGAGTATGCTGTCTGTTGGGGACCAGAGGGACTGGGAAGTGATTTACTTGTTGTTCACTGATGATACAGCTCTAGTGGCTGATTCAGGTGAGAAACTGCTGAGGTTGGTGACTGATTTTGGTAAAGTGTGTGAAGGAAGAAAGTTGAGAGTAAATGTGAATAAGAGCAAGGTTATTAGGTTCAGTAGGGTTGAGGGACAAGTTTATTGGGATGCAAGTCTGAATGGAGAAAAACTGGATGAAGTGAAGTGCTTTAGATCTCCAGGAGTGGACTTAGCAGCGGATGGAACCATGGAAGTGAAAGTGAGTCACAGGGTGGGGGAGGGGGCAAAGTTTCTGGGAGCAATGAGGAATGTGTGGAATGGGAGAACATTATCTCAGAGAGCAAAAATGGGTATATTTGAAGGAATAGTAGTTCCAACAATGTTTTATGGTTGCAAGGCATGGGCTATAGATAGGGTTGTATGGAGGAGGGTGGATGTGTTGGAAATGAAATGTTTGAGGACAATATGTGGTGTGAGGTGGTTTAATCAAATAAGTAATGAAAAGGAAAGAAAGATGTGTGGAAATAAAAAGAGTGTGGTTGATAGAGCACAAGAGGGTGTGTTGAAATGGCTTTGGACATTTGGAGAGAATGAGCAAGGAAAGATTGACAAAGAGAATATATGTGTCAGAGGTAGAGGGAACAAGAAGTGAGAGACCAAATTGGAGGTGGAAGGATGGAGTGAAAAAGATTTTGAGTGATTGGGGCCTGAACATACTGGAGGGTGAGAGGCGTGCAAGGAATAGAGTGAATTGGAATTATGTGTTATACTGGGGTTTACGTCCTGTCAGTGTACTGAATCAGGGCATCTGAAGCATCTGGGGTAAACCATGAAAAGGTCTGTGGGACCTGGATGTGGATAGGGAGGTGTGGTTTCGGTGCATTACACTTGACTGCTAGAGACTGAGTGTGAATGAATGTGGCCTTTTTTGTCTGTTTTCCTGGCACTACCTCACTGAAGCAGGGAGTAGCAACGCTATTTCCTGTGTGGTGAGGTAGCAACAGGAATGGATGAAGGCAAACAATTATGAATGTGTACTTTTTTTTTTTTTTCCCGCTGTCTCCCGCGTTTGCGAGGTAGCGCAAGGAAACAGACGGAAGAAATGGCCCAACCCACCCCCATACACATGTATATACATACGTCCACACACGCAAATATACATACCTACACGGCTTTCCATGGTTTACCCCAGACGCTTCACATGCCCTGATTCAATCTACTGACAGCACGTCAACCCCGGTATACCACATCGATCCAATTCACTCTATTCCTTGCCTTCCTTTCACCCTCCTTCATGTTCAGGCCCCGATCACACAAAATCTTTTTCACTCCATCTTTCCACCTCCAATTTGGTCTCCCACTTCTCCTCGTTCCCTCCACCTCCGACACATATATCCTCTTGATCAATCTTTCCTCACTCATTCTCTCCATGTGCCCAAACCATTTCAAAACACCTTCTTCTGCTCTTTCAACCACGCTCTTTTTATTTCCACACAATTCTCTTACCCTTACGTTACTTACTCGATCAAACCTCACACCACACATTGTCCTCAAACATCTCATTTCCAGCACATCCATCCTCCTGCGCACAACTCTATCCATAGCCCACGCCTCGCAACCATACAACATTGTTGGAACCACTATTCCTTCAAACATACCCATTTTTGCTTTCTGAGATAATGTTCTCGACTTCCACACATTCTTCAAGGCTCCCAGAATTTTCGCCCCCTCCCCCACCCTATGATTCACTTCCGCTTCCATGGTTTCATCCGCTGCCAGATCCACTCCCAGATATCTAAAACACTTTACTTCCTCCAGTTTTTCTCCATTCAAACTTACCTCCCAATTGACTTGACCCTCAACCCTACTGTACCTAATAACCTTGCTCTTATTCACATTTACTCTTAACTTTCTTCTTTCACACACTTTACCAAACTTAGTCACCAGCTTCTGCAGTTTCTCACATGAATCAGCCACCAGCGCTGTATCATCAGCGAACAACAACTGACTCACTTCCCAAGCTCTCTCATCCCCTACAGACTTCATACTTGCCCCTCTTTCCAAGACTCTTGCATTCACCTCCCTAACAACCCCATCCATAAACAAATTGAACAACCATGGAGACATCACACACCCCTATCGCAAACCTACATTCACTGAGAACCAATCACTTTCCTCTCTTCCTACACGTACACATGCCTTACATCCTCGATAAAAACTTTTCACTGCTTCTATCAACTTGCCTCCCACACCATATATTCTTAATACCTTGCACAGAGCATCTCTATCAACTCTATCATATGCCTTCTCCAGATCCATAAATGCTACATACAAATCCATTTGCTTTTCTAAGTATTTCACACATACATTCTTCAAAGCAAACACCTGATCCACACATCCTCTACCACTTCTGAAACCACACTGCTCTTCCCCAATCTGATGCTCTGTACATGCCTTCACCCTCTCAATCAATACCCTTCCATATAATGTGTACATATGTATATATCCCTGGGGATAGGGGATTAAGAATACTTCCCACGTATTCCCTGCGTGTCGTAGAAGGCGACTAAAAGGGGAGGGAGCGGGGGGCTGGAAATCCACCCCTCTCGTTTTTTTTTTTTTTTTTTTTTTTAATTTTCTAAAAGAAGGAACAGAGGGGGCCAGGAATATCCATTCCAAAAAAGGCCCAGTCCTCTGTTCCTAATGCTACCTCGCTAACGCGGGAAATGGCGAATAGTTTAAAAGAAAAAAAAGAAAATGTATATATATATATATATATATATATATATATATATATATATATATATATATATATATATGTTGATATGTATGTGCGTGCATGGGCGTTTATGTATATATATATGTGTGTATATGAGTGGATGGGCCATTCTTCGTCTGTTTCCTTCTGCTACCTCGCTGATGTTGGAAACAGCAATTAAGTATGATAATAAGAATGATTTTTTCATACTTGATCTCAGATTTCTTTATCACTGAGGTAGCACCAGGAGCAGTTGAAGAAAGACCACATCTGCTCACATCTATTGTCTAACTGTCATGTGTAATGCACTGAAATGACAGCTTCCTATTCACAATCAGGTCCCACAGCCCTTTCACATGGGTTACCCCAAGTGCTTTTCATACCCTTTTTCAGCCCATTGATAGCATGTCGACCCCAGTATACCATATTGTTCTAAGTCTCTCTATCCCGTGCACACCTTTCACGCTCATGTGTGTTCAAGCCTCGATCGCTCAGAATCTTTTTCACTTTCGTCTTTCTGTCTCCATTGAGGTCTCCCTTTTGTTCCCTTCACTTGACACATATATCTCTTTGTCAACCTTTCCTCTTTCATTCTCTCCATATGTCCAAACTGCTTCAGCACACACTCTTCTGATCTTTCAACCAAAATCTTTTTATTACTGCACCTTTATCTTACTCTTATCATTACTTACTTGATCAAACCGCTTCACACCACGTATTATCCTCAAACATTTCATTTCCGTAACATCCACCTTTCTCTGCCCTCCCTTAGCTATAGCCCATACCTTGCATCCATATAATGTTGTTGGGATTACTGTACCTTCAAACATGCCCATTTTTGCCCTCCCAGATAACATTCTCTCTTTTTGCACATTCACCACTCCCAGTACCTTCCTCCCCTCCCACATCCTGTGATTGACTTCCACTTCCATGGTTCCATTCGCTGCCATGTACTCCTAGGTGTCTAAAATACTTCATTTCCCATTTTTCTCCATTCACGTCACACCCCAACTAAACTGTTCTTCAACCCTGTTAGACCTAAGGACCTTCCCTTTGTTCATATTCACTTCCAACTTTCTCTTTTCCCACACTCTTCCACACTCTGTCACCAACTTCTGCTGTTTCTCACTTGAATCTGCTACTAGTGCTATATCATCAGCAAACAGCAACTGTCTCATTTTCCAAGCCCTATCATCCCCCATATACTGCATACTTGCCCTTTTCTCCAAGACTCGCATTTATCTCCCTCACCACCCCATCAATAAACAAAGTAAACAACCATGGTGACATCACACACCCTTGCCACAGACCAACCTTCACTTGGAACCATTCACTTTTCTCTCTTCCTACTCCTACACATGCCTTACAGCCTTGATAGAAACTTCTCTATGCTTCTAGCAGCTTTCCTGCCTCACCATATATTCTTGAGACTTGCCACAAAGCATCTCTATCAACCCTGTCATGTGATTTCTCCAGATCCATAAATGCCTCATACAAATCCATCTGTGTCTCTACACATTTCTCCACATTGTCTTTAAAAAGCAAATGCATCATCCACACATCCTCTACCACTTCTGAAACTCTCGTGAGTTTGAAAGTATATGAAAAGAGAAAGTTGAGAGGAAGTGTTGATAAAAGCAGGTTCTTAGGTTTAGCAGGGTTGATGGACAGGCTAATTAGAATGAGTGAGAGGGGCAGCTGGTGGGGTGTCTGATCACTCTCTTGTAGAGACAAGGGTGAAGATTTGTAGAGATTTTAGGAAAAGAGGAAACAGTGTTAGTTAGAAGAGAGTGGCGAGAGTAAATGAGCTTGGAAAAGAAACTTGAGTTAATAAATACCAGGAGAGATTGAGTGTAGAATTGCAAAAGGTGAGAGTATATGAAGTGAGGGGAGTGGGTCAGGAATGGGAGGTATTCATGTGACAGTTTGTGCTTATAACCCAAATTTTAGTTTCCAATTACTGACTGTCAATTCATGTTAGGCTTTAAATAGCTTAAGGTAGAAACTGACAGTTACTCTATTATAAGGCATTAACATTTTTCAAAGAATCCGTAGTTAATTTTTTCATCCATATGTGCCAAGAATATTCTTCCTGTATTACATTAAGTCTAAGGTAGATTGGGGTTACAAAATGGTGAGAAAAAATATTTTTGTTTATTTGTTTGTGGAAGGTAGAATAATTAGTTTTGTTTCCTATATCTGATTGTAACTGAATAGCCGCTTATTTTTTTTTTTTTGTAATTTTCAGGTGGGAGAGGTAAGAAATTGAAAAACTAGATGCTGCATCTTCATTTTCTGCTAAGTGTTTGTTTAGAGTAAGTTCAGGTTAGTATAATGCATTATTTTATTGTTTACTTCAACAGAATAACTCCATTTATTTGACTTAAGATTTAGCTGAATTTTCATGGGCAGAAAAGACAGTTTGTTGATACTTGCTATTAGAAAAATTAAATCAATCCCAAAAATTCCAGAATAAATCATGTGAAGTGTAGAGTTGTAGTCACTCTTCAGAGTGAATTTTCTGGTACTCTTGCATTTTATAGTTGTTCGTGGTGTGGATTAGTTACTTTGTAGTTTAGCAGGTGAAGATGATCATGAGGTGAGAGTGTTGGGACTGGTTGAGAATTTGGCTGGAGTGCTTGTCAGAGGTAAGGAGACATTCAGGGAGTCATCTGTTCGTGTGTTTGGTAATGGAACTGTATCATGTCCTTTTATGTCTAGTGCTTAAGTAGTCTTAGAGAATGGAATCTTTCAAGTCCTTAATACTGTTTGAGGGCTTTCCTGAGTGAGTCTTACATAATAGTCCATCCTTTTGAAGCTCACCTGATGATTATGAAGATCTTGATCTGTGAAGCTGCTGTGTGACCCAGGAAATCATATTAGTGCCCTCATAGTTTTATCTGCCTTTGCCAAAACTCTTTTTTATATTTCTGGTTCTTCCCCTTATGACACTTCAGCTGAAACTTAGACCTCAGGATGAAATCTTTAGGCTCTTTCTTGTCTAACACTTCAGCAGAAACTAAATCATCGGGATGAAAGTTTCATTCTTTTTGCTCTCTAACACTAACAATCTAAGGCCTTACAGTGAAACTTTTTGACTTTTCCCCATTTGAAACTTTAGCTGAAATGAAAACTCCATGATGAAATCTTTTGGGCTTTCCCCATTTGATACTTCAACTGAAACTAAGGCATCAGGATGAACCCTTTTGACTCTCAACCATCTGACGCCTTAGCTGAGGTTAAAGCCTTAAGATGAAACCTGAAACCTTTCAGCTCATAGCCAGACTCTTCAGCTGAAACTGAGGCCTCAGAGGATGAAACTGTAGGCTCTTCACCACCTGACAGTTCAGCTGAAACTAAAACTAATGATGAAACCTCTCAGCTCTTCACCAGCTGAAGAGTCAGTTGAAAATGAGGCTGAAACCTTTTGGCTCTTCACCATCTGACACTTAGTTGAAACCAAGTTCTTTTGATGAAACCATTCAGATTTTCGCCATCAAAACTTTTTTACTCAAACTAAGCCCTTACAATGACACCTTGATGCTCTTCACCTTCTGACACTTCATTTGAAACTAAGGTCTGAGGATGAAACCTTTTGGCTCTTTATCATCTGATATTTTTCATTATGCAAATGCCTTAAAATGAAATCTTATGGCTCTTCACCTTAAGACACTTCACTAGAAAAAAATATCTCAGGATGAAAACATTCTGCTGTGCACCATATAACATCAGCTGAAATTAAGGTCTTTGGATGAAACCATTCAACTCTTCACCATTTGACTTTTCAGCTGTAATGAAGGTCTCAGAATGAAATGAATCAGGTCTTCTATCTTCTAACATTTATGCTGAAACAAAGGCCTGGGATGAAATCTTTCAGCTTTTTTCCAGCTGATGCTTTAACTAAAAGGAAAGCCTCGTGACAAAACCTTCCAGCTTATCACTGTCTGACTTTTTAGGTGATACAAAGGTCTCAGAATTAGATCATTTGATATTTTCATCATCTGACACTTATGCTGAAACAAAGGCCTCAGGATGAAATCTTTCAGCTCTTTACCAAATGACACTTTAGCCTTGGGATGAAGTCTTTTTGCTCTCCACCATCTTACACTTCAGCTGAAACTAATACCTCAGAATGAAATCTTTCAGCTGTTTCCCAGTTAACACTAGCAGAAACTAAGCCTTGGGGGGAAAGCTTTCAGCTCCACACCATCGAACTCTTGAGCTAAAACTAAAGTCTCAGAATGACATCCTTTAGCTCTTTCCCAGTTGACAGCATCTGATACTAAGGCTCCAAGGGAAAGCTTTCAGCTCCACACCTTCCAACACTTCAGCTGAAACTAAGGACTTAGGGTGAAATCTTTTGGCTTTTTCTCATCTGACACTTCAGCCAAATCTAAGACCTCTGGATAAAATCTTTTAGCTCTTCCTCAGTTAACACTATAGCCAAAACTAAGGCCATAGGATGAAATCTTTTGTCTCTTCACTACCTACCACTTCTGCGAAGTGAAGGCCTCAGAATGAAGTCTTTCAGTTCTTCCCCATCAGACACTCTAGCTGAAACTAAGGCCTCAGGATGGAAATCTTATGGCTATTCCACATATCTCACTCACCTAAATGTAAGGCTTTAGAATGAAATCTCTTAGCCCTTTCTCATCTGACACTTCAGCTGAAACTTAGGTGTCAGGTTGAAATCTAGCTCATCTTCATCTCCAACTCAGCTAAATCTGAAGCCTAAGGATGAAATGTTTTAGCCCATCCCCATCTTACACTGAAGCTGACACTAAAGCCTCAGGAGGGAAATCTTTTAGCTCTTCCCATCTTACACTTCAGCTGACACAAAGGCCATAGGACGAAAATCATTGGGCTCTTCCCATCTTACACTTAGGGTGACACAAAGGCCTCGGGATGGAAATATTTTAGCTCTTCCCATCTTACGCTTAAGCTGATATTATGGCCTTAGAAATCTTTTGATTCTTCCCATTGTACACTTAAGCTGACATTAAGGCCTTATGACAGAAATCTTTTCATTCTCCCCATTGTACACTTAAGTCGACATTAAGGCCTTAAGAGGGAAGTTTTTTGGTTACTCCCATTTTACACTTCAGCTGACATGACGGCCTTATGACAAAAATCTTTTGGTTCTTCCCACTGTACACTGAAACTGCCATTAAGGCCCTTGGAGGGAAATCTTTTGGTTCCTCCTATTGTACACTTAAGCTAACATTGAGGCCTTAGGAGGGAAATATTTTGGTTCTTCCCATTGTACACTGATATTAAGGCCCTAGGAGGGAAATCTTTTGGTTCTCCCATCATACACTTAAACTGACATTAAGACCCTAGGAGGGAGATCTTTTGGTTCTTCCCATTGTACACTTAAGCTGACATTAAGGCCCTAGGAGGGAAGTCTTTTGGTTCTTTCCGTTGTACACTTAAGCTGACATCAAGGCCTCAGAATGGAAATCTTTTGGCTTTTCCCATCTTACACTTAAGATAACACTAAAGCCTCAGGATGGAAATCTTTGACCTTTCTCTAGCTAACACTCCAGCTGAAGTGAATGCCTCAGGACAAAATCTCTTGGCTCTTCCCTTTTGACATTTTAACTGAAACAAAAGCTTCATGATGAAATCTTTCAGCCCTTCGCCAGTTGACACTTCCCTTGAAGCGAGGGTCTCTTCATGAAATCTTTTGGCTCGTCACACATGACACCTCATCTGAAATGAAGGCCTCTTGTTCAAATCTCTCGGTTCTTCCTCACATTTAAACTGAAACAACGCCTTGAGGATGAAGTCTTTCAGCTCATCACCTGATGTTTCAGTCAAAACTAAAGCTTCAGGATGAAAGCTTTCAGCTTTTTTCCTTTTTTTCACTTAAGCTGAAACTGAGGCCTTATGATGCAATCTTTTGGATGTTCCCCATCTGACACTTCAGCTGAAACTAAGGACTCAGGATAGAATCTTCTGGCACTTCACTAATTAACTCTTGAGCTGAAACAAATACTTCAGTATGGAATCTTTTGACTCTTCACCATCTAACATCCTTTGGATGAAATCTTTTGGCTCCTCACTAATAGACACTTCAGCTGAAACAAAAGCCTTTGGATAAAATCTTTTGGTTTTTCACTTTCTGTCACCTCAACTGAAACAAAGGTTTCAGGATGAAGTTTTTCAGCTTTTCCCTATCTGAGACTAGCTGAAACTAATGCCTTAAGGTGAAATCTCTTGATTCTTCCATATCTGGCACTTCAGTGGAAACTAAGTCCTCAAAATGAAATCTGGCTTGTCCCCATCCAATTCTTAAGCTGAAACTAAAGAATCAAAATGAAATCTTTTGTCTCTTCCTTGTCTGATACTTCTACTGAAATCATTTGGCCTTTTCCTGTCTGACACATCTAGGGAAACAGAGGCCTCAAGAAGAAATTTATATAACTTCTCCTTTAGACACTTAGCTGAAACAAAGGCCTCAAGATGAAATCTCTTAGCCCTTCCCATCTGAAACTTCAGCTGAAAGTAAGACCTCTGGGTGAAATTTTTTGGCCCTTCCCCATTCAACACCTCACCTGAAATGAAGGCCTCAGGATGAGATCTTTTGGCTCTTCCCTATCTGACACCAGCTGAAACTAAGGCCTCACAACGCAGTCTTTTGGCTCTTTCCCATATGACCCTTCATTTGAAACTAAGGTCTCAGATGGAAAAGTTCTTTCCCATTTTTCACTTCAGCTGAAACCATGGTCATTTGATATAATCATTTGGCTCTTTACCATTGGACAGTTTAGCAAAAAGTAAGGCCTGAGGATGAAATCATTTGGTTCCTAACCATCTGACACTTTTTGTCGAAACTAAGGCCTCAGGATGAAATATTTTGGCTCTTCTCTGTCTGACACTAGCTGAAATAAAGCCTTAGGATGAAGTCTTCTAGTTCTTTCCCATTTGACACTAATTGATATTAAGGTCTCAGGATAAAGTCATCTTGTTCTCCCCCATCTGACACTTGAGCTGAAACTAAGTCTCAGGATGAAACCAGACACTTAAAAAGCATATGCATTGTTAATCTTTAAACGCTAAGTAATCTTGAAAAAAATTTACTTATGACAAAAAAGCATGGTTTTCAAGTTTTCAGCTTATCATAAGATGAAATATATAGATGTAAAGTGATAGAGAAATGGTAGATTAGAGTTTTGGGGTGTGCTTGCTTCATATTTTCTGTTTCCCCACTATGAAATGAGGGAGTTCCAGTTGGAACAGGTGTCAGAGATATAGATCGCTAGAAATGAAAGAAGTGAATGTAGAAGTAAAGGATATCTACAAAACAGTGATCTAACATATTTTTGCTTAATTTTGCATGTAGACCCTATAGGGAAATGATGGAGGAAGAGTTTTAGATGCTGTGTGTCATTCAGATTTTGTATTCCCATGAAATGAAAGAAATTCATGTACAGATAATGTTATGTACAAAAAGTGAGCTAACTTGTTTTATATAGCTGTGATAGATCACTCAAGTTAAAGCGTAGATCCCCAGGGGAGTGGTGGAGGAAGTTGTGCATCACACTCTGGGGTGTTAGTGAGTTGCATCTTACATTGTCTGTGTAAGATCCCCACTACTGTACAAATGTCATGGTAATACCACAGAGTTCAAACAAAGCCTGCAGATCAGTGATACATATATGAAACCAAGCATGCCCATGTATAACTTCTAAGTTTACAAACTTTCATAGTAAATAAATACTGTAATTGAGTAACATGTTCTGAACCTTCCCTTGATCCTTGGCTGGATTAATGAGGCTGTGATGAATGGCATATAAGAAGCACATTTAGTACCATAAATGAATATGGTAGCAGTGGGATGTGCCCTGCATTTGTGTAAGAAGAGCAGAGCTTTGACATCTTTAGGCAATTCAGTTTTTGTTAAATGACTTTCTACTAATGGCACAATAATGGTCACACCATTCTTGAAATATATCCTTGTCAATCCAGGCATTGTTTACTGTTTTATACATGACTGGCAGATGTTTCATTATCCTGATTTTCTAGGTGACTTGTGAGCCATCCTTATTGCCAGCATCCACAGCTTTTGGATCTCAAATTTGTTTTTACACACCAAGACAGTTACGTGTTTTTCCATCAGTTTAAACTCAGAGGCTTGTTTCACAGCACCAAACATAAGGGTTTTGATGGCAAACAGCGCCAGTAAAGGCCAGTTTCATCAGCATTACAATCTGCTCACCACTTACATTTAATTCATTCTCCAGTTTTAAAACAATGTCCTTGTACCTGTTTACATTCTCCGAATCAGCTGTTGCTGCTCATCACTCATGTATGATTCTCTAATGCCATGTTGCTGTTTAGAATTTCATAGCCATCCACCAGTAAAACTGCAAGACTCTCTTATCACCATTTCACAGAAAAAAAGGCTTTTTCACAAATCATCTAACCCATTCAACTTAAAGCTACCCTCTCCCTCGTACAGAGCCTCTTGAAAAGTAGTTTCTTTAATTTTTGAAACATTGGCTTTGCTAGTGTCCTTCTGTGCAGTGCTGCCTTCTCACTTGCATGGACTTCTCTTTATATTATTCTTCTGGGGCATAGTACCATATATTATTGATGTTAATATGGGAATGATGAACTTTCTCAGCTTTCGTATGAGAGTAATCTTTAGTCGGATTTGACTCACTTTTGTTGTAATACTGAGTACAAGATGCTTCTTTTTCTTTCCTGAAGAATCAATCTTTTGTCCAAACTGTCCAGATGGTCAGTTAATGGAAAGTAAATGTCTGCATGATAATGGAAAAAATGGGTATATGTGTAGTTGTTCTGACTCAGTGGGTACACAGAATTGCACTTTTATTGTAATACTGAGTACAAGATGCTTCTTTTTCTTTCCTGAAGAATCAATCTTTTGTCCAAACTGTCCAGATGGTTAGTTAATGGAAAGTAAATGTCTTCATGATAATGGAAAAAATGGGTATATGTGTAGTTGTTCTGACTCAGTGGGTACACAGAATTGCCTGCTAACACTCTATAATGGCTTTAAGTTGAAGTTCATGACATAAGTATTTAGAATTCACATTTAGAATTTTATTGAACTGAGTATGGCCCAAAGATATGGATGGTTTTGTTTCCTTCCAAATGGGGAATTTTATCAAAGTATGGCCCAAAGATATGGATGGTTTTGTTTCCTTCCAAATAGGGAATTTTATCAATGTGTTGGTTATCCAGACTTTTTCCTTAACATGATTTCAGATGTATGGAGCTAACCTGTATGCTTTTATGTCTACCATGAATATTTTCCCAATAAGTTAACTCATCTCTTTTATCTTTTAGTAGCAAGTCAACATTCTTATCTCATACTATCTCACCTGCCCACCTCTCTCCTGCCTTTTGCATGCTGCACACTTCTCTTGCACATGTAATTTGTGCTTCCTTATACACCTTCCATTTCTTACCCACTCCCCAAGCATTTGATATCAACTTTTGCCATTCTGCACTCAGTCTTTTATGGTATCTCTTCTTACAAGCTTCTTTTCCAAGCTTCATCACTTTCACAGCCTTTTTCCCACCCATATCCTTTCTGCTTTTCCTAAAGCCACTTCAAACTATCACCCTCACCTCCAGCAGTCAGTGGTCAGACATTCCCTCAGTTGTTCCTCAACATATTCACATCCAAGAGTCTCTCCTTTGCATGTCTTTCAGTTAGTGCATAGTCTAATAATGCCCCCTTTCTGTCTTTCCTGCCCACCCATGTATGCTTAGGTGTGTCCCTCTTTTTAAACCAGGAATTCTCAATCATGAATCCTTTTTCAGCACACAAGACGACAAGTTCTTCAGAATTCTTATTCACATTAGGTACCCCATGGTTCCCAATTATACCCTCAGTTGTATAATTTCTTACTTCCACATTTAGTGGCTGTATTGTTACCAATGAGGTTAGGAGGTGCTGCTACTGTGAAAAATAAAAAAAAAATCAAAATTGGGGAAAGTTGTCAAGTTTTATTATCTCAAGGGGATACTGTAGTTTTTCTCGAGTGTCCAATTCTCAACCTGCCTTCTTGTGGTGACTGCTTTGATACACTTTTTAGTTGTGTAAGTAAAGGGGGAGGCATTGCCCAACTTCACAAGGGTAATCCTTTTAAATTTAGACAAACACCTGAGGTGTGCTGTAACTTTTTAGTTTTTGGACAATTTTGGAGTTTCACTGCCACTGAAGTACTGTAATAGAGTTGGCCTCTACTAGTGACCTGTCAAGGGTGAGGAGGTAATCAAAATCCAGAGAGAGTGCAAGAAGGTCATAAGACAGAGTAAATACAAGGAAGAACAAAGAATTTCCTCGGAAGTTAGAAATAATCCTAGGGAATTCTTCAAATATAGAAGACAAAGGAAGACAGTAAAGGAAGGAATTGGACCATTAATAAACAAAAATGACACACTTTCTACTGACGACAAGGAAATTGCTACCATACTAAATTGTTCCTTTAATTCCGTATTCACAATCACAGAAATATCTGAAATACTGCAACCACTGAAAATGTTTCAAGGATCTGATGAAGAACAGTTGAAGGATAGAGAAATAAAGAACTCTGAAGTAATTTAATACCTGGACCAATTAAATCCTAACAAATCCAATGGCCCAAATATCTTAGGTCCAAGGTTTTTAAAGGTCAGGAGGCAGATGATATACCCCATAAAAAAATATTAAACAGATCTCTGTCGGATGGTCAGGTGCCAACTGACTGGAAACTAGCAAATGGTACTCCTATATATAAAAAAGGTGACAAAAAATGTGCCTTGAACTGCCATCCAATTAGCCTTACGTCTTGTTAGGTAAAATGATGGGAAAAAAATGACATGAGATTGTCACGTTTCTAGAAGAATACAAAGTTATATCAGACCACCAACATGGTTTCCATAAGAGAAGATCCTGCATGATGAATTTGCTGGAATTTTTTAATGTTATATATCAGAATTGGAACAAAAAATTACCATCTGATGTAGTATATTTAATTTCCAAAAAGTTTTCAATAAAGTATCTCACAAGAGACTTTTACACAAACTCAATGCACTCAGAAATAGCCTTTAATGCCTCACCCTTAGCAGGCCACTGGCAGAGGGCAAGTCCAATGCAATGTTTGCAGAGGCTCCTACCTGTGTTCTTACTGACTACTTCTCCTAAAGTTTCTTCCTAATGCTCATACCTAAATGTTCCTACTTACTATTACTATCTACTGCTCCTACCATTTTGCCAAAAGGCAGGGCTAGCTCACAGTTCTCACCATTGGAAAATCCAGAGTTATGAAGAACGAGTTGTGTAAGTGTTGTCAACTGTTGTGTGTGACAAGGAGAAATTCTATGTTTGTGGACAAAATACAAGCACTTACTGTGTGGGTGAGGCAGAAAGAAAAGACAGCTACCCGGGTCAGAGGACTGCAAGCTGACAACCACCGAAGTGCTTGCTCACTATGCAGCCATCACTAACCCTCCCAATACCCAGGCAGGTAGGACTTGTAGTATGCCTTCTTGGTCATTGGCTGCTTACCAACTACTACTACCTCATCCCCACAAGAACTGCAAAATGGTCAGTCTGCAAAGAATCCTCTCACAACTCAAGCATCTAGCATGGCCTTTCTCAATCTTTCATCCATTGCCACATAGTTAATCAAAGTTTTTTGCCCTTCTTTTCCATCATTCTTCACCCATGTATATCTGAGGATCATCTGCTGAAAAAAGGCATATGCATGGAATAAACCCCTCAGTACAAATATTCAAGGCACTCCTCATTTACCAACTATCTCACCAATATCATCACATCCCACTTTTGCATTCAAATCACCCAATATAACCACATTTCTCTTATCCTCAGAACAGTTTATAGTCAATCAGATTTCTCCAGAAAAGTTTCATTTCAACCTTACCTTGTACAGTCTTCATATTCAAAGGCACATATACACATACTTATGCATACTTCACAATCCCAGTATTTCCTTTCACCCACACTATTCTTGATCCATTTCATCCATACTCTGTAACCCCACCCAATCATCACCAACACACACACTCTTGGTGATGGCAGAATTGCACATCCTTCTTTCCCTCTTCCCCAAAAATTTTCACTTGCTCCTGTCCGTACCACTCCTTCCACATCCTCCCATAACTTGCATTCATCATTTCCATTCTCACTTCACATACCCTACCCAAAGATATGGGTTTCCCCAATCCCCAGCATATCCATGCAAAGACTTTTAAACTTTTCCCATAAGCTCCTTCCTTTTACTTTCACCAGTCATTCAATTTACATTCAGGGCCATCACCCTCAATCACTTGTCTTTTTTACTCCTTGGCATACCTGGGAGACCTCAGAGCCACTTCATATCCTTTTGTGTATACATGAGAAAGACAGACAACAGGCCTGATTGGCTACTGGGTTGTCTGGAAAAAAAAAAAAAAGAGAGGGGGGGGAACATGACAAGAAAATGCAGTTTTTTTTTTTTTTTTTTTTTTTTTTTTTTTTTTTTTTTAAGCTATTACCAACTCTCCACTGCTGCACATTATCCTTCAGTTGTCCATGTTCCCAATGTCGTTTATACAGTTTACTTCTGTTATTTTTTTTGCTGAGTATACCTGAATTCATGAAGTATTTGTCTAAATGACTTTTGAAGGTATGTATAGTCTTAG
Source organism: Panulirus ornatus (assembly GCF_036320965.1). Taxonomy (NCBI): domain Eukaryota; kingdom Metazoa; phylum Arthropoda; class Malacostraca; order Decapoda; family Palinuridae; genus Panulirus; species Panulirus ornatus. The sequence goes on along the minus strand of NC_092240.1, from coordinate 56,871,862 downwards.
CATTCACTACATCTGATGGTAACATATTTCAGTGCTCAACACACCTATTGGAAAAGCTTCTTTTTTCCACGTCCATACTATTTCTTTTAGCTTTGAGTTTTATTCTATTTGTCCTGGTAACTGTATATTCTTGTATTTTGAAAAGATGATCATAATTTTGAACGCTTGGACTAACTCGGTGCAGTCTACGATTTTTAAGGGAGAAGAGATCCAATTGTTTCTGCTTCTTTTTGTATGGTAGATTTCTAAAGGATCTGATCAATTTTGTTGTATGTTTTTGTACTTGCTCTAATTTTTCTTCACCTATTTATAGTTTGGGGACCAAAACTGGACTGCAGATTCAAGGTATGGTCTCACTAGAGAATTATAAAGGGTGAGAATTGTTTCTGGTGTTTGAACTTTATGTTCCTGGTTATGAAACCTAATATTTGCTTGCCTTTTTTACTTGCTGCTTGACACTGTTTAGAGTACTTCAGATTGTTTCTGATGACAAATCTAAGGTCCTTTTCTTCATTTACTCTACTTAAAGAGTCTCCGAAGTTTGTAGTTGTAATGTATATTCTTGTCTCCAAAGTGTATAACATCACACTTGTCTACATTAAACTTCATCTGCCATCTGTTTCACCACTCTGCTATTAAGTTAAGATCTCTATGAATCGTTTTGCAGTCCCACTTGTTTACAGCTCTATCTTCTAGTTCAGTATCATCAGCAAGTTTTGAGGTCTTAGATATGAGACCAAGTTCTAAGCCATTAATGTATATTATGAATAGAATTGGGTCTAGGACTGACCCCTGTGGCACATCACTTGTGACGTGTAACCAGTCTGAGGCTTCGCCATTTAATACTAAACGCTGTACAGAGTTCTTCATTATTTCTGAGTGTTTAGAGTTTATGTAAAAGTCTCTTGTAAGGTACTTTATTGAAAACCTTTTGGAAATCTAAATATACTACATCAGGTGGTAATTTTTTGTCCCAGTTCTGATATATAACATTAAAAAAATCCAGCAAATTCATCAGGCAGGATCCTCTCTTATGGAAACCATGTTGGTTGTCTGATATGATTTTGTATTCTTCTAGAAATGTGACAATTTCATGTCATTTTTTTCCCATCATTTTACCTAACACTGATGTAAGGCTAATTGGGTGGCAGTTCAAGACACACTTTTTCTCACCTTTTTTATATATATAGGAGTAACATTTGCTAGTTTCCAGTCAGTTGGCACCTGACCATCCAATAGAGATCTGTTTAATATTTTTTGTTATGGGGTATATCATCTGTCTCCTGACCTTTAAAAACCTTGGACATAAGTTATTTGGGCCATTGGATTTGTTAGGATTTAATTGGTCCAGGTATTGAAGTACTTCTATCCTTCAACTCTTCTTCATCAGATCCTTGAAACATTTTCATTGGTTGCAGTATTTCAGATGTTTCTGTAATTGTGAATACGGAATTAAAGGAACAATTTAGTATGGTAGCCATTTCCCTGTCATCAGTAGAAAGTGTGTCATTTTTGTTTATTAATGGTCCGTTTCCTTCTTTCCATGGTTTACCTCAGACGCTTCATGTGCCCTGGTTCAATCCATTGACAGCACATCAACCCCGGTATACCACATCGTTCCAATTCACTCCATTCCTTGCATGCCTTTCACCCTCCTGTATGTTCAGGCTCCAATCTCTCAAAATCTTTTTCACTCCATCCTTCCTCCACCAATTTGCTCCCACCTCTCCTCGTTCCCTCCATCTCTGACACAGATATCCTTTTTGTCAATCATTCCTCACTCATTTTCTCCATGTGACCAAACCTTTTCAACACACCCTCTTCTGCTCTCTCAACCACACTCTTTTTATTACCACACATCTCTCTTACCCTTTTATTACTTAATCAAGCCACCTCACACTACATATTGTCCTCAAACATTTCATTTCCAATGCATCCATCCTCCTCCGCACAACTCTATTTACAGCCCATGCCTCGCAACCATATAACATTGTTGGAACCACTAATCCTTCAAACATACCAAAATAACGTTCTCGCCCTCCACACATTTTTCAACGCTCCCAGAACCTTCGCCTCCTCCCCCACCCTCTGACTCACTTCTGCTTCCATGGTTCCATCTGCTGCTAAATCCACTCTCAGATGTCTAAAACACTTCCCTTCCTCTAGTTTTTCTCCATTCAAACTTACCTCCCAATTAACTTGTCCCTCAACCCTACTGAACCTAATAATCTTGCTCTTATTCACATTTACTCTCAGCTTTCTTCTTTCACACACTTTACCAAACTCAGTCACCAATTTCTGCAGTTTCTCACCCAAATCAGCCACCAGCACTGTATCATCAGCGAACAACAACTGACTCACTTCTCAAGCCCCTTCATCCACAACAGACTGCATACTTGTCCCTCTCTTCAAAACTCTTGCGTTCATCTCCCTAACAACCCCGTCCATAAACAAATTAAACAGCCATGGAGACATAACGCACCCCTGCCGCAAACCGACATTCACTGGGAACCAATCACTTTTGTCACTTCCTACTCGTACACATGCCTTACATCCTTGATAAAAACCTTTCACTGCTTGTAGCAACTTACCTCCCTCACCATATACTCTTAATACCTTCCACAGAGCATCTCTATCAACTCTCTCATATGCCTTCTCTAGATCGTTAAATGCTACATACAAACCCATCTGTTTTTCTGAGTATTTCTCACATACATTCTTCAAAGCAAACACCTTATCCACACATCCTCTATCACTTCTGAAACCACACTGCTCTTCCCCAGTCTGATGCTCTGTACATGCCTTTACCCTTTACCTTTGATAAAATCTTCTCTGCTTCTCGCAGCTCACCTTCCACGCCATATACTCATAAGACCTTCCACAAAGCATCTCTATCAACCCTATCATATGCCTTTTCCAGATCCATAAATGCTACATACAAATTCATCTGTTTTTCTAAGTATTTCTCACACATTCTCCAAAGCAAACACCTGATCAACACTACCTCTACCACTTCAGAAACCACATTGCTCCTCCCCAGTCTGATGCTCTGTACATGCTTTCAGCATCTCAGTCAATATTTTCCCCCACAGTTATCCATGAATACTCAACAAAGTTGTGCTTCTGTAGTTTGAACACTCACCTTTATCCCCTCTGCCTTTGTCCAATGGTACTATACATGCATTCTGCCAGTTCTCAAGCACTTCACCATGATCCATACATACACTGAATATCCTTACCAACCAATCACCAATGCAGTCACCCCCTTTCTTAATCATTTCAACTGCAACACCATTCAAACCTGCCGCCTTCCTGGATTTCATCTTCCCCAAGGCTTTCACTACTTCTCTCTTAACAAAACCATTCTCCCTTACCCGCTCACTTTGCACACCGCCCTGACCAAAACACCCTACATCTGCTACATTCCACAAACCTTCAAAATACTCACTCCATCTTTCACTTCATCATTTTCTGTTATCACTTCCCCCTTCCCTACCTCACTGATGTATCCATTTGTTCTCTTGTCTCTCGCACGTTATTTAGCTCCTTACAAAACATCTTTTTATTCCCCCTAAAGTTTAATGATACTCTCTCACCCCAACTTGACCTCCTGCCACTTTCTTGTATACATCTCCCAATCATTTGTACTCCTTCCTTGTAAGTATGCATCTCTTTTCTCTTTCACTAACAACTTTACTTCTTCATCCCACCACTCACTACCCTTTCTAATGTGCCTTCATTCCACCTTTCTCATGCTACATTGTTTTTCAGTGAAGGTTGGTCTGTGGCAGGGGTGTGTGATGTCCCCACAGTTGTTTAATTTGTTTATGGATGGGGCGGTTAGGAAGGTAAATGCAAGTTTTGGAGTGAGGGGTGAGTATGCAGTCTGTTGGGGATGATAGGGCCTGGGAGGTGAGTCAGTTGTTGTTTGCCGATGATACAACACTGGTGGCAGATTCGAGTGAGAAACTGGAGAAGTTGGTGACAGTTTGGAAAAGTATGTGAAATAAGAAAGTTGAGAGTAAATGTGAATAAGAGTAGGAACAATTTCCATGAAAGAGTCATGATGTTACCCAGGGCTTCTTTCTGAAGGTTCCTGCAGCCCAAGGCTATGTTTCTTCCAGGAGCAGGGAAATGAAAACTTCTTTGGTTCTTTGTTGAGACTACTCCCAGTGATACTGCTTCTCCAAAGGTGACTTTTCACTGGCATTGTAACTTGGGCAACAACAAATCTCCCACTTTCTTGAGAAATTCATCTGCAATATCCACACCAGCTGTTTTGTTGTACATTTTTTTTCTTGTAATAGCAATATTGTTATATGAATGCTCATGAAAGTTATTTTATTGGACAATTTATGGAATGGCAAAGACACCCAGTACCCAAACCAGTGACGCATACATACACTTAGTTGGTAAATTTTTTCTCTCGAAGTATTTATGATGAAGGAAGTTTAATGGATATTATTGGACATTCTCAGTATTGTAAAGGATGTGAGCATGTGGATTTATCAGTTGTGGTGGATGATTTGGTGATCTTGCTGTTACAGCATCATCTTTGGACTGATTATGTTTAATGACAGAAACTGCTTAAAATGTTCATACACTTGCGTAATTGTGTACTTGCATACTGTATCAAGATGATACTTTCTTATACTAATATATGAACTCTCTTTCCAGACTGAGGGAAATGCTTGGAGAAGGCGGCAGTTTTCTATAGCATGTGGATCTTACATGTCTCACGTATCAAATTTCCTCATGATCATCTGTGGACAGCTTTTTTAATTTGAAGTTTTGTTTTTGTGCTCCTTCCTATATTTCCCACAGTTTGTATTTGTACATATACATATAGCTCAAGATAGCATGCTTACAACCCTTACTTATCTAAGCATGAATTATTTCACCTACCAACAGATACCAAATATTTTTGTGTTTCATTTTTGGTGGCTCAGGTCACGAATTTTTTTTTTTATGTTTAGATGATCATCAGATGATTGAGCTTCTTTCTGTCATAAAGACCTACCAAATGTGACTTTTATTTGAAAAGATATCATCATCATGTAATCATTATACTTTTTTTTCATGTCTCATGCATTATGTTCTGTCTTCTTTCAGAGAAATTATGATTTTGTGTAAAACAGAAGTGCATAGCTACAATATGTCCTCCAGTTATCATAGCAAGACTGCTTTGTTCGGAGGCCCAAGTGTTGCTCTGTATAAACTTACTACTGGTGAATTATTTCTCACCAAAGTATTTTAGGAAATTATTTAGTGAAAATCTTTTGTCAGGTTGATAGTTTAGGTTATTTGGAGGGGACCAGTTACTTCATTCAGTCACTGTAATACTGCTACCTTACTACAAGATGTAAAAGTTCATCAGATGAAATTAAACTGGATATGTTACTTTTTTCTTTATATTATTTCCTATGATACTGCTAAAATGGTATATGAAATGATTTAGGGTATGTGCATTATCATTGTTATTTTTCATACTTATTGGTCTCACGTCTCTGAGAAATTTAGGTAATTATTTTAGTTATGAAACTTTATAATGATTTAGCAGTATATATATCAAAATATCATGTTGGCTCTTCCCTCTTAAAGAGCAGTGTAGCACCTAGAGAATCATCCTCAGATATTAGTTTTTCTTTTTCTCCACATCCTGAATTGTTAAAAATACAACACAAAAAACAATGAACTTGTGCTGAAGAAATTTAATCTTCTGGTTTGTATAGCAAATAAAGGAAGCAGAAACTAGTTTTTAGCACAAACAGGAAAATATATGTAAAAAGAATGAGCACTTCTGAAACAGATAGGCTATAAACAAACAAGTAGATGTTGGAAAGTAGGAAAAGGTAAAGAAAGCTAGAAGTATTAGGAAACTATTCAGCAGAAAAATGTAAAGAGAACTAAAAGTGAAAACAATTCAAAGTGGATAAGTAAAATGCTATAATGTAATATTGTGAGGGCAATGGGACTAAAATTTTGTACTACACCAACATTTGAATTGAAATAATGCTAGATAAAAGAATTTTTTTACTGTAGTGAACCTTAAATGAGTAAGGTCAGCTCTAGTCAACAACCTATGAATATGTTCAAATTTTCTGCTTTTTGATACTCAGTATTTTCAGACTATACTATAGGTTTCCTGAAGGTTTGTAAGTATTTAGAAATTGTACCCTGAATATTCAAGAATCATTTGACTTTTACATTGCAGTTAGGGAACTCAGTACACCTACTTGTAACTAGTCCATGCAAGTGTTCAGAAGTAAAAGATGAGTACATGGTGTTATGAATGTATGTTAGCATGGGTGTATGGTATAATATTTAACCTTATTATGGTGATTTATGACCATGATTATTTGCTTAATATTTCTTCCATTCATTTTGTGCCATAATGAGGTTTGAACATTTTTGTATTTCATTGGAGGCAGACCCTTAGTTGGGGAGCTAGAGGGCTATTTTACATACTACTAAATTAGAATATAATATGTGCACCAAGTTATTGAAGATAACCACTCATTCATAGGTATTATGGAATCAGATCTAATGGGAAATTTGAGTAAGTGTGACCTCTTATCATTTGTGGTTTTGCTGAGATTCAGTGGATCCTCTCTACCATAGTTTATAACAGAATTTGTATCTGCATTGACATATTTCATCCCTCAAAAGAGCCTGAGGTGTACAACAAAAGTAATGTGTTTGTCATCATTCAGGTGCAGATTAATGATTAAAGTAATGATATCAGTGATGTAACTGAGTAAACAGTAATGAAGATCAGCAGAATTATCATTATATCAGAGTTTTCATGTTTAACTTGCTGATAGTAAAGTCGGGTAAATGTGAACTTTTACGACTTGGTATTTGAAGAATAGAATTGCATATCCTGTGTGGTGTCATAGCATGTTTATATTCACTTGATGTAAATTGAGACATTTATATCTGTTGTACCAGTAACTGTGTTACAAAGTAAGATCATCAGTTATGTCCTTTATTCCTTTTCATTATTCAACCTGATTTATTGGGATTATTTCTTATATTGCTAAGCTCATTGTTTTCTCACTTTTTCTTACAGATCATATTTTCTCATGTGAAGTAATTACATCAGAAATATAAAATACAGGTTAATTACAATTGTATTAGTGAATTTGCCTACCATATACTCCAAATCTTTGGTGATTATAAATATAGTTTTTTCTTTCATTAGTATATGACATAGATGCATTTATCCATGGCCACCCCCACGAAGGAGTACTGAAGGGAACAGGTGTCAAGGAATATAGTTAGATAGAATAGTATATACCAATGTAAGACCAAATTTACATGTATTCCTATATGTATTGGCTTTTGACTTTATCATCTATCTGTCTCTTTTTAAGCAAGATTAAGTCCTGTTCCATTGTATGGTCACCAGCAAGACAAAATGAAATTGATGAATAGAAGAAAGCTCAGAAAGACTTTAAGTAAAATCAAGGGAAGAGAACATTTCTTGTGAAAGGTTGAAAGAACTATATATATGTATCCTACAGAGAAGTGAAAGATCCGTGATAATCTATACATGGTAATGATTATAGAGTTAAAGTAATTGTCTTTCGATTGAAACTTCGTGACAGTAAAGAAATAGAATCGTAATATACTGTTATTTTTTTCATACTTGATCGTCATTTACTGTGTTAGCAAGGTAGCACCAGGAACAGATGAAGAAACTTTGCATTTACTCGCATCCATTATCTAAATGTCGTGTAATGCAACGAAACCACAGCTCTCATCTACAACCAGGCACTACACACCTTTTTATGGTTTACCCCAGCTTCTTCACATGCTTGGTTATATAGTGGAATATATTTAAAAGTTAGCATGAAAATATTTACAAGAGCCCAGCAAAAAAGGAGAAGTTCTTGTTTTTCACTCCAAAATGATAAAATCTAGAATATTTAGGCACCAAAACTATAAAAAATGTCAAGACATCTGATTAGAAATAATGTCAGATGAATCCAAGATTGACAACTGTGCAATGAGTTTAGAAGCACAAAATAAAACTTAACAGCATGTGTGTCAAGTGCTAGGCACTAGCTTTCTTTTGTGGAATAATCTTGTTATACATACTCATAGGTAGGTAGGTAACTCATGCACAAACATGTGAGTGAGGGAAAGAGAGATCCAAGCTTCTCTCAGATTAATGGTAGCAGGGGTATAATTGACTGTGAAGCATGCACTGGCCACTTGGAGATAAATCCTCATGGGTTTGAACCCTGAAAGTGACACTGAGTATGCCGTCTACCCAGCTGTTTATCCTCCCAACAGGGTTGGTTGATAAATGTGAAAAAGAGCAAGATTATTTGGTTCAGCAGGGTTGAGGGACAAGTTAGTTAGGATGTGAGTTTCAGTAGAGAAAAATTGGAGGAAGTGAATTCTTTTGCATATCTGTGAGTGGACTTAGCAGTGGATGGAACCATGGCAGTGGAAGTGAGTCATGGGATGGGGGAGGGGGTGAAGGTTCTGAGTGATGAAGAATATGTGGAGAGAGAGAATGTTATCTCAGCGAAGTGAAAATGGATATATATGAAGGAATAGTAGTTCCAACAATGTGAGGCATGGGCTACAGATAGGGTTGTACAGAGGAAGGTGGATGTGTTGGAAATGGAATGTTTGAGGACAATATGTGGTGTGAGGTGGTTTGATGAAGTAAGTAATGAAAGGATAAAAGAGATGTGTGGTAATAAAAAGAGTGTGGTTGAGAGAGCAGAAGGTGTGTTGTAATGGTTTCAACATATGGAGAAAATGAGTAAAGAAAGGTTGACAAAGAAGATATATGTGTCAGAGGTGGAGGGAACAAGGGGAAGTGTGAGACCAAATAGGAGGTGGAAGGATGGAGTGAAAAAGATTTTGAGTGACTGAGGCCTGACCATGCAGGAGGATGAGAGGCATGCGAGGAATGGCGTGAATTGGAAGGATGTGGTATTGTGGGGTCGAAGTGTTCTCAATGGACTGAACCAGGGCATGTGAAGCATCTGGGGTAAACCATGGAAAGGTTTGTGGGGCCTGGATGTGGAGAGGGAGCTGTGGTTCCAGTGCATTACACAAGACAACTACAGACTGAGTGTGAACGAATGTAGCCTTTTTTTGTCTTTTCCTGGCCCTACCTCACTGGAGAAGGGGATGGGGATGTTATTTTCAGGTGTGACGAGGTGGTGACAGGAATGGATGAAAGCAGCAAGTATGAATTTGTACATCTGTATTATGTATATGTCTCTGTATGTATTTGTTGGTATATTTTGAAATGTATATGTGTGGAACAGAGAAGGGAGCCAAGGGAGGATATTCCCTCTAAGGCTCAGTCCTCTGTTCTTAACGCTACCTCGCTAACAGAGGAAATGGCAGATATGTATGAAAAAAAAAGATATATATATATTTTTCGTATTATTTTGCTTTGTCATTGTCTCCCACGTTAGCGAGGTAGCGCAAGGAAACAGACGAAAGAATGGCCCAACCCACCCACATACACATGTATATACATACACATCCACACACACAAATATACATACCTAAACATCTCAATGTACACATATATATACACACACAGACATATACATATATACACATGTACATAATTCATACTGTCTGCCTTTATTTATTCCCATCGCCACCTCGCCACACATGAAATAACAACCCCTTCCCCTCTCATGTGTGCGAGGTAGCGCCAGGAAAAGACAACAAAGGCCCCATTCGTTCACACTCAGTCTCTAGCTTTTATGTAATAATGCACTGAAACCACAGCTCCCTTTCCACATCCAGGCCCCACAGAACTTTTCGTGGTTTACCCCAGACGCTTCACATGCTCTGGTTCAATCCACTGACAGCACGTCGACCCCAGTATACCACATCGTTCCAATTCACTCTATTCCTTGCACGTCTTTCACCCTCCTGCATGTTCAGGCCCCAATCACTCAAAATCTTTTTCACTCCATCTTTCCACCTCCAATTTGGTCTCCCACTTCTCCTCGTTCCCTCCACCTCTGACACACACCTCCTATTGGTCAATCTTTCCTCACTCATTCTCTCCAATTGAGCAAACCATTTCAAAACACCCTCTTCTGCTCTCTCAACCACACTCTTTTTATTTCCACACATCTCTCTTACCTTTCCATTATTTACTCGATCAAACCACCTCACACCACATATTGTGCTCAGACATCTCATTTCCAGCACATCCACCCTCCTGCACACAACTCTATCTATAGCCCACACCTCGCAGCCATACAACATTGTTGGAACGACTATTCCTTCAAACATACCCATTTTTGCTTTCCGAGATAATGTTCTCAACTTCCAAACATTCTTCAAGGTTCCCAGAATTTTCGCCCCCTCCCCCACCCTATGATTCACTTCCGCTTCCATGGTTCCATCAGCTGCCATATCCACTCCCAGATATCTAAAACACTTTACTTCCTCCAGTTTTTCTCCATTCAAACTTACCTCCCAATTGACTTGACCCTCAACCCTACTGTACCTAATAACCTTGCTCTTATTCTCATTTACTCTTAACTTTCTTCTTTCACACACTTTACCAAACTCAGTCACCAGCTTCTGCAGTTTCTCACATGAATCAGCCACCAGCGCTGTATCATCAGCGAGCAACAACTAACTCACTTCCCAAGCTGTCATCCACAACAGACTGCATACTTTCCCCTCTTTCCAAAACTCTTGCATTCACCTCCCTAACAACCCCATCCATAAACAAATTAAACAACCATGGAGACATCACACACCCCTGCCGCAAACCTACATTCATTGAGAACCAATCACTTTCCTCTCTTCCTACACGTACACATGCCTTACATCCTCGATACAAACTTTTCACTGCTTCTAACAACTTGCCTCCCACACCATATATTCTTAATACCTTGCACAGAGCATCTCTATCTACTCTATCATATGCCATCTCCAGATCCATAAATGCTACATTCAAATCCATTTGCTTTTCTAAGTATTTCTCACATACATTCTTCAAAGCAAACACTTGATCCACACATCCTCTACCACTTCTGAAACCACACTGCTCTTCCCCAATCTGATGCTCTGTACATACCTTCACACTCTCAATCAATACCCTCCCATATATATATTTTTTTTTATTATTTTTTATTTTGCTTTGTCGCTGTCTTCCATGTTAGCGAGGTAGCGCAAGGAAACAGACAAAAGAATGGCCCAACCCACCCACATACACATGTATATACATACACGTCCACACACACAAATATACATACCTATACATCTCAATGTACACATATTTATACACACACAGACATATACATATATACACATGTACATAATTCATACTGTCTGCCTTTATTTATTCCCATCGCCACCTTGCCACACATGGAATAACATCCCCCTCCCCCCTCATGTGTGCGAGGTAGTGCTAGGAAAAGACAACAAAGGCCCCATTCGTTCACACTCAGTCTCTAGCTGTCGTGTAATAATGCCCGAAACAACAGCTCCCTTTCCACATCCAGGCCCCACAGAACTTTCTATGGTTTACCTCAGACGCTTCACGTGCCCTGATTCAATCCATTGACAGCACGTCGACCCCGGTATACCACATCGTTCCAATTCACTGTATTCCTTGCCCGCCTTTCACCTTCCTGCATGTTCAGGCCCCGATCACTCAAAATCTTTTTCACTCTATCTTTCCACCTCCAATTTGGTCTCCCAATTCTCCTCGTTCCCTCCACCTCCGACACATATATCCTCTTGGTCAATCTTTCCTCACTCATTCTCTCCCTGTGACCAAACCATTTCAAAACACTCTCTTCTGCTCTCTCAACCACGCTCTTTTTATTTCCACACATCTCTCTTACCCTTACGTTACTTACTCGATCAAACCACCTCACACCACATATTGTCCTCAAACATCTCATTTCCAGCACATCCACCCTCCTGCGTACAACTGTATCCATAGCCCACGCCCCGCAACCATACAACATTAATGGAACGACTATTCCTTCAAACATACCCATTTTTGCTTTCCGAGATAATGTTCTCGACTTCCAAACATTCTTCAAGGCTCCCAGGATTTTCGCCCCCTCCCCCACCCTATGATTCACTTCCTCTTCCATGGTTCCATCAGCTGCCAGATCCACTCCCAGATATCTAAAACACTTTACTTCCTCCAGTTTTTCTCCATTCAAACTTACCTCCCAATTGACTTGACCCTCACCCCTACTGTACCTAATAACCTTGCTCTTATTCACATTTACTCTTAACTTACATACATAAACACCCATACATGTAGGTTTGCGGCAGGGGTGTGTGATGTCTCCATGGTTGTTTAATTTGTTTATGGATGGAGTTGTTAGGGAGGTGAATGCAAGAGTTTTGGAAAGAGGGGCAAGTATGAAGTCTGTTGGGGATGAGAGAGCTTGGGAAGTGAGTCAGTTGTTGTTCGCTGATGATACAGCGCTGGTGGCTGATTCATGTGAGAAACTGCTGAAGCTGGTGACTGAGTTTGGTAAAGTGTGTGAAAGAAGAAAGTTAAGAGTAAATGTGAATAAGAGCAAGGTTATTAGGTACAGTAGGGTTGAGGGTCAAGTCAATTGGGAGGTGAGTTTGAATGGAGAAAAACTGGAGGAAGTGAAGTGTTTTAGGTATCTGGGAGTAGATCTGGCAGCGGATGGAACCATGGAAGCGGAAGTGGATCATAGGGTGGGGGAGGGGGGCGAAAATTCTGGGAGCCTTGAAGAATGTGTGGAAGTCGAGAACATTATCTCGGAAAGCAAAAATGGGTATGTTTGAAGGAATAGTCGTTCCATTAATGTTGTATGGTTGCGAGGCGTGGGCTATGGATAGAGTTGTGCGCAGGAGGATGGATGTGCTGGAAATGAGATGTGTGGAAATAAAAAGAGCGTGGTTGAGAGAGCAGAAGAGGGTGTTTTGAAATGGTTCGGGCACATGGAGAGAATGAGTGAGGAAAGATTGACCAAGAGAATATATGTGTCGGAGGTGGAGGGAACGAGGAGAAGAGGGAGACCAAATTGGAGGTGGAAAGATGGAGTGAAAAAGATTTTGTGTGATCGGGGCCTGAACATGCAGGAGGGTGAAAGGAGGGCAAGGAATAGAGTGAATTGGAGCGATGTGGTATACCGGGGTTGACATGCTGTCAGTGGATTGAATCAAGGCATGTGAAGCGTCTGGGGTAAACCATGGAAAGCTGTGTAGGTATGTATATTTGCGTGTGTGGACGTATGTATATACATGTGTATGGGGGTGGGTTGGGCCATTTCTTTCATCTGTTTCCTTGCGCTACCTCGCAAACGCGGGAGACAGCGACAAAGCAAAAAAAAAAAAAAAATGCACATATACATACATATTAACATATGTACATACACTCACACAGGCATACATATATACTCATGCAAATATTCATACTTCCTTGCCTTCATCCATTCCTGTCACTACCTTACCCCACAGGAAGCAGCATCGTTATCCCCACTTCAGCGAGGTAGTGCCAGGAAAGCAGACAGAAAAGGCCACATTCATTCACTCTCAGTCTCTAGCTTTCATGTGTAATGCGCCAAAACCACAGCTGCCTATCCATATCCAGGCCCTATAGACCTTTCTACGGTTTACCCCAGTTGCTTCACATGCCGTGGTTCAATCCATCGACAGCACATCAACCCCAGTATACCACATCATTCCAGTTCACTCTATTCCTTGCACGCCTCTCACCTTCCTGTACGTTTAGGCTTTGATTGCTGAAAATCTTTTTCACTCCTTTCTTCTACATCTAATTTTGTCTCACTTTTCCTTGTTCCTGCCACCTCTGACACATATATCCTCTTTGTTAATCTTTCCTCACTCATTCTCTCCATATGTCCAAACCATTTCAACACACCCTATTCTGCTCTTTCAACCACACTCTTTATTACCACACATCTCTCTTACCCTTTCATAACTTACCCGATCAAACTACTTCACACCACATATTGTTCTGAAACATTTCGTTTCCAATACATCCACCCTCCTCTGTACAACCCTATGTATAGCCCATACCTTGCAACCATACAAATTTGTTGGAACTATTATTCCTTCAAACATACCCATTTTTGCTCTCTGAGTTGTTCTCTCCTTCCACAAATTCTTCATCACTCCCTGAACCTTCCCCCCTTCCCCCACCCTGTGACTTACTTCCACTTCCATGGTTCCATCCACTGCTAAGTCCACTCCCAGATATCTAAAACACATCACTTCCTCCAGTTTTTCTCCATTCAAACTTACATCCCAATTAATTTGTCCCTCAACCCTACTGAACCTAATAACCTTGCTCTTATTCACATTTACTCTCAACTTTCTCCTTTCACACACTTTTCTGAACTCAGTCACCAACCTCTGCTGTTTATCACTTGAATCAACCACTAGAGCTGCATCATCGGCGAACAACTGTCTCACTTCCCAAGCCCTCTCATCCCCAACAGACTGCATACTTGCTCTTCTCTCCAAAACTCTTCCATTTACCTCCCTAACCACCCCATCCATAAACAAATTAAACAACCATGGGGACATCACACACCCCTGCCGCATACCGGCATTCACTGGGAACCAATCACTCTCCTCTCTTCCTGTTCATACACATGCCTTACATCCTTGTTAAAAACTTTTCACTGCTTCTAGCAACTTACCTCCCACACCATATACTCTTAATAGAACCTTCCACAAAGCATCTCTATCATTCCTGTTATATGCCTTCTCCAGATCCATAAATGCTACATACAAATCCATTTGTTTTTATAAGTATTTCTCACACATTCTTCAAAGCAAACACCTGATCCACACATCCTCTACCACTTGTGAAACCACACTGCTCTTCCCCAGTCTTATGTTCTGTACATGCCTTTATCCTCTCAATTAATACCCTCCCATAAGATTTACCAGGAATACTCAACAGATTTATGCCTCTGAATTTGAACTCTCACCTTTATCCCCTTTGCCTTTGTACAATAGCACTATGTAAGCATTCCACCAATCATCAGGCACTTCACCATGGTCCATACATGCACTAAATATCCTTACCACCCAATCAACAACATAGTCACCCCCTTTTATAGTATATTCCACTGCAATACTATCCAAACCTGCTGCCTTGCCGTATTTCATCTTTCACAAAGCTTTCACTACCTCTTCTCTCTTAATCAAACCATTTTCCCTGACCCTCTCACATCACACACCATCCCAACCTAAACACCCTATATCTGCCACTCTATCGTCAAACACATTCAACAAACCTTCAAAATACTCACTCCATCTCCTTCTCTCTTCATCAGTATTTGTTATTACTTCCCCACTTGCCCTTTCACCGATGTTCCCATTTCTTCTCTTGTCTTACACACGTTATTTACCTCCTTCATAAACATCTTGTTTATTCTCCCAATGTTTAATGACACTCTCTCACCCCAACTCTCATTTGCCCTCTTTATCAACCCTTGCACCTTGCCAATTTCTTTTGTACATCAACCTGTCATTTGCACTCCTTCCTGTCAGGTATCATCCAAACATCTCTCTTTTCTCTTTCACTAACAACTTTACTTCTTCATCTCACCACTCACTACCCTTTCTAATCTGAGCACCTTCTGCCATTCTCATCCCACATGCATCTTTTGCACAAGCCATCACTGCTTCTCTAAATATATCCTATTCCCCACCCACTCCCCTCATATCATTTGTTTTCACCTTTAGCCATTCTCCACTCAACCTCTCCTGGTACTTCCTCACACAAGTCACCTTTCCAAGCTCATTTTCTCTCACCTCTCTCTTCTCCCCAACATTCTCCCTTCTTTTTTGAAAACCTATGCACTTGGTCATGAGAAGAAAGATCATGAGAGGCAAGTGTTTTGGGAGTAGCTGAGTGAGTGTGTCAGTAGCTTTGGTGCATGAGACTGGGTATTAGTGATGGGTGATTTAAATGCGAAGGTGAGTAATGTGGCAGTTGAGGGTTTATCAGTGTTGTGAATGGAAATGGTGAAGAGATTGTGAATTTGTGTGCTGAAAAAAGACTGGTGATTAGGAATACCTGGTTTAAAAAGATAGATATACCTAATTATACGTATGTGAGGAGAGATGGTCAGAGGGCATTATTAGGTCATGTGTTAATTGATAGGCGTGTAAAAGAGAGACTTTTGGATGTTATTGTGCTGAGAGAGGCAGCCAGTAGGATGTCTGATCACTATCTTGTGGAGGCGAAGGTGAAGATTTGTAGAGGTTTTCAAAAAAAAAAAATGTTGGGAGAAGAGAGTGGCGAGAGCATGTGACCCTGGAAAGGAGACTTGTATGAGGAAGTACCAGGAAAGATTGTCTGTAGAATGGCAAAAGGTGAGAGAAAATGATGTGAGGGGAGTGGGTGAGGAATGGGATGTATTTAGGGAAGCAGTGATGGCATGTGCAAAAGATGCATGTGGCATGAGAAAGGTTGGAGGTAGGCAGATTAAAAAGGGTACTGAGTGGTGGGATGAAGGGTAAGCTGTTAGTGAAAGAGAGAAGAGAGGCATTTGGATGATACTTGCAAGGAAAGAGTGAAAATGACCAGAAGATATGTATAAGAGAAAGTGCCAGAAGGTCAAAGAGGAGCATGCAAGGGCTGAAAAAGAGGGCAAATGAGAGTTGAAGTGAGAGAGTATCATTAAACTTTAGGGAGAATAAAAAGATGTTTTGAAAGGAAGTAAATACCATGCGTAAGATGAGAACAAATGGGAACATCATTGAAAGGGGGAAGTAATGACAGGTAGTGATGAAGTGAGGAGGTGGAGTGAGTATTTTGAAGGTCTGTTGAATGTGTTTGATGACAGATTGGTAGACGTAGGGTGTTTTGGTCAGGGTGGTGTGCAAAATGAGAGAATCAGGGAGAATGGTTTCATTAAGAGAGAAGAGTGGGTGGAATCCCTGCGGAAGATGATATCCGGCAAAGCCACAGGTTTAGATGGTATTGCAGTGGAATTTATCAAGAAAGGGGTGACTATGTTGTTGATTGGTTGGTAAGGATATTCATTGTATGTATAGATCATGGTGAAGTACCTGAGGATTGGCAGAATGCATGTATAGTGCCATTGTACAAAACCAAATGAGATAAAGGTGCGTGTTCAAACTACAGAGGCATAAGTTTGTTGAGTATCTCTGTAAAATTGTGTAAAATTGTATGGGAGGGTTTTGATTTAGAGAGTGAATGCAGGTACAGAGCATCAAATTGAGGAGGAGCAGTGTTGTTTCAGAAGTGGCCAAGGATGTGTGGATCAGGTGATTACTTTGAAGAATGTGTGTGAGAAATACTCAGAGAAACAGATGGATTTGTATGTAGCATTTATGGATTTGGAGAGGGCTTATAATAGGGTGAATAGAGATGCTTTGTGGAAGGTCTTAAGAATACATGGTTTGGGAGGCAAGCTGCTAGAAGTAGAGAAGTTTTCATCAAGGGTGTAAGGCATGGGCACAAGTGGGAAGAGAGAAGAGTGATTGGTTCTCAGTGAAAGTTGGGTCTGCAGCAGGAATGTGTCCCCATGGTTGTTTAATTTGTTTATGGATGGACGGTTAGGGAGGTAAATGCAAGAATTTAGGAGATAGGGATGAGTATGCAGTCTGTTGGGGATGAGAGGGCCTGAGAAGTGAGTCAGTTAGTGTTTGCCGATGATATAGCACTAGTGGCTGATTCGAATGAGAAACTGCAGAAGTTGGTGACTTTGAAAAATTGTGAATGGAGAAAGTTGAGAGTAAATGTGAATATGAGCAAGGTTATTACGTTCAGCAGGATAGAGGGACAAGTTAGTTGAGATGTAAGCTTGGATGGAGGAAAACTGGAGGAAGTGAAGTGTTTTAGATATCTGGGAGTGGACTTAGCAGTGAATGGAACCATGGAAGTGGAAGTGAGTCATAGGGCAGGGGATGGGTAACAATATTCATTCAAAGTCATGTGTAATGCACCGAAACTACAACTCCCTATCTACATCCAGACCACACAGACCTTTCCATGGTTTACCTCAGACGTTTTACATGCCTTGGTTCACTTCATTGTCAACACGTCGACCTCAATATGCCACATCATTCCGATTCACTCTATTCCTTGCACACCTCTCACCCTCCTGCATGTTCAGGCCCAGATCTCTCAAAATATTTGTCCTCCATCCTTCCACCTCCAATTTGGTCTCCGCTTCTCGTGTACCTATCAATACATACATACGTACATATATATATATATATATATATATATATATATATATATATATATATATATATATATCATTAAATTTTAGGGAGAATAAAAAGATGTTCTGGAAGGAGGTAAATAAAGTGCGTAAGACAAGGGAGCAAATGGGAACTTCAGTGAAGGGCGCAAATGGGGAAGTGATAACAAGTAGTGGTGATGTGAGAAGGAGATGGAGTGAGTATTTTGAAGGTTTGTTGAATGTGTTTGATGATAGAGTGGCAGATATAGGGTGTTTTGGTCGAGGTGGTGTGCAAAGTGCGAGGGTTAGGGAAAATGAGTTGGTAAACAGAGAAGAGGTAGTAAAAGCTTTGCGGAAGATGAAAGCCGGCAAGGCAGCAGGTTTGGATGGTATTGCAGTGGAATTTATTAAAAAAGGCGGTGACTGTATTGTTGACTGGTTGGTAAGGTTATTTAATGTATGTATGACTCATGGTGAGGTGCCTGAGGATTGGCGGAATGCGTGCATAGTGCCATTGTACAAAGGCAAAGGGGATAAGAGTGAGTGCTCAAATTACAGAGGTATAAGTTTGTTGAGTATTCCTGGCAAATTATATGGGAGGGTATTGATTGAGAGGGTGAAGGCATGTACAGAGCATCAGATTGGGGAAGAGCAGTGTGGTTTCAGAAGTGGTAGAGGATGTGTGGATCAGGTGTTTGCTTTGAAGAATGTATTTGAGAAATACTTAGAAAAGCAAATGGATTTGTATGTAGCATTTATGGATCTGGAGAAGGCATATGATAGAGTGGATCGAGATGCTCTGTGGAAGGTATTAAGAATATATGGTGTGGGAGGAAAGTTGTTAGAAGCAGTGAAAAGTTTTTATCGAGGATGTAAGGCATGTGTACGTGTAGGAAGAGAGGAAAGTGATTGGTTCTCAGTGAATGTAGGTTTGCGGCAGGGGTGTGTGATGTCTCCATGGTTGTTTAATTTGTTTATGGATGGGGTTGTTAGGGAGGTAAATGCAAGAGTTTTGGAAAGAGGGGCAAGTATGAAGTCTGTTGTGGATGAGAGAGCTTGGGAAGTGAGTCAGTTGTTGTTCGATGATGATACAGCGCTGGTGGCTGATTCATGTGAGAAACTGCAGAAGCTGGTGACTGAGTTTGGTAAAGTGTGTGAAAGAAGAAAGTTAAGAGTAAATGTGAATAAGAGCAAGGTTATTAGGTACAGTAGGGTTGAGGGTCAATTCAATTGGGAGGTGAGTTTGAATGGAGAAAAACTGGAAGTGAAGTGTTTTAGATATCTGGGAGTGGATCTGGCAGTGGATGGAACCATGATAGCGGAAGTGGATCATAGGGTGGGGGAGGGGGCGAAAATTCTGGGAGCCTTGAAGAATGTGTGGAAGTCGAGAACATTATCTCGGAAAGCAAAAATGGGTATGTTTGAAGGAATAGTGGTTCCAACAATGCTGTATGGTTGCGAGGCGTGGACTATGGATAGAGTTGTACGCAGGAGGATGGATGTGCTGGAAATGAGATGTTTGAGGACAATGTGTGGTGTGAGGTGGTTTGATCGAGTAAGTAACGTGGGGGTAAGAGAGGTGTGTGGAAGTAAAAAGAGCATGGTTGAGAGAGCAGAAGAGGGTGTTTTGAAATGGTTCGGGCACATGGAGAGAATGAGTGAGGAAAGATTGACCAAGAGGATATATGTGTCGGAGGTGGAGGGAACGAGGAGAAGAGGGAGACCAAATTGGAGGTGGAAAGATGGAGTGAAAAAGATTTTGTGTGATCGGGGCCTGAACATGCAGGAGGGTGAAAGGAGGGCAAAGAATAGAGTGAATTGGAGCGATGTGGTATACCGGGGTTGACGTGCTGTCAGCGGATTGAATCAAGGCATGTGTATGGGGGTGGGTTGGGCCATTTCTTTCGTCTGTTTCCTTGCGCTACCTCGCAAACGCTGAAGACAGCAGCAAAAATAAAAA
Source organism: Panulirus ornatus (assembly GCF_036320965.1). Taxonomy (NCBI): domain Eukaryota; kingdom Metazoa; phylum Arthropoda; class Malacostraca; order Decapoda; family Palinuridae; genus Panulirus; species Panulirus ornatus. Next base: position 56,851,699 of record NC_092240.1, on the reverse strand, counting down.
AAATATATATATATATATATATATATATATATATATATATATATATATATATATATATATATATATATATACATTTTCTAACTTTCTAAAATGGGAAACAGAAGAAGGAGTCACGCGGGGAGTGCTCATCCTCCTCGAAGGCTCAGACTGGGGTCTCTAAATGTGTGTGGATGTAACCAAGATGTGAAAAAAGGAGAGATAGGTAGTATGTTTGAGGAAAGGAACCTGGATGTTTTGGCTCTGAGTTAAACGAAGCTCAAGGGTAAAGGGGAAGAGTGGTTTGGGAATGTCTTGGGAGTAAAGTCAGGGGTTAGTGAGAGGACAAGAGCAAGGGAAGGAGTAGCAGTACTCCTGAAACAGGAGTTGTGTGAGCATGTGATAGAATGTAAGAAAGTAAATTCTCGATTAATATGGGTAAAACTGAAAGTTGATGGAGAGAGATGGGTGATTATTGGTGCATATGCACCTGGGCATGAAAAGAAAGATCATGAGAGGCAAGTGTTTTGGGAGCAGCTGAATGAGTGTGTTAGTGGTTTTGATGCACAAGACTGGGTTATAGTGATGGGTGATTTGAATGCAAAGGTGAGTAATGTGGCAGTTGAGGGAATAATTGGTATACATGGAGTGTCCAGTGTTGTAAATGGAAATGGTGAAGAGCTTGTAGATTTATGTGCTGAAAAAGGACTGGTGATTAGGAATACCTGGTTTAAAAAGCGAGATATACATAAGTATACGTATGTAAGTAGGAGAGATGGCCAGAGAGCATTATTGGATTACGTGTTAATTGACAGGTGCGCGAAAGAGAGACTTTTGGATGTTAATGTGCTGAGAGGTGCAACTGGAGGGATGTCTGATCATTATCTTGTGGAGGCTAAGGTGAAGATTTGTATGGGTTTTCAGAAAAGAAGAGTGAATGTTGGGGTGAAGAGGGTGGTGAGAGTAAGTGAGCTTGGGAAGGAGACTTGTGTGAGGAAGTACCAGGAGAGACTGAGTACAGAATGGAAAAAGGTGAGAACAATGGAAGTAAGGGGAGTGGGGGAGGAATGGGATGTATTTAGGGAATCAGTGATGGATTGCACAAAAGATGCTTGTGGCATGAGAAGAGTGGGAGGTGGGTTGATTAGAAAGGGTAGTGAGTGGTGGGATGAAGAAGTAAGGTTATTAGTGAAAGAGAAGAGAGAGGCATTTGGACGATTTTTGCAGGGAAAAAATGCAATTGAGTGGGAGATGTATAAAAGAAAGAGACAGGAGGTCAAGAGAAAGGTGCAAGAGGTGAAAAAGAAGGCAAATGAGAGTTGGGGTGAGAGAGTATCATTAAATTTTAGGGAGAATAAAAAGATGTTCTGGAAGGAGGTAAATAAAGTGCGTAAGACAAGGGAGCAAATGGGAACTTCAGTGAAGGGCGCAAATGGGGAGGTGATAACAAGTAGTGGTGATGTGAGGAGATGGAGTGAGTATTTTGAAGGTTTGTTGAATGTGTTTGATGATAGAGTGGCAGATATAGGGTGTTTTGGTCGAGGTGGTGTGCAAAGTGAGAGGGTTAGGGAAAATGATTTTGTAAACAGAGAAGAGGTAGTAAAAGCTTTGCGGAAGATGAAAGCCGGCAAGGCAGCAAGTTTGGATGGTATTGCAGTGGAATTTATTAAAAAAGGGGGTGACTGTATTGTTGACTGGTTGGTAAGGTTATTTAATGTATGTATGACTCATGATGAGGTGCCTGAGGATTGGTGGAATGCGTGCATAGTGCCATTGTACAAAGGCAAAGGGGATAAGAGTGAGTGCTCAAATTACAGAGGTATAAGTTTGTTGAGTATTCCTGGTAAATTATATGGGAGGATATTGATTGAGAGGGTGAAGGCATGTACAGAGCATCAGATTGGGGAAGAGCAGTGTGGTTTCAGAAGTGGTAGAGGATGTGTGGATCAGGTGTTTACTTTGAAGAATGTATGTGAGAAATACTTAGAAAAGCAAATGGGTTTGTATGTAGCATTTATGGATCTGGAGAAGGCATATGATAGAGTTGATAGAGATGCTCTGTGGAAGGTATTAAGAATATATGGTGTGGGAGGCAAGTTGTTAGAAGCAGTGAAAAGTTTTTATCGAGGATGTAAGGCATGTGTACGTGTGGGAAGAGAGGAAAGTGATTGGTTCTCAGTGAATGTAGGTTTGCGGCAGGGGTGTGTGATGTCTCCATGGTTGTTTAATATGTTTATGGATGGGGTTGTTAGGGAGGTGAATGCAAGAGTTTTGGAAAGAGGGGCAAGTATGAAGTCTGTTGGGGATGAGAGAGCTTGGGAAGTGAGTCAGTTGTTGTTCGCTTATGATACAGCGCTGGTGGCTGATTCATGTGAGAAACTGCAGAAGCTGGTGACTGAGTTTGGTAAAGTGTGTGAAAGAAGAAAGCTAAGAGTAAATGTGAATAAGAGCAAGGTTATTAGGTACAGTAGGGTTGAGGGTCAAGTCAATTGGGAGGTGAGTTTGAATGGAGAAAAACTGGAGGAAGTGAAGTGTTTTAGATATCTGGGAGTGGATCTGGCAGCGGATGGAACCATGGAAGCGGAAGTGGATCATAGGGTGGGGGAGGGGGCGAAAATTCTGGGAGCCTTGAAGAATGTGTGGAAGTCGAGAACATTATCTCGGAAAGCAAAAATGGGTATGTTTGAAGGAATAGTGGTTCCAACAATGTTGTATGGTTGCGAGGCGTGGGCTATGGATAGAGTTGTGCGCAGGAGGATGGATGTGCTGGAAATGAGATGTTTGAGGACAATGTGTGGTGTGAGGTGGTTTGATCGAGTAAGTAATGTAAGGGTAAGAGAGATGTGTGGAAATAAAAAGAGCGTGGTTGGGAGAGCAGAAGAGGGTGTTTTGAAATGGTTCGGGCACATGGAGAGAATGAGTGAGGAAAGATTGACCAAGAGAATATATGTGTCGGAGGTGGAGGGAACGAGGAGAAGAGGGAGACCAAATTGGAGGTGGAAAGATGGAGTGAAAAAGATTTTGTGTGATCGGGGCCTGAACATGCAGGAGGGTGAAAGGAGGGCAAGGAATAGAGTGAATTGGAGCGATGTGGTATACCGGGGTTGACGTGCTGTCAGTGGATTGAATCAAGGCAAGTGAAGCGTCTGGGGTAAACCATGGAAAGCTGTGTAGGCATGTATATTTGCGTGTGTGGACGTATGTATATACATGTGTATGGGGGTGGGTTGGGCCATTTCTTTCGTCTGTTTCCTTGCGCTACCTCGCAAACGCGGGAGACAGCGACAAAGCAACAAAAAAAAAAAAAAAATGACTCATGGTGAGGTGCCTGAGGATTGGCGGAATGCGTGCATAGTGCCATTGTACAAAGGCAAAGGGGATAAGAGTGAGTGCTCAAATTACAGAGGTATAAGTTTGTTGAGTATTCCTGGTAAATTATATGGGAGGGTATTAATTGAGAGGGTGAAGGCATGTACAGAGCATCAGATTGGGGAAGAGCAGTGTGGTTTCAGAAGTGGTAGAGGATGTGTGGATCAGGTGTTTGCTTTGAAGAAAGTATGTGAGAAATACTTAGAAAAGCAAATGGATTTGTATGTAGCATTTATGGATCTGGAGAAGGCATATGATAGAGTTGATAGAGATGCTCTGTGCAAGGTATTAAGAATATATGGTGTGGGAGGCAAGTTGTTATAAGCAGTGAAAAGTTTTTATCGAGGAAGTAAGGCATGTGTACGTGTAGGAAGAGAGGAAAGTGATTGGTTCTCAGTGAATGTAGGTTTGCGGCAGGGGTGTGTGATGTCTCCATGGCTGTTTAATTTGTTTATGGATGGGGTTGTTAGGGAGGTGAATGCAAGAGTTTTGGAAAGAGGGGCAAGTATGAAGTCTGTTATGGATGAGAGAGCTTGGGAAGTGTCAGTTGTTGTTCGCTGATGATACAGCGCTGGTGGCTGATTCATGTGAGAAACTGCAGAAGCTGGTGACTGAGTTTGGTAAAGTGTGTGAAAGAAGAAAGTTAAGAGTAAATGTGAATAAGAGCAAGGTTATTAGGTACAGTAGGGTTGAGGGTCAAGTCAATTGGGAGGTAAGTTTGAATGGAGAAAAACTGGAGGAAGTAAAGTGTTGTAGATATCTGGGAGTGGATCTGGCAGCGGATGGAACCATGGAAGCGGAAGTGGATCATAGGGTGGGGGAGGGGGCGAAAATCCTGGGAGCCTTGAAGAATGTGTGGAAGTAGAGAACATTATCTCGGAAAGCAAAAATGAGTATGTTTGAAGGAATAGTGGTTCCAACAATGTTGTATGGTTGCGAGGCGTGGGCTATGGATAGAGTTGTGCGCAGGAGGATGGATGTGCTGGAAATGAGATGTTTGAGGACAATGTGTGGTGTGAGGTGGTTTGATCGAGTAAGTAACGTAAGGGTAAGAGAGATGTGTGGAAATAAAAAGAGTGTGGTTGAGAGAGCAGACGAGGGTGTTTTGAAATGGTTTGGGCACATGGAGAGAATGAGTGAGGAAAGATTGACCAAGAGGATATATGTGTCGGAGGTGGAGGGAACGAGGAGAAGTGGGAGACCAAATTGGAGGTGGAAAGATGGAGTGAAAAAGATTTTGTGTGATCGGGGCCTGAACATGCAGGAGGGTGAAAGGAGGGCAAGGAATAGAGTGAATTGGATCGATGTGGTATACCGGGGTTGACGTGCTGTCAGTGGATTGAATCAGGGCATGTGAAGCGTCTGGGGTAAACCATGGAAAGCTGTGTAGGTATGTATATTTGCGTGTGTGGACGTATGTATATACATGTGTATGGGAGTGGGTTGGGCCATTTCTTTCGTCTGTTTCCTTGCGCTACCTCGCAAACGCGGGAGACAGTGACAAAGCAAAAAAAAAAAAAATATATATATATATATACACATGTACATATATGTACTTGCTCACCTTCATTCTTTCCTGATGCCACCCCACAGGAAACAGCACAAATGCATGAAGGAAAAGAGATAACATATATATTCTCTTTGTCCCCACACCTGATTGCAGCCCTGTGTCAGTGAGGTAGCTTCTGGAAGCAGATGATGAAAGATCACATCTTACATTACATATTACATTCGCTGTAATATGTAATGCACCAAAATGACACCTCCCTATCCACATTCAGGCTATGCGGACCTTTCCATGATTTACCATGGAAGTTTCATATGCCTGGCCCTGATTCAGTCCACTGACAGCACATTGACCCCAGTATACCACATCATTCCAATTCACTCTATTGTGTGCATACCTTTCACCCTTCTACATTTGTAGGCCCCGTTTGGTCAAAATATTTTTCACTCCAACCTTCCATGTCCAATTTGGTCTCCTGGTTCTGCTTGTTTCCTCCACTTCTTACACATGTATCCTCTTTGACAACCTTTCCTTACTCATTCTCTCCATATTTCCAAACCCTTTCAATACACCCTCTTCTGCTTCTAGTCAGTTAGTTTGTTAGTTTATTGACAAAAATAATAACATAATGGGCAAGCACATTTTTCCATATTTTTTGTCCATACAATAATCTTTACACTGAAGCTCCATTATACTTCGAGTTTTGTTACTGAGAGCAGACAATAATAACAGATATAGCACTTATACATACAACTTCAGCATTTCACAGACATAATTCTTTTGCATTGCCATTGCAATTCATCAATACATTCACACTTGAAATTCAACATAGGTTATCTTTAACAGTGACTGACACAGGGCATCCTAACAAGACATATTCTGTCCGTACAGCATTACTAGTACTTGTGCATATCCGCATTTCTGTTGGTATCCTACTTCATCTGCCTGTCTCTATTTTCAGATTGTGGGACATGACACGTAACCTTGTAAATGCTTGGCTTTGGTATTCTGGAATGTTTTTTATATTTATATAAACCTGATGTACAGAGATTGTGGGGTTAGGTTCTGTAAACCAGGTATTTAGTTGCATTCTTTTTGTCTGATATGTGTTGTTATTTTGTGTAGTGGATCCAAACTCTGATTATGCTGCAGTGTGCGTGACAGGAATCGGTACCCTGGTGTATTGGTCTGGCAACACAACTCATATATCAGAGTAAAGGATTCATCAGAATTAAAGGAATGAAAATCTGCTTTTAAAAAATTGTACCTTTTCCTCAAAGATGTGTCCTTCCTGATTCTGCGAGGCACAAGTTAATGCTTGTATTATGTCTCACACCTAATAAACTTCACACTGACTCATTGTATTGAACCATTAGTCTCTTTGGGTTGTTGGTGAATCATGTTTAGTGCCCTGGTCATGGGAGGGTCAAATCCCGAGATCCCATGATACAATTGCTACTTGTAAGACCTCAAGCACTTACTGCTACATTGTCCTGCACACACAACACACTGCTAGATCCAGGCAGACATCAGCTAATGATAAGAAGCAGTCAGCTGGTAGTGGTAGGCAATCGGTGGTGAGAGGCAGTCAGCTGGTAGTGGTAGGCTATCGGTGGTGAGAGGCAGTCAGCTGGTAGTGGTAGGCAATCGGTGGTGAGAGGCAGTCAGCTGGTAGTGGTAGGCTATCGGTGGTGAGAGGCAGTCAGCTGGTAGTGGGAGGCAGTCTGTTGGTTTCAGTCAGTCCATTGGTGTTGAGAGACAGCTAATAGTGAGAGGAAGTCGGCTGATAGTGGTAGATAATCAGCTGTTGGTGGGAGGCAGTCAGTTGGTGGTAGAAGGCAGTCAGCTAGTGGTGGGAGGCAGTCAACTGGTGGTGGAAGAAGTCAGCAGATGGTGAGAGGTCAGCTAGTGGTGGGAGGCAGTCAACTGGTGGTGGAAGAAGTCAGCAGATGGTGAGAGGCAGTCAGCTGATGGTGGAAGGCAATCAGCTGATGGTGAGAAGCAATCAGCTGATGATGAGAGGCGGTCAGCTGGTGGTGGAAGGCAGCCAGCTGATGGTGAGAGGCAGTCAGGTGATGGTGGAAGGCACCCAGCTGATGGTGAGAGGCAATCAGCTGATGATGAGAGGCAGTCACCTGGTGGTGGAAGGCAGCCAGCTGATGGTGAGAGGCAGTCAGCTGATGGTAGCAGGCAGTCAGCTGATGGTGGAAGGCAGTCAGCTGTTGGTGGAAGGCAGTCAGCTGGTGGTGAGAAGCAGTCAGCTGATGGTGGAAGGCAGCCAGTTGAAGGTGAGAGGCAGTCAGCTGATGGTGAGAGGCAGTCAGCTAATGGTGAGAGGGAGTCAGCTGATGGTAAGGGGCAGTCAGCTGGTGGTAGAAGGCAGTCAGCAGATAGTGAGAGAGCAGTCAGCTGATGGTGAGAGGCGGTCAGCTGATGGTAAGGGGCAGTCAGCTGATGGTAGAAGGCAGTCAGCAGATAGTGAGAGAGCAGTCAGCTGATGGTGAGAGGGAGTCAGCTGATGGTAAGGGGCAGTCAGCTGGTGGTAGAAGGCAGTCAGCAGATAGTGAGAGAGCAGTCAGCTGATGGTGAAGGCGGTCAGCTGATGGAAGGGCAGTCAGTGATGTGAAGGGCAAACATCCTAAGGTGAAAGGTAATCGGCTGATTGTGGAAGGCAGTCAGCTGAAGAGAGGCAGTCAGCTGGTGGTGGAAGGCAGTCAGCTGATGGTGAAAGGAAGTCAGCTGATGATGGAAGGCAGTCAGGTGGTGAGAGGCATTCAGTTGGTGGTGAAGGGCAATCATCTGATGGTGAAAGAATCGCTGATGTGGAAGCCATAGCTGTAAGAGAGGCAGTCAGCTGGTGGTAAGGCACGCTGACGGTAGCAGTGGACACAGTAAGGTTTGCGTGGGAGCACCAGTTGTGGGAAGCCAGCTCAACAAATCATCGTGGGACAATATAACAGTAAGTGTTGCGTGTCAGCCAGCACCAACAGTAAGTGTTAGGCGTGTGGCAGCACCACATAATGTTAGGCGACCGGCCAGCACCAACATAAGTGTTAGCGTTCAGGCCAGCACCAACAGTAAGTGTTAGGCGTGCGGCCAGCCACCAACAGTAAGTGTTAGGGCGTGCGGCCAGCACCAACAGTAAGGTGTTAGGCGTGCGGCCAGCACCAACAGTAAGTGTTATGCGTTCGCCAGCACCAACAGTAAGTGTTAGGCGTGCGGCCAGCACCAACAGTAAGTGTTATGCGTGCGGCCAGCACCAACAGTAAGTGTTAGGCGTGCGGCCAGCACCAACAGTAAGTGTTAGGCGTGCGGCCAGCACCAACAGTAAGTGTTAGGCGTGCGGCCAGCACCAACAGTAAGTGTTAGGCGTGCGGCCAGCACCAACAGTAAGTGTTAGGCGTGCGGCCAGCACCAACAGTAAGTGTTAGGCGTGCGGCCAGCACCAACAGTAAGTGTTATGCGTGCGGCCAGCACCAACAGTAAGTGTTAGGCGTGCGGCCAGCACCAACAGTAAGTGTTAGGCGTGCGGCCAGCACCAACAGTAAGTGTTAGGCGTGCGGCCAGCACCAACAGTAAGTGTTAGGCGTGCGGCCAGCACCAACAGTAAGTGTTAGGCGTGCGGCCAGCACCAACAGTAAGTGTTAGGCGTGCGGCCAGCACCAACAGTAAGTGTTATGCGTGCGGCCAGCACCAACAGTAAGTGTTAGGCGTGCGGCCAGCACCAACAGTAAGTGTTATGCGTGCGGCCAGCACCAACAGTAAGTGTTAGGCGTGCGGCCAGCACCAACAGTAAGTGTTAGGCGTGCGGCCAGCACCAACAGTAAGTGTTAGGCGTGCGGCCAGCACCAACAGTAAGTGTTAGGCGTGCGGCCAGCACCAACAGTAAGTGTTATGCGTGCGGCCAGCACCAACAGTAAGTGTTAGGCGTGCGGCCAGCACCAACAGTAAGTGTTATGCGTGCGGCCAGCACCAACAGTAAGTGTTAGGCGTGCGGCCAGCACCAACAGTAAGTGTTATGCGTGCGGCCAGCACCAACAGTAAGTGTTATGCGTGCGGCCAGCACCAACAGTAAGTGTTATGCGTGCGGCCAGCACCAACAGTAAGTGTTAGGCGTGCGGCCAGCACCAACAGTAAGTGTTAGGCGTGCGGCCAGCACCAACAGTAAGTGTTAGGCGTGCGGCCAGCACCAACAGTAAGTGTTAGGCGTGCGGCCAGCACCAACAGTAAGTGTTAGGCGTGCGGCCAGCACCAACAGTAAGTGTTAGGCGTGCGGCCAGCACCAACAGTAAGTGTTAGGCGTGCGGCCAGCACCAACAGTAAGTGTTAGGCGTGTGGCCAGCACCAACAGTAAGTGTTAGGCGTGCGGCCAGCACCAACAGTAAGTGTTAGGCGTGCGGCCAGCACCAACAGTAAGTGTTATGCGTGCGGCCAGCACCAACAGTAAGTGTTATGCGTGCGGCCAGCACCAACAGTAAGTGTTATGCGTGCGGCCAGCACCAACAGTAAGTGTTATGCGTGCGGCCAGCACCAACAGTAAGTGTTAGGCGTGCGGCCAGCACCAACAGTAAGTGTTATGCGTGCGGCCAGCACCAACAGTAAGTGTTAGGCGTGTGGCCAGCACCAACAGTAAGTGTTAGGCGTGCGGCCAGCACCAACAGTAAGTGTTAGGCGTGCGGCCAGCACCAACAGTAAGTGTTAGGCGTGCGGCCAGCACCAACAGTAAGTGTTAGGCGTGCGGCCAGCACCAACAGTAAGTGTTAGCCGTGTGGCCAGCACCAACAGTAAGTGTTAGGCGTGCGGCCAGCACCAACAGTAAGTGTTAGGCGTGCGGCCAGCACCAACAGTAAGTGTTAGGCGTGCGGCCAGCACCAACAGTAAGTGTTAGGCGTGTGGCCAGCACCAACAGTAAGTGTTAGCCGTGTGGCCAGCACCAACAGTAAGTGTTAGGCGTGCGGCCAGCACCAACAGTAAGTGTTAGGCGTGTGGCCAGCACCAACAGTAAGTGTTATGCGTGCAGGCCAGCACCAACAGTAAGTGTTAGGCGTGCGGCCAGCACCAACAGTAAGTGTTAGGCGTGCGGCCAGCACCAACAGTAAGTGTTAGGCGTGCGGCCAGCACCAACAGTAAGTGTTATGCGTGTGGCCAGCACCAACAGTAAGTGTTAGGCGTGCGGCCAGCACCAACAGTAAGTGTTAGCCGTGTGGCCAGCACCAACAGTAAGTGTTATGCGTGTGGCCAGCACCAACAGTAAGTGTTAGGCGTGCGGCCAGCACCAACAGTAAGTGTTAGGCGTGCGGCCAGCACCAACAGTAAGTGTTAGGCGTGCGGCCAGCACCAACAGTAAGTGTTATGCGTGTGGCCAGCACCAACAGTAAGTGTTATGCGTGCGGCCAGCACCAACAGTAAGTGTTATGCGTGCGGCCAGCACCAACAGTAAGTGTTAGGCTTGCGGCCAGCACCAACAGTAAGTGTTAGGCGTTCAGCCAGCACCAACAGTAAGTGTTATGCGTGCGGCCAGCACCAACAGTAAGTGTTAGCCGTGCGGCCAGCACCAACAGTAAGTGTTAGGCGTGCGGCCAGCACCAACAGTAAGTGTTATGCGTGCGGCCAGCACCAACAGTAAGTGTTAGCCGTGCGGCCAGCACCAACAGTAAGTGTTAGCCGTGCGGCCAGCACCAACAGTAAGTGTTATGCGTGCGGCCAGCACCAACAGTAAGTGTTAGCCGTGCGGCCAGCACCAACAGTAAGTGTTAGGCGTGCGGCCAGCACCACCAGTAAGTGTTATGCGTTCAGCCAGCACCAACAGTAAGTGTTAGCCGTGTGGCCAGCACCAACAGTAAGTGTTAGCCGTGTGGCCAGCACCAACAGTAAGTGTTAGCCGTGTGGCCAGCACCAACAGTAAGTGTTATGCGTGCGGCCAGCACCAACAGTAAGTGTTATGCGTTCAGCCAGCACCAACAGTAAGTGTTAGCCGTGTGGCCAGCACCAACAGTAAGTGTTAGCCGTGTGGCCAGCACCAACAGTAAGTGTTAGCCGTGTGGCCAGCACCAACAGTAAGTGTTAGCCGTGTGGCCAGCACCAACAGTGTTAGCCGTGTGGCCAGCACCAACAGTAAGTGTTATGCGTGCGGCCAGCACCAACAGTAAGTGTTAGCCGTGCGGCCAGCACCAACAGTAAGTGTTAACCGTGTGGCCAGCACCAACAGTAAGTGTTAGCCGTGTGGCCAGCACCAACAGAAAGTGTTAGCCGTGCGGCCAGCACCAACAGTGTTAGCCGTGTGGCCAGCACCAACAGTAAGTGTTAGCCGTGTGGCCAGCAGGAACAGTAAGTGTTAGGAGTTCAGCCAGCACCAACAGTAAGTGTTATGCGTGCGGCCAGCACCAACAGTATGTGTTATGCATGCGGCCAGCACCAACACTAAGTGTTATGCGTTCAGCCAGCACCAACAGTAAGTGTTATGCGTGCGGCCAGCACCAACAGTAAGTGTTAGGCGTGTGGCCAGCACCAACAGTAAGTGTTAGCCGTGTGGCCAGCACCAACAGTAAGTGTTAGCCGTGTGGCCAGCACCAACAGTAAGTGTTAGCCGTGTGGCCAGCACCAACAGTAAGTGTTAGGCGTGTGGCCAGCACCAACAGTAAGTGTTAGCCGTGTGGCCAGCACCAACAGTAAGTGTTAGCCGTGTGGCCAGCACCAACAGTAAGTGTTATGCGTGCGGCCAGCACCAACAGTAAGTGTTAGCCGTGTGGCCAGCACCAACAGTAAGTGTTAGCCGTGTGGCCAGCACCAACAGTAAGTGTTATGCGTGCGGCCAGCACCAACAGTAAGTGTTATGCGTTCAGCCAGCACCAACAGTAAGTGTTATAAGTTCAGCCAGCACCAACAGTAAGTGTTAGCCGTGTGGCCAGCACCAACAGTAAGTGTTAGCCGTGTGGCCAGCACCAACAGTAAGTGTTATGCGTGCGGCCAGCACCAACAGTAAGTGTTATGCGTGCGGCCAGCCCCAACAGTAAGTGTTAGCCGTGTGGCCAGCACCAACAGTAAGAGTTAGCCGTGTGGCCAGCACAAACAGTAAGTGTTATGCGTGCGGCCAGCACCAACAGTAAGTGTTATGCGTGCGGCCAGCACCAACAGTAAGTGTTAGCCGTGCGGCCAGCACCAACAGTAAGTGTTAGGCGTGCGGCCAGCACCAACAGTAAGTGTTATGCATTCAGCCAGCACCAACAGTAAGTGTTATGCGTGCGGCCAGCACCAACAGTAAGTGTTATGCGTGCGGCCAGCACCAACAGTAAGTGTTAGGCGTGTGGCCAGCACCAACAGTAAGTGTTAGCCGTGTGGCCAGCACCAACAGTAAGTGTTAGGCGTTCAGCCAGCACCAACAGTAAGTGTTATGCGTGCGGCCAGCACCGACAGTAAGTGTTAGGCGTGTGGCCAGCACCAACAGTAAGTGTTAGCCGTGTGGCCAGCACCAACAGTAAGTGTTAGCCGTGTGGCCAGCACCAACAGTAAGTGTTAGCCGTGTGGCCAGCACCAACAGTAAGTGTTATGCGTGTGGCCAGCACCAACAGTAAGTGTTAGGCGTTCAGCCAGCACCAACAGTAAGTGTTAGCCGTGTGGCCAGCACCAACAGTAAGTGTTAGCCGTGTGGCCAGCACCAACAGTAAGTGTTAGCCGTGTGGCCAGCACCAACAGTAAGTGTTAGGCGTTCAGCCAGCACCAACAGTAAGTGTTAGGCGTTCAGCCAGCACCAACAGTAAGTGTTAGCCGTGTGGCCAGCACCAACAGTAAGTGTTAGCCGTGTGGCCAGCACCAACAGTAAGTGTTAGGCGTTCAGCCAGCACCAACAGTAAGTGTTATGCGTGCGGCCAGCACCAACAGTAAGTGTTATGCGTGCGGCCAGCACCAACAGTAAGTGTTAGGCGTGCGGCCAGCACCAACAGTAATTGTTATGCGTGTGGCCAGCACCAACAGTAAGTGTTATGCGTGCGGCCAGCACCAACAGTAAGTGTTAGCCGTGCGGCCAGCACCAACAGTAAGTGTTAGGCGTGCGGCCAGCACCAACAGTAAGTGTTAGCCGTGCGGCCAGCACCAACAGTAAGTGTTAGGCGAGTGGCCAGCAGGAACAGTAAGTGTTAGCCGTGTGGCCAGCAGGAAGAGTAAGTGTTAGCCGTGTGGCCAGCAGGAACAGTAAGTGTTAGCCGTGTGGCCAGCAGGAACAGTAAGTGTTAGCCGTGTGGCCAGCAGGAAGAGTAAGTGTTAGCCGTGTGGCCAGCAGGAACAGTAAGTGTTAGCCGTGTGGCCAGCAGGAACAGTAAGTGTTAGCCGTGTGGCCAGCAGGAACAGTAAGTGTTAGGCGAGTGGCCAGCAGGAACAGTAAGTGTTAGCCGTGTGGCCAGCAGGAACAGTAAGTGTTAGGCGAGTGGCCAGCAGGAACAGTAAGTGTTAGCCGTGTGGCCAGCAGGAACAGTAAGTGTTAGCCGTGTGGCCAGCAGGAACAGTAAGTGTTAGCCGTGTGGCCAGCAGGAACAGTAAGTGTTAGCCGAGTGGCCAGCAGGAACAGTAAGTGTTAGCCGTGTGGCCAGCAGGAACAGTAAGTGTTAGCCGTGTGGCCAGCAGGAACAGTAAGTGTTAGCCGTGTGGCCAGCAGGAACAGTAAGTGTTAGCCGTGTGGCCAGCAGGAACAGTAAGTGTTAGCCGTGTGGCCAGCAGGAACAGTAATAAGTGTTTTGCTGGTGTGCCATTTGCTGCATGGAAGATCCCTCCTTCTATCACTAATCGTCTACAGTTGTTATAACTTCCATTCCATTTCCAAAGGTAGAGTTAAATGTTACATTAAGTTATATATAAAAGATAGAACAGTAGCTGAATATAGAAATTAATGAGCCTATATATCAAATGTTTCTTGTAAGATACCATTTAAGTGGTAACAAAGATCTAGGAGAAAAGGCTCTAATGGTGCAAATAGTCCACTCCTTATGATGTCATTCTCCATTAAATGGACATTTCCCAAATTTTGACAATATATATATATATATATATATATATATATATATATATATATATATATATATATATATATATATATATTTTGCCGCTGTCTCCCGCGTTTGCGAGGTAGCGCAAGGAAACAGACGAAAGAAATGGCCCAACCCACCCCCATACACATGCCTTGATTCAATCCACTGACAGCACGTCAACCCCGGTATACCACATCGATCCAATTCACTCTATTCTTTGCCCTCCTTTCACCCTCCTGCATGTTCAGGCCCCGATCACACAAAATCTTTTTCACTCCATCTTTCCACCTCCAATTTGGTCTCCCTCTTCTCGTTCCCTCCACCTCCGACACATATATCCTCTTGGTCAATCTTTCCTCACTCATTCTCTCCATGTGCCCGAACCATTTCAAAACACCCTCTTCTGCTCTCTCAACCACGCTCTTTTTATTTCCACACATCTCTCTTACCCTTACGTTACTTACTCGATCAAACATCTCATTTCCAGCACATCCATCCTCCTGCGCACAACTCTATCCATAGTCCACGCCTCGCAACCATACAACATTGTTGGAACCACTATTCCTTCAAACATACCCATTTTTGCTTTCCGAGATAATGTTCTCGACTTCCACACATTCTTCAAGGCTCCCAGAATTTTCGCCCCCTCCCCCACCCTATGATCCACTTCCGCTTCCATGGTTCCATCCGCTGCCAGATCCACTCCCAGATATCTAAAACACTTTACTTCCTCCAGTTTTTCTCCATTCAAACTCACCTCCCAATTGAATTGACCCTCAACCCTACTGTACCTAATAACCTTGCTCTTATTCACATTTACTCTTAACTTTCTTCTTTCACACACTTTACCAAACTCAGTCACCAGCTTCTGCAGTTTCACACATGAATCAGCCACCAGCGCTGTATCATCAGCGAACAACAACTGACTCATTTCCCAAGCTTTCTCATCCCCAACAGACTTCATACTTGCCCCTCTTTCCAAAACTCTTGCATTTACCTCCCTAACAACCCCATCCATAAACAAATTAAACAACCATGGAGACATCACACACCCCTGCCGCAAACCTACCTTCACTGAGAACCAATCACTTTCCTCTCTTCCTACAAGTACACATGCCTTACATCCTTGATAAAAACTTTTCACTGCTTCTAACAACTTGCCTCCCACACCATATATTCTTAATACCTTCCACAGAGCATCTCTATCAACTCTATCATATGCCTTCTCCAGATCCATAAATGCTACATACAAATCCATTTGCTTTTCTAAGTATTTCTCACATACATTCTTCAAAGCAAACACCTGATCCACACATCCTCTACCACTTCTGAAACCACACTTCTCTTCCCCAATCTGATGCTCTGTACATGCCTTCACCCTCTCAATCAATACCCTCCCATATAATTTACCAGGAATACTCAACAAACTTATACCTCTGTAATTTGAGCACTCACTCTTATCCCCTTTGCCTTTGTACAATGGCACTATGCACGCATTCCGCCAATCCTCAGGCACCTCACCATGAATCATACATACATTAAATAACCTTACCAACCAGTCAACAATACAGTCACCGCCTTTTTTAATAAATTCCACTGCAATACCATCCAAACCTGCTGCCTTGCCGGCTTTCATCTTCCGCAAAGCTTTTACTACCTCTTCTCTGTTTACCAACTCATTTTCCCTAACCCTCGCATTTTGCACACCACCTCGACCAAAACACCCTATATCTGCCACTCTATCATCAAACACATTCAACAAACCTTCAAAATACTCACTCCATCTCCTTCTCACATCACATATATATTCTTTTTTCTTTCATACTATTCGCCATTTCCCGCATTAGCGAGGTAGCGTTAAGAACAGAGGACTGGGCCTTTGAGGGAATATCCTCACCTGGCCCCCTTCTCTGTTCCTTATTTTGGAAAATTAAAAAAAAAAAAAAAAACAAGAGAGGAGGATTTCCAGCCCCCCGCTCCCTCCCCTTTTAGTCGCTTTCTACGACACGCAGGGAATACGTGGCAAGTATTCTGCCTCCCCTATCCCTAGGGATTTTTGCAGGGAAAAAATGCAATTGAGTGGGAGATGTATAAAAGAAAGAGACAGGAGGTCAAGAGAAAGGTGCAAGAGGTGAAAAAGAGGGCAAATGAGAGTTGGGGTGAGAGAGTATCATTAAATTTTAGGGAGAATAAAAAGATGTTCTGGAAGGAGGTAAATAAAGTGCGTAAGACAAGGGAACAAATGGGAACTTCAGTGAAGGGTTCAAATGGGGAGGTGATAACAAGTAGTGGGGATGTGAGAAGGAGATAGAGTGAGTATTTTGAAGGTTTGTTGAATGTGTTTGATGATAGGGTGGCAGATATAGGGTGTTTTGGTCGAGGTGGTGTGCAAAGTGAGAGGGTTAGGGAAAATGATTTGGTAAACAGAGAAGAGGTAGTAAAAGCTTTGCGGAAGATGAAAGCCGGCAAGGCAGCAGGTTTGGATGGTATTGCAGTGGAATTTATTAAAAAAGGCGGTGACTGTATTATTGACTGGTTGGTAAGGTTATTTAATGTATGTATGATTCATTGTGAGGTGCCTGAGGATTGGCGGAATGCGTGCATAGTGCCATTGTACAAAGGCAAAGGTAATAAGAGTGAGTGCTCAAATTACAGAGGTATAAGTTTGTTGAGTATTCCTGGCAAATTATATGGGAGGGTATTGATTGAGAGGGTGAAGGCATGTACAGAGCATCAGATTGGGGAAGAGCAGTGTGGTTTCAGAAGTGGTAGAGGATGTGTGGATCAGGTGTTTGCTTTGAAGAATGTATGTGAGAAATACTTAGAAAAGCAAATGGATTTGTATGTAGCATTTATGGATCTGGAGAAGGCATATGATAGTGTTGATAGAGATGCTCTGTGGAAGGTATTAAGAATATATGGTGTGGGAGGCAAGTTGTTAGAAGCAGTGAAAAGTTTTTGTCGAGGATGTATGGCATGTGTACGTGTAGGAAGAGAGGAAAGTGATTGGTTCTCAGTGAATGTAGGTTTGCGGCAGGGGTGTGTGATGTCTCCATGGTTGTTTAATTTGTTTATGGATGGGGTTGTTAGGGAGGTAAATACAAGAGTTTTGGAAAGAGGGGCAAGTATGAAGTCTGTTGGGGATGAGAGAGCTTGGGAAGTGAGTCAGTTGTTGTTCGCTGATGATACAGCGCTGGTGGCTGATTCATGTGAGAAACTGCAGAAGCTGGTGACTGAGTTTGGTAAAGTGTGTGAAAGAAGAAAGTTAAGAGTAAATGTGAATAAGAGCAAGGTTATTAGGTACAGTAGGGTTGAGGGTCAAGTCAATTGGGAGGTAAGTTTGAATGGAGAAAAACTGGAGGAAGTGAAGTGTTTTAGATATCTGGGAGTGGATCTGGCAGCGGATGGAACCATGGAAGCGGAAGTGGATCATAGGGTGGGGGAGGGGGCGAAAATCCTGGGAGCTTTGAAGAATGTGTGGAAGTCGAGAACATTATCTCGGAAAGCAAAAATGGGTATGTTTGAAGGAATAGTGGTTCCAACAATGTTGTATGGTTGCGAGGCGTGGACTATGGATAGAGTTGTGCGCAGGAGGATGGATGTGCTGGAAATGAGATGTTTGAGGACAATGTGTGGTGTGAGGTGGTTTGATCGAGTAAGTAACGTAAGGGTAAGAGAGATGTGTGGAAATAAAAAGAGCGTGGTTGAGAGAGCAGAAGAGGGTGTTTTGAAATGGTTTGGGCACATGGAGAGAATGAGTGAGGAAAGATTGACCAAGAGGATATATGTGTCGGAGGTGGAGAGAACGAGGAGAATTGGGAGACCAAATTGGAGGTGGAAAGATGGAGTGAAAAAGATTTTGTGTGATCGGGGCCTGAACATGCAGGAGGGTGAAAGGAGGGCAAGGAATAGAGTGAATTGGATCGATGTGGTATACCGGGGTTGATGTGCTGTCAGTGGATTGAATCAGGGCATGTGAAGCGTCTGGGGTAAACCATGGAAAGCTGGGTAGGTATGTATATTTGCGTGTGTGGACGTATGTATATACATGTGTATGGGAGTGGGTTGGGCCATTTCTTTCGTCTGTTTCCGTGCGCTACCTCGCAAACGTGGGAGACAGCGACAATATATATATATATATATATATATATATATATATATATATATATATATATATATATATATATATATATATCCCTGGGGATAGGGGAGAAAGAATACTTCCCACGTATTCCCTGCGTGTCGTAGAAGGCGACTAAAAGGGGAGGGAGCGGGTGGCTGGAAATCCTCCCCTTTCTTGTTTTTTTTTAATTTTCCAAAAGAGGGAACAAAGAAGGGGGTCAGGTGAGGATATTCCCTCTAAGGCCCAGTTCTCTGTTCTTAACGCACCGCGCTATCGCGGGAAATGGCAAATAGTATGAAAAAGAAAAAAAAAAAAAAAAAAAAAAATATATATATATATATATATATATATATATATATATATATATATATATATATATATATATATATATATATATGCCATTGGTGGTAATAGTGTAGCTTCAATATAAGGAAAGCTACATATATGTAAGACGTGTTAATATAATTAATTCAAGTTTCTCATTAAGAACTTTGAGACATGATCTCCTCTTGACTCACCTTGTTTATTTTTGGGGCAAAATGATTTTGCTTCAGGTCTCTTGGCTACTTTGTGTGATTTGATGTTACTTTTGTTTTACAAGTTGTCAGTAATGTTGTGTTCTTATAGTCTCTTGTTGTTGCACAAGTTGTAATGTGTTCTAGTCGCAATCAAGTAAAACTATTTCCCCAAAAGAACAAGTGAAAAGTAAGGAAAAACCATAAACGGTAAACCTTTAAATAATGATCAGAAAAGGAAAATATAAGACGAGCAGTTATGTTGTCCTCCCACCCACCAGGACAAGCAGTTATGTTTTCCTCGCACCCACCATAAGACAAGCAGTTGTGTTTTCCTCCCACCCACCATAAGACAAGCAGTTATGTTTTCCTCCCACCCACCATAAGACAAGCAGTTGTGTTTTCCTCCCACCCACCATAAGACAAACAGTTGTGTTGCCTCCCACCCACCATAAGACAAACAGTTGTGTTGTCCTCCCACCCCCCATAAGACAAACAGTTGTGTTGTCCTCCCACCCACCATAAGACAAACAGTTGTGTTGTCCTCCCACCCATCATAAGACAAACAGTTGTGTTGTCCTTCCACCCACCATAAGACAAGCAGTTGTCTTCCCACCCACCATAAGACAAGCAGTTAAGTTTTCCTCCCACCCACCATAAGACAAGCAGTTGTGTTGTCCTCCCACCCACCATAAGACAAACAGTTGTGTTGTCCTCCCACCCACCATAAGACAAGCAGTTGTCCTCCCACCCACCATAAGACAAGCAGTTAAGTTTTCCTCCCACCCACCATAAGACAAGCAGTTGTGTTGTCCTCCCACCCACCATAAGACAAACAGTTGTGTTGTCCTCCCACCCACCATAAGACAAACAGTTATGTTTTCCTCCCACCCACCATAAGACAAACAGTTGTGTTGTCCTCCCACCCACCATAAGACAAGCAGTTATGTTTTCCTCCCACCCACCATAAGACAAGCAGTTGTGTTGTCCTCCCACCCACCATAAGACAAGCAGTTATGTTTTCCTCCCACCCACCATAAGACAAACAGTTATGTTTTCCTCCCACCCACCATAAGACAAGCAGTTATGTTTTCCTCCCACCCACCATAAGACAAGCAGTTGTGTTGTCCTCCCACCCACCATAAGACAAACAGTTGTGTTGTCCTCCCACCCACCATAAGATAAGCAGTTATGTTTTCTTCCCACCCACCATAAGACAAGCAGTTGTGTTGTACTCCCACCCACCATAAGACTAACAGTTGTGTTGTCCTCCCACCCACCATAAGACAAGCAATTATGTTTTCCTCCCACCCACCATAAGACAAGCTGTTATGTCTTCCTCCCACCCACCATAAGACAAACAGTTGTGTTTTCCTCCCACCCACCATAAGACAAACAGTTGTGTTGTCCTCCCACGCACCATAAGACAGTTGGGTTGTCCTCCCACCCACCATAAGACAAGCAGTTATGTTTTCCTCCCTCCCACCATAAGACAAACAGTTGTGTTGTCCTCCCACCCACCATAAGACAAACAGTTGTGTTGTCCTCCCACCCACCATAAGACAAGCAGTTATGTTTTCCTCCCACCCACCATAAGACAAACAGTTGTGTTGTCCTCCCACTCACCATAAGGCAAACAGTTGCGTTGTCCTCCCACCCACCATAAGACAAGCAGTTATGTTTTCCTCCCACCCACCATAAGACAAACAGTTGTGTTGTCCTCCCACCCACCATAAAACAAACAGTTGTGTTGTCCTCCCACCCACCATAAGACAAGCAGTTATGTCTTCTTCCCACCCACCATAAGACAAACAGTTGCGTTGTCCTCCCACCCACCATAAGACAAACAGTTGTGTTGTCCTCCCACCCACCATAAGACAAGCAGTTATATTTTCCTCCCACCTACCATAAGACAAACAGTTGGGTTGTCCTCCCACCCACCATAAGACAAACAGTTGTGTTTTCCTCCCACCCACCATAAGACAAGCAGTTATGTTTTCCTCCCACCCATCATAAGACAAACAGTTGTGTTGTCCTCCCACCCACCATAAGACAAGCAGTTATATTTTCCTCCCACCTACCATAAGACAAACAGTTGGGTTGTCCTCCCCAACCCACCATAAGACAAGCAGTTGTGTTGTCCTCCCACCCACCATAAGACAAGCAGTTATGTTTTCCTCCCACCCACCATAAGACAAGCAGTTATGTTGTCCTCCCACCCACCATAAGACAAGCAGTTATGTTTTCCTCCCACCCACCATAAGACAAGCAGTTATGTTTTCCTCCCACCCACCATAAGACAAACAGTTGTGTTGTCCTCCCACCCACCATAAGACAAACAGTTGTGTTGTCCTCCCACCCCACCCATAAGACAAACAGTTGTGTTGTCCTCACCCACCATAAGACAAACAGTTGTGTTGTCCTCCCACCCACCATAAGACAAACAGTTGTGTTGCCTCCCACCCACCATAAGACAAACAGTTGTGTTGTCCTCCCACCCACCATAAGACAAACAGTTGTGTTGTCCTCCCACCCACCATAAGACAAACAGTTGTGTTGTCCTCCCACCCATCATAAGACAAACAGTTGTGTTGTCCTTCCACCCACCATAAGACAAGCAGTTATGTTTTCCTCCCACCCACCATAAGACAAACAGTTGTGTTGTCCTTCCACCCACCATAAGACAAGCAGTTATGTTTTCCTCCCACCCACCATAAGACAAGCAGTTATGTTTTCCTCCCCCACAAGTTCAACATAGTTGGTCTCCACCCCACCATAAGACAAACAGTTGTGTTGTCCTTCCACCCATCATAAGACAAACAGTTGTGTTGTCCTCCCACCCACCATAAGACAAACAGTTGTGTTGTCCTTCCACCCATCATAAGACAAGCAGTTATGTTTTCCTCCCACCCACCATAAGACAAACAGTTGTGTTGTCCTTCCACCCATCATAAGACAAACAGTTGTGTTGTCCTCCCACCCACCATAAGACAAACAGTTGTGTTGTCCTCCCACCCACCATAAGACAAACAGTTGTGTTGTCCTTCCACCCACCATAAGACAAACAGTTGTGTTGTCCTTCCACCCACCTTAAGAACCTGTAATGAGTTATTAACTATCTGTATAACAACAAGCAAGACAACAAGAATATATCATGATATATAACTCAAACATCAGCCTATATCAAAATTCAAGCAAACCGAACCTATGATAAACTCACAAAATACATTTATGAATTTGTTTCATGAGTTATTATTAGGAATCATAAAATGCATTTATAAATGTTTCATGAGTTATTATTAGGTATCATAAAGTACATTTATAAATGTTTCATGAGTTATTATTAGATATCATAAAGTACATTTATAAATGTTTCATCAGTTTTTATTAGGTATCATAAAGTACATTTATAAATGTGTTTCATGAGTTATTATTAGGTATCATAAAGTACATTTATAAATGTGTTTCATGAGTTATTATTAGATATCATAAAGTACATTGATAAATGTGTTTTATGAGTTATTATTAGGTAACATAAAATACATTTATAAATGTGTTTCATGAGTTATTGTTAGGTATCATAAAGTACATTTATAAATGTGTTTCATGAGTTATTATCATGTATCATAAAGTACATTTATAAATGTGTTTCATGAGTTATTATCTTGTATCATAAAGTATATTTTAAATGTTTCATGAGTTAATATTAGGTATCATAAAATACATTTATAAATGTGTTTCATGAGTTATTATCATGTATCATAAAGTACATTTATAAATGTGTTTCATAAGTTATTATTAGGTATCATAAAGTACATTTATAAATGTGTTTCATGAGTTATTATTAGATATCATAAAGTACATTTATAAATGTGTTTCATGAGTTATTATTAGGTACCATAGAATACATTTATAAATGTGTTTCATGAGTTATTATTAGGTATCATAAAGTTCATTTATAAATGTTTCATGAGTTATTATTAGGTATCATAAAATACATTTATAAATGTGTTTCATGAGTTATTATTAGGTATCATAAAATACATTTATAAATGTGTTTCATGAGTTATTATTAGGTATCATAAAGTATATTTATAAATGTTTCATGAGTTATTATTAGGTGCATAGAATACATTTATAAATGTGTTTCATGAGTTATTATTAGGTATCATAAAGTACATTTATAAATGTGTGTCATGAGTTATTATTAGGTATCATAAAACACATTTATAAATGTTTCATGAGTTATTATTAGGCATAATAAAATACATTAATAAATGTGTTTCATGAGTTATTATTAGGTATCATAAAGTACATTTATAAATGTTTCATGAGTTATTATTAGGTATCATAAAGTACATTTATAAATGTATTTCATGAGTTATTATCATGTATCATAAAGTACATTTATAAATATTTCATGAGTTATTATTAGGTATCATAAAATACATTTATAAATGTTTCAAGAGTTATTATTAGGTATCATAAAATACATTTATAAATGTGTTTCATGAGTTATTATTAGGTATCATAAAGTACATTTATAAATGTTTCATGAGTTATTATTAGGTATCATAAAGTACATTTATAAATGTGCTTCATGAGTTATTATTAGGTATCATAAAATACATTTATAAATGTTTCATGAGTTATTATCATGTATCATAAAGTACATTTATAGATGTTTCATGAGTTATTACTAGGTATCATAAAGTACATTTATAAATGTTTCATGAGTTATTATTAGGTAGCATAAAGTACATTTATAAATGTGTTTCATAAGTTATTGTTAGGTACCATAAAGTACATTTATTAATGTGTTTCATGAGTTATTATCATGTATCATAAAGCACATTTATAAATGTTTCATGAGTTATTATTAGATATCATAAAGTACATTTATAAATGTTTCATGAGTTATTATTAGATATCATAAAGCACATTTATAAATATGCTTCATGAGTTATTATTAGGTACCATAAAGTACATTTACAAATGTGTTTCATGAGTTATTATCATGTATCATAAAGTACATTTATAAATGTGTTTCATGAGTTATTATTAGGTACCATAAAATACATTTATAAATGTTTCATGAGTTATTATTAGGTATCATAGAATACATTTATAAATGTGTTTCATGAGTTATTATTAGGTATCATAAAATACATTTATAAATGTGTTTCATGAGTTATTATTAGGTATCATAAAGTACATTTATAAATGTGTTTCATGAGTTATTATTAGGTATCATAAAGTACATTTATAAATGTTTCATGAGTTATTATTAGGTATCATAGAATACATTTATAAATGTGTTTCATGAGTTTTTATTAGGTATCATAAAGTACATTTATAAATGTGTGTCATGAGTTATTATTAGGTATCATAAAATACATTTATAAATGTTTCATGAGTTATTATTAGGCATAATAAAATACATTTATAAATGTGTTTCATGAGTTATTGTTCGGTATCATAAAGTACATTTATAAATGTTTCATGAGTTATTATTAGGTATCATAAAGTACATTTATAAATGTGTTTCATGAGTTATTATCATGTATCATAAAGTACATTTATAAATATTTCATGAGTTATTATTAGGTATCATAAAATACATTTATAAATGTGTTTCATGAGTTATTATTAGATATCATAAAGTACATTTATAAATGTTTCATGAGTTATTATTAGGTATTATAAAATACATTTATAAATGTGTTTCATGAGTTATTATTAGGTACCATGAAGTACATTTATAAATGTGTTTCATGAGTTATGATCATGTATCATAAAGTACATTTATAAATGTGTTTCATGAGTTATTATTAGGTATCATAAAATACATTTATAAATGTTTCATGAGTTATTATCATGTATCATAAAGTACATTTATATATGTTTCATGAGTTATTATCATGTATCATAAAGTACATTTATAGATGTGTCATGAGTTATTATTATATATAATAAAGGACATTTATAAATGTTTCATGAGTTATTATCATGTATCATAAAGTACATTTATAAATGTTTCATGAGTTATTATTAGGTATCATAAAGTACATTTATAAATGTGTTTCATGAGTTATTATCATTTATCATAAAGTACATTTATAAATGTGTTTCATGAGTTATTATTAGGTATCATAAAATACATTTATAAATGTTTCATGAGTTATTGTTAGGTATCATAAAATACATTTATAAATGTGTTTCATGAGTTATTATCATGTATCATAAAGTACATTTATAAATGTGTTTCATGAGTTATTATTAGGTATCATAAAATACATTTATTAATGTTTCATGAGTTATTGTTAGGTATCATAAAATACATTTATAAATGTGTTTCATGAGTTATTATCATGTATCATAAAGTACATTTATAAATGTGTTTCATGAGTTATTATTAGGTATCATAAAGTACACTTATAAATGTGTTTCATGAGTTATTATTAGGTATCATAAAATACATTTATAAATGTTTCATGAGTTATTGTTAGGTATTATAAAATACATTTATAAATGTATTTCATGAGTTGTTATCATGTATCATAAAGTACATTTATAAATGTGCTTCATGAGTTATTATTAGGTATCATAAAATACATTTATAAATGTTTCATGAGTTATTGTTAGGTATTATAAAATACATTTATAAATGTATTTCATGAGTTGTTATCATGTATCATAAAGTACATTTATAAATGTGTTTCATGAGTTATTATTAGGTATCATAAAATACATTTATAAAAGTTTCATGAGTTATTATTAGGTATCATAAAATACATTTATAAATGTTTCATGAGTTATTGTTAGGTATCATAAAATACATTTATAAATGTGTTTCATGAGTTATTATCATGTATCATAAAGCACATTTATAAATGTGTTTCATGAGTAATTATTAGGTATCATAAAATACATTTATAAATGTTTCATGAGTTATTATTAGGTATCATAAAATACATTTATAAATGTGTTTCATGAGTTATTATCATGTATCATAAAGCACATTTATAAATGTGTTTCATGAGTAATTATTAGGTATCATAAAGTACATTTATAAATGTTTCATGAGTTATTATTAGGTATCATAAAATACATTTATAAATGTTTCATGAGTTATTGTTAGGTATCATGAAATACATTTATAAATGTATTTCATGAGTTATTATCATGTATCATAAAGTATATTTATAAATGTGTTTCATGAGTTATTATTAGGTATCATAAAATACATTTATAAATGTTTCATGAGTTATTATCATGTATCATAAAGTACATTTATAAATGTGTTTTTTTTTTTTATACTTTGTCGCTGTCTCCCGCGTTTGCGAGGTAGCGCAAGGAAACAGACGAAAGAAATGGCCCAACCCCCCCCCCCCCATACACATGTACATACACACGTCCACACACGCAAATATACATACCTACACAGCTTTCCTTGGTTTACCCCGGACGCTTCACATGCCTTGATTCAATCCACTGACAGCACGTCAACCCCTGTATACCACATCGCTCCAATTCACTCTATTCCTTGCCCTCCTTTCACCCTCCTGCATGTTCAGGCCCCGATCACACAAAATCCTTTTCACTCCATCTTTCCACCTCCAATTTGGTCTCCCTCTTCTCCTCGTTCCCTCCACCTCCGACACATATATCCTCTTGGTCAATCTTTCCTCACTCACTCTCTCCATGTGCCCAAACCATTTCAAAACACCCTCTTCTGCTCTCTCAACCACGCTCTTTTTATTTCCACACATCTCTCTTACCCTTACGTTACTTACTCGATCAAACCACCTCACACCACATATTGTCCTCAAACATCTCATTTCCAGCACATCCATCCTCCTGCGCACAACTCTATCCATAGCCCACGCCTCGCAACCATACAACATTGTTGGAACTACTATTCCTTCAAACATACCCATTTTTGCTTTCCGGGATAATGTTCTCGACTTCCACACATTTTTCAAGGCTCCCAAAATTTTCGCCCCCTCCCCCACCCTATGATCCACTTCCGCTTCCATGGTTCCATCCGCTGACAGATCCACTCCCAGATATCTAAAACACTTCACTTCCTCCAGTTTTTCTCCATTCAAACTCACCTCCCAATTGACTTGACCCTCAACCCTACTGTACCTAATAACCTTGCTCTTATTCACATTTACTCTTAACTTTCTTCTTCCACACACTTTACCAAACTCCGTCACCAGCTTCTGCAGTTTCTCACATGAATCCGCCACCAGCGCTGTATCATCAGCGAACAACAACTGACTCACTTCCCAAGCTCTCTCATCCCCAACAGACTTCATACTTGCCCCTCTTTCCAAGACTCTTGCATTTACCTCCCTAACAACCCCATCCATAAACAAATTAAACAACCATGGAGACATCACACACCCCTGCCGCAAACCTACATTCACTGAGAACCAATCACTTTCCTCTCTTCCTACACGTACACATGCCTTACATCCTCGATAAAAACTTTTCACTGCTTCTAACAACTTGCCTCCCACACCATATATTCTTAATACCTTCCACAGAGCATCTCTATCAACTCTATCATATGCCTTCTCCAGATCCATAAATGCTACATACAAATCCATTTGCTTTTCTAAGTATTTCTCACATACATTCTTCAAAGCAAACACCTGATCCACACATCCTCTACCACTTCTGAAACCACACTGCTCTTCCCCAATCTGATGCTCTGTACATGCCTTCACCTTCTCAATCAATACCCTCCCATATAATTTACCAGGAATACCTCTGTAATACCTCTGTAATTTGAGCACTCACTCTTATCCCCTTTACCTTTGTACAATGGCACTATGCACGCATTCCGCCAATCCTCAGGCACCTCACCATGAGTCATACATACATTAAATAACCTTACCAACCAGTCAACAATACAGTCACCCCCTTTTTTAATAAATTCCACTGCAATACCATCCAAACCTGCTGCCTTGCCGGCTTTCATCTTCCGCAAAGCTTTTACTACCTCTTCTCTGTTTACCAAATCATTTTCCCTAACCCTCTCACTTTGCACACCACCTCGACCCAAACACCCTATATCTGCCACTCTGTCATCAGACACATTCAACAAACCTTCAAAATACTCATTCCATCTCCTTCTCACATCACCACTACTTGTTATCACCTCCCCATTTACGCCCTTCACTGAAGTTCCCATTTGCTCCCTTGTCTTACGCACCCTATTTACCTCCTTCCAGAACATCTTTTTATTCTCCCTAAAATTTACTGATAGTCTCTCACCCCAACTCATTTGCCCTTTTTTTCACCTCTTGCACCTTTCTCTTGACCTCCTGTCTCTTTCTTTTATACTTCTCCCACTCAATTGCATTTTTTCCCTGCAAAAATCGTCCAAATGCCTCTCTCTTCTCTTTCACTAATACTCTTACTTCTTCATCCCACCACTCACTACCCTTTCTAAACAGCCCACCTCCCACTCTTCTCATGCCACAAGCATGTTTTGCGCAATCCATCACTGATTCCCTAAATACATCCCATTCCTCCCCCACTCCCCTTACTTCCATTGTTCTCACCTTTTTCCATTCTGTACACAGTCTCTCCTGATACTTCTTCACACAGGTCTCCTTCCCAAGCTCACTTACTCTCACCACCTTCTTCACCCCAACATTCACTCTTCTTTTCTGAAAACCCATACTAATCTTCACCTTAGCCTCCACAAGATAATGATCAGACATCCCTCCAGTTGCACCTCTCAGCACATTGACATCCAAAAGTCTCTCTTTCGCACATAAATTTGTTTCATGAGTTATTATTAGGTATCATAAAATACATTTATAAAAGTTTCATGAGTTATTGTTAGGTATCATAAAATACATTTATAAATGTGTTTCATGAGTTATTATCATGTATCATAAAGTACATTTATAAATGTGTTTCATGAGTTATTATTAGGTATCATAAAATACATTTATAAAAGTTTAATGAGTTATTGTTAGGTATCATAAAATACATTTATAAATGTGTTTCATGAGTTATTATCATGTATCATAAAGCACATTTATAAATGTGTTTCATGAGTTATTATTAGGTATCATAAAATACACATATAAATGTTTCATGAGTTATTATCATGTATCATAAAGTACATTTATAAATGTGTTTCATGAGTTATTATTAGGTATCATAAAGTACATTTATAAATGTTTCATGAGTTATTGTTAGGTATCATAAAATACATCTATAAATGTATTTCATGAGTTATTATCATGTATCATAAAGTACATTTATAAATGTGTTTCATGAGTTATTATTAGGTATCATAAAATACATTTATAAATGTTTCATGAGTTATTAACATGTATCATAAAGTACATTTATAAATGTGTTTCATGAGTTATTATTAGGTATCATAAAATACATTTATAAATGTTTCATGAGTTATTGTTAGGTATCATAAAATACATTTATAAATGTATTTCATGAGTTATTATCATGTATCATGAAGTACATTTATAAATGTGTTTCATGAGTTATTATTAGGTATCATAAAATACATTTATAAAAGTTTCATGAGTTATTGTTAGGTACCATAAAATACATTTATAAATGTGTTTCATGAGTTATTATCATGTATCATAAAGCACATTTATAAATGTGTTTCATGAGTTATTATTAGGTATCATAAAATACATTTATAAATGTGTTTCATGAGTTATTATCATGTATCATAAAGTACATTTATAAATGTGTTTCATGAGTTATTATTAGGTATCATAAAATACATTTATAAATGTTTCATGAGTTATTAACATGTATCATAAAGTACATTTATAAATGTGTTTCATGAGTTATTATTAGGTATCATAAAATACATTTATAAATGTTTCATGAGTTATTGTTAGGTATCATAAAATACATTTATAAATGTATTTCATGAGTTATTATCATGTATCATGAAGTACATTTATAAATGTGTTTCATGAGTTATTATTAGGTATCATAAAATACATTTATAAAAGTTTCATGAGTTATTGTTAGGTATCATAAAATACATTTATAAATGTGTTTCATGAGTTATTATCATGTATCATAAAGCACATTTATAAATGTGTTTCATGAGTTATTATTAGGTATCATAAAATACATTCATAAATGTGTTTCATGAGTTATTATCATGTATCATAAAGTACATTTATAAATGTGTTTCATGAGTTATTATTAGGTATCATAAAGTACATTTATAAATGTGTTTCATGAGTTATTATCATGTATCATAAAGTACATTTATAAATGTGTTTCATGAGTTATTATTAGGTATCATAAAATACATTTATAAATGTTTCATGAGTTATTATCATGTATCATAAAGTACATTTTTAAATGTGTTTCATGAGTTATTATTAGGTATCATAAAGTACATTTATAAATGTGTTTCATGAGTTATTATTAGGTATCATAAAATACATTTATAAATGTTTCATGAGTTATTGTTAGGTATCATGAAATACATTCATAAATGTGTTTCATGAGTTATTATTAGGTATCATAAAATACATTTATAAATGTTTCATGAGTTATTATCATGTATCATAAAGTACATTTATAAATGTGTTTCATGAGTTATTATTAGGTATCATAAAGTACATTTATAAATGTGTTTCATGAGTTATTATTAGGTATCATAAAATACATTTATAAATGTTTCATGAGTTATTGTTAGGTATCATGAAATACATTCATAAATGTGTTTCATGAGTTATTATTAGGTATCATAAAATACATTTATAAATGTATTTCACGAGTTATTAAGGGTCAGTTTTGGTTCATAACTTGGTAGAGGGATTATACAGACGAGTTAGTACATAAAGTTTAGCAGGGGTTGTAGTACTATGATAATTAGTCAGAGGAAGGTTCAGATGGCTGGGTCTAGATGGTTGTGTCCCAGCCACACATGATGACCTTGGCTGGGTCTAGATGGTTGTGTCCCAGCCACACATGATGACCTTGGCTGGGTCTAGATGGTTGTGTCCCAGCCACACATGATGACCTTGTCTGGGTCTAGATGGTTGTGTCACAGCCACACATGATGACCTTGGCTGGGTCTAGATGGTTGTGTCCCAGCCACACATGATGACCTTGGCTGGGTCTAGATGGTTGTGTCCCAGCCACACATGATGACCTTGGCTGGGTCTAGATGGTTGTGTCACAGCCACACATGATGACCTTGGCTGGGTCTAGGTGGTTGTGTCACAGCCACACATGATGACCTTGGCTGGGTCTAGAGGGTTGTGTCCCAGCCACATATGATGACCTTGGCTGGGTCTAGATGGTTGTGTCTCAGCCACACATGATGACCTTGGCTGGGTCTAGATGGTTGTATCCCAGCCACACATGATGACCTTGGCTGGGTCTAGATGGTTGTGTCACAGCCACACATGATGACCTTGGCTGGGTCTAGATGGTTGTGTCCCAGCCACACATGATGACCTTGGCTGGGTCTAGAGGGTTGTGTCCCAGCCACGCATGATGACCTTGGCTGGGTCTAGATGGTTGTGTCCCAGCCACACATGACGACCTTGGCTGGGTCTAGATGGTTGTGTCACAGCCACACATGATGACCTTGGCTGGGTCTAGGTGGTTGTGTCACAGCCACACATGATGACCTTGGCTGGGTCTAGAGGGTTGTGTCCCAGCCACATATGATGACCTTGGCTGGGTCTAGATGGTTGTGTCTCAGCCACACATGATGACCTTGGCTGGGTCTAGATGGTTGTATCCCAGCCACACATGATGACCTTGGCTGGGTCTAGATGGTTGTGTCACAGCCACACATGATGACCTTGGCTGGGTCTAGATGGTTGTGTCCCAGCCACACATGATGACCTTGGGTGGGTCTAGAGGGTTGTGTCCCAGCCACGCATGATGACCTTGGCTGGGTCTAGATGGTTGTGTCCCAGCCACACATGATGACCTTGGCTGGGTCTAGATGGTTGTGTCCCAGCTACACATGATGACCTTGGCTGGGTCTAGATGGTTGTGTCACAGCCACACATGATGACCTTGGCTGGGTCTAGATGGTTGTGTCACAGCCACACATGATGACCTTGGCTGGGTCTAGATGGTTGTGTCCCAGCCACATATGATGACCTTGGCTGGGTCTAGATGGTTGTGTCCCAGCGACACATGATGACCTTGGCTGAGTCTAGATGGTTGTGTCCCAGCCACACATGATGACCTTGGCTGGGTCTAGATGGTTGTGTCACAGCCACATACGATGACCTTGGCTGGGTCTAGATGGTTGTGTCCCAACCACATATGATGACCTTGGCTGAGTTTAGATGGTTGTGTCCCAGCTACACATGATGACCTTGGATGGGTCTAGATGGTTGTGTCACAGCCACACATGATGACCTTGGCTGGGTCTAGATGGTTGTGTCCCAGCCACATATGATGACCTTGGCTGGGTCTAGATGGTTGTGTCCCAGCCACACATGATGACCTTGGCTGGGTCTAGATGGTTGTGTCCCAGCCACATATGATGATCTTGGCTGAGTCTAGATGGTTGTGTCCCAGCCACACATGATGACCTTGGCTGGGTCTAGATGGTTGTGTCCCAGCCACATGTGATGACCTTGGCTGGGTCTAGATGGTTGTGTTACAGCCACACATGATGATCTTGGCTGGGTCTAGATGGTTGTGTCCCAACCACATATGATGACCTTGGCTGAGTTTAGATGGTTGTGTCCCAGCTACACATGATGACCTTGGATGGGTCTAGATGGTTGTGTCACAGCCACACATGATGACCTTGGCTGGGTCTAGATGGTTGTGCCCCAGCCACATATGATGACCTTGGCTGGGTCTAGATGGTTGTGTCCCAGCCACTCATGATGACCTTGGCTGGGTCTAGATGGTTGTGTCACAGGCACACATGATGACCTTGGCTGGGTCTAGATGGTTCTGTCCCAGCCACATATGATGACCTTGGCTGGGTCTAGATGGTTGTGTCCCAGCCACACATGATGACCTTGGCTGAGTCTAGATGGTTGTGTCCCAGCCACACATGATGACCTTGGCTGAGTCTAGATGGTTGTATCCCAGCCACATATGATGACCTTGGCTGGGTCTAGATGGTGGTGTCCCAGCCACACATGATGACCTTGGCTGGGTCTAGATGGTTGTGTCCCAGCCACACATGATGACCTTG
This sequence comes from Panulirus ornatus, assembly GCF_036320965.1. Taxonomy (NCBI): domain Eukaryota; kingdom Metazoa; phylum Arthropoda; class Malacostraca; order Decapoda; family Palinuridae; genus Panulirus; species Panulirus ornatus. The sequence goes on along the minus strand of NC_092240.1, from coordinate 56,818,980 downwards.
GCTGGGTCTAGATGGTTGTGTCCCAGCCACACATGATGACCTTGGCTGGGTCTAGATGGTTGTGTCACAGCCACACATGATGACCTTGGCTGGGTCTAGATGGTTGTGTCACAGCCACACATGATGACCTTGGCTGGGTCTAGATGGTTGTCTCACAGCCACACATGATGACCTTGGCTGGGTCTAGATGGTTGTGTCCCAGCCACATATGATGACCTTGGCTGGGTCTAGATGGTTGTGTCACAGCCACACATGATGACCTTGGTTGGGTCTAGATGGTTGTGTCCCAGCCACATATGATGACCTTGGCTGGGTCTAGATGGTTGTGTCCCAGCCACACATGATGACCTTGGCTGGGTCTAGATGGTTGTGTCCCAGCCACACATGATGACCTTGGCTGGGTCTAGATGGTTGTGTCCCAGCCACACATGATGACCTTGGCTGGGTCTAGATGGTTGTGTCCCAGCCACACATGATGACCTTGGCTGGGTCTAGATGGTTGTGTCCCAGCCACACATGATGACCTTGGCTGGGTCTAGATGGTTGTGTCCCAGCCACATATGATGATCTTGGCTGAGTCTAGATGGTTGTATCCCAGCCACACATGATGACCTTGGCTGGGTCTAGATGGTTGTGTCCCAGCCACATGTGATGACCTTGGCTGGGTCTAGATGGTTGTGTTACAGCCACACATGATGATCTTGGCTGGGTCTAGATGGTTGTGTCCCAACCACATATGATGACCTTGGCTGAGTTTAGATGGTTGTGTCCCAGCTACACATGATGACCTTGGATGGGTCTAGATGGTTGTGTCACAGCCACACATGATGACCTTGGCTGGGTCTAGATGGTTGTGCCCCAGCCACATATGATGACCTTGGCTGGGTCTAGATGGTTGTGTCCCAGCCACTCATGATGACCTTGGCTGGGTCTAGATGGTTGTGTCACAGGCACACATGATGACCTTGGCTGGGTCTAGATGGTTCTGTCCCAGCCACATATGATGACCTTGGCTGGGTCTAGATGGTTGTGTCCCAGCCACACATGATGACCTTGGCTGAGTCTAGATGGTTGTGTCCCAGCCACACATGATGACCTTGGCTGGGTCTAGATGGTTGTGTCCCAGCCACACATGATGACCTTGGCTGGGTCTAGATGGTTGTGTCCCAGCCACACATGATGACCTTGGCTGGGTCTAGATGGTTGTGTCCCAGCCACATATGATGACCTTGGCTGGGTCTAGATGGTTGTGTCCCAGCCACATATGATGACCTTGGCTGGGTCTAGATGGTTGTGTCACAGCCACACATGATGACCTTGGCTGGGTCTAGATGGTTGTGTCCCAGCCACACATGATGACCTTGGCTGGGTCTAGATGGTTGTGTCCCAGCCACACATGATGACCTTGGCTGGGTCTAGATGGTTGTGTCCCAGCCACACATGATGACCTTGGCTAAGTCTAGATGGTTGTGTCCCAGCCACACATGATGACCTTGGCTGGGTCTAGATGGTTGTGTTACAGCCACACATGATGACCTTGGCTGGGTCTAGATGGTTGTGTCCCAGCCACACATGATGACCTTGGCTGGGTCTAGATGGTTGTGTCCCAGCCACATATGATGACCTTGGCTGGGTCTAGATGGTTGTGTCCAGCCACACATGATGACCTTGGCTGGGTCTAGATGGTTGTGTCCCAGCCACACATGATGACCTTGGCTGGGTCTAGATGGTTGTGTCCCAGCCACACATGATGACCTTGGCTGGGTCTAGATGGTTGTGTCCCAGCCACACATGATGACCTTGTTTGGGTCTAGATGGTTGTGTCCCAGCCACATATGATGACCTTGGCTGGGTCTAGATGGTTGTGTCCCAGCCACACATGATGACCTTGGCTGGGTCTAGATGGTTGTGTCCCAGCCACACATGATGACCTTGGCTGGTCTAGATGTTGTGCCGCCCTTTTGTGTTCCCAGCCACATATGATGACCTTGGCTGGGTCTAGATGGTTGTGTCCCAGCCACACATGATGACCTTGGCTGGGTCTAGATGGTTGTGTCCCAGCCACACATGATGACCTTGGCTGGGTCTAGATGGTTGTGTCCCAGCCACACATGATGACCTTGGCTGGGTCTAGAGGGTTGTGTCCCAGCCACACATGATGACCTTGGCTGGGTCTAGATGGTTGTGTCCCAGCCACATATGATGACCTTGGCTGGGTCTAGATGGTTGTGTCCCAGCCACATATGATGACCTTGGCTGGGTCTAGATGGTTGTGTCACAGCCACACATGATGACCTTGGCTGGGTCTAGATGGTTGTGTCACAGCCACACATGATGACCTTGGCTGGGTCTAGATGGTTGTGTCCCAGCCACATATGATGACCTTGGCTGGGTCTAGATGGTTGTGTCACAGCCACATATGATGACCTTGGCTGGGTCTAGATGGTTGTGTCCCAGCCACACATGATGACCTTGGCTGGGTCTAGATGGTTGTGTCACAGCCACATACGATGACCTTGGCTGGGTCTAGATGGTTGTGTCCCAGCCACATATGATGACCTTGGCTGGGTCTAGATGGTTGTGTCACAGCCACATATGATGACCTTGGCTGGGTCTAGATGGTTGTGTCCCAGCCACATATGATGACCTTGGCTGGGTCTAGATGGTTGTGTCCCAGCCACACATGATGACCTTGGCTGGGTCTAGATGGTTGTCACAGCCACACATGATGACCTTGGCTGGGTCTAGATGGTTGTGTCCCAGCCACATATGATGACCTTGGCTGGGTCTAGATGGTTGTGTCACAGCCACTTATGATGACCTTGGCTGGGTCTAGATGGTTGTGTCCCAGCCACATATGATGACCCTGGCTCCTGATGCATTAAGGTCAGGCGAATCCTGCTACAGTTGAAGGTCACTCATGACACCTGCTGCCTCACCAACATCATGGCACTTAGTGAGGGAGGTCAGCTGCTCGTGGTTACTATTCATGAGGGACATATGAGTCAGGCGGTCAATAATATTCGTGCTATCCTGGAGTACATTAATGATATTAACAAATGTTTTTCTTGTTGTAATGATCTATTAGTTATCTTCTACTATGTTCTTGAGATCTCTTGCATGGGAGGAGTAAATATTGTATCGTGGAAAGTTGTTCTCATTGTTGGTCTACTGGTGGATAATAATAATGATCTGGCTGGAGATGATTAATGTACACTTCATTATGAGGTGGGTCACCACCACCTACCCTTGTGTTCTTACTGCGCCTGTTATGAGGTGGGTCACCACCACCTCCCCTTGTGTTCTTGTTGCGCCTGTTATGAGGTGGGTCACCACCACCACCTCCCCTTGTGTTCTTACTGCGCCTGTTATGAGTTGGGTCACCACCACCAACTCCCTTTGTGTTCTTACTGCGCCCGTTATGAGGTGGGTTACCACCACCACCTTCCTTTGTGTTCTTACTGGGCCCGTTATGAGGTGGGTCACTACCACCTCCCCTTGTGTTCTTGTTGCGCCCGTTATGAGGTGGGTCACCACCACCACCTCCTCCCCTTGTGTTCTTACTGCGCCCATTATGAGGTGGGTCACCACCACCTCCCCTTGTGTTCTTACTGCGCCCATTATGAGGTGGGTCACCACCACCTCCCCTTGTGTTCTTGTTGTGCCTGTTATGAGGTGGGTCACCACCACCTCCCGTTGTGTTCTTACTGCGCCCGTTATGAGGTGGGTCACCACCACCTCCCCTTGTGTTCTTGTTGTGCCTCTTATGAGGTGGGTCACCACCACCTCCCCTTGTGTTCTTACTGCGCCCGTTATGAGGTGGGTCACCACCTCCTCCCCTTGTGTTCTTACTGCGCCTGTTATGAGGTGGGTAACCACCACCTCCCCTTGTGTTCTTACTGCGCCTGTTATGAGGTGGGTAACCACCTCCCCTTGTGTTCTTACTGCGCCTGTTATGAGGTGGGTCACCACCACCTCCCGTTGTGTTCTTACTGCTCCCGTTATGAGGTGGGTCACCACCACCTCCCGTTGTATTCTTACTGCGCCTGTTACGAGGTGGGTCACCACCACCTCCCCTTGTGTTCTTACTGCGCCTGTTATGAGTTGGGTCACCACCACCTCCTCTTGTGTTCTTACTGCACCTGTTATGAGGTGGGCCACCACCACCACCACCTCCGATTGTGTTCTTACTGCGCCTGTTATGAGGTGGGTCACCACCACCACCTCCCCTTGTGTTCTTACTGCTCCTGTTATGAGGTGGGTCACCACCTCCCCTTGTATTCTTACTGCGCCTGTTATGAGGTGGGTCACCACCACCTCCTCTTGTGTTCTTACTGCGCCTGTTATGAGGTGGGTCACCACCACCACCTCCCCTTGTGTTCTTACTGCGCCTGTTATGAGGTGGGTCACCACTTCCCCTTGTATTCTTACTGCGCCTGTTATGAGGTGGGTCACCACCACCACCTCCCCTTGTGTTCTTACTGCGCCTGTTATGAGGTGGGTCACCACCACCTCCCCTTGTGTTCTTACTGCGCCTGTTATGAGGTGGGTCACCACCACCACCTCCCCTTGTGTTCTTACTGCGCCTGTTATGAGGTGGGTCACCACCTCCCCTTGTATTCTTACTGTGCCTGTTATGAGGTGGGTCACCACCACCTCCTCTTGTGTTCTTACTGCGCCTGTTATGAGGTGGGTCACCACCACCACCTCCCCTTGTGTTCTTACTGCCCCTGTTATGAGGTGGGTCACCACCTCCCCTTGTATTCTTACTGCGCCTGTTATGAGGTGGGTCACCACCACCTCCTCTTGTGTTCTTACTGCGCCTGTTATGAGGTGGGTCACCACCACCTCCCCTTGTGTTCTTACTGCGCCCGTTATGAGGTGGGTCACCACCACCTCCTCTTGTGTTCTTACTGCGCCTGTTATGAGGTGGGTCACCACCACCTCCCCTTGTGTTCTTACTGCGCCTGTTATGAGGTGGGTCACCACCACCTCCCCTTGTGTTCTTACTGCGCCTGTTATGAGGTGGGTCACCACCACCTCCCCTTGTGTTCTTACTGCGCCTGTTATGAGGTGGGTCACCACCACCTACCTTTGTATTCTTACTGCGCCTGTTATGAGGTGGGTCACCACCACCTCCCCTTGTGTTCTTACTGCGCCTGTTATGAGGTGGGTCACCACCACCTCCCCTTGTGTTCTTACTGCGCCTGTTATGAGGTGGGTCACCACCACCTCCCCTTGTGTTCTTACTGCGCCTGTTATGAGGTGGGTCACCACCACCTCCCCTTGTGTTCTTACTGCGCCTGTTATGAGGTGGGTCACCACCACCACCTCCCCTTGTGTTCTTACTGCGCCTGTTATGAGGTGGGTCACCACCACCTACCTTTGTATTCTTACTGCGCCTGTTATGAGGTGGGTCACCACCACCTCCCCTTGTGTTCTTACTGCGCCTGTTATGAGGTGGGTAACCACCACCTCCCCTTGTGTTCTTACTGCGCCTGTTATGAGGTGGGTCACCACCACCTCCCCTTGTGTTCTTACTGCGACTGTTATGAGGTGGGTCACCACCACCTCCCCTTGTGTTCTTACTGCGCCTGTTATGAGGTGGGTCACCACCACCACCTCCCCTTGTGTTCTTACTGCGCCTGTTATGAGGTGGGTCACCACCACCTACCTTTGTATTCTTACTGCGCCTGTTATGAGGTGGGTCACCACCACCTCCCCTTGTGTTCTTACTGCGCCTGTTATGAGGTGGGTCACCACCACCTCCCCTTGTGTTCTTACTGCGCCTGTTATGAGGTGGGTCACCACCACCTCCCCTTGTGTTCTTACTGCGCCTGTTATGAGGTGGGTCACCACCACCTCCCCTTGTGTTCTTACTGCGCCTGTTATGAGGTGGGTCACCACCACCTCCCCTTGTGTTCTTACTGCGCCTGTTATAAGGTGCTTCACCACCACCTCTCCTTGTGTTCTTACTGCGCCTGTTATGAGGTGGGTCACCATTAATTCCCACTTGTATTGTCATTGTTGTTAATGATAAGCCATATGGCTTATGTAGCCCAGATTTACATTGTATGAATAAATATATTGAAATGAGGCTTTACACGCTAGACACTCAAAGACATTTACTTACACAATTGCACACCCTATCAATATTTCTACCAACTTATATTAAAGGAAATATTTACTGTGAGTATATATAAGATGGAAGACGGGGCAATATTAGTTTAGTGTACCTCACTGTGGCTGCTCACACACACAAGATGGCAGCACCTCCTCCTGCCTGGTGAACACTTACGTATCTTAACTATACATAACAACCACCACCTCCCACTTGTACTGATGAATGAACGATTTACAGGTAAAGTTGTCTCGTTATACTATATACTCACACTACCTGTATCCTCACACTACCACATACTGTATCCTCACACTACCACATACTGTATCCTCACACTACCTGTATCCTCACACTACCACATACTGTATCCTCACACTACCTGTATCCTCACACTACCACATACTGTATCCTCACACTACCACATACTGTATCCTCACACTACCTGTATCCTCACACTACCTGTATCCTCACACTACCACATAATGTAGTCCAGTTATGGTAGAGGTGACCAGGCAGACACTTAAGTTATGTGCAGACCTGAAGTACAGCCCAGTTATGGTACATAGGGTACAGCACATGGGTCGGCCACAATGGTTTCTTTCAGTTGAGTGCTCGAGTGTCATTTTCGTGAAGTATAGCTGGTAGTTAATTAAGAACTTAATTACAGCAGATACAATTGATTTGTGCTCTGTGAAACCCCAACTGAGCAGCTACATATGTAATAATGAACTTCTTCAATCCCTACATTCTAGATAATGGCTCTTTCTCAATTTCTGTTTAATGTTTCTAAGCACGAGACAGGGAGCAACTAGCAAAGGCAAGTTGGTTTACCATTTTGCTTGAGAGCAGATTCATTCATTAGCCTCATTTTTAAAGAAAGTTCCCAGGAAGGGATCATAAAAGGCTGATAAAGGGTAATTGGTTGTCTTGTCCTCGATACATGTAAAAGCTTACTTTAGGCTGTCTGATGAAATCCAAGTAGTGTCTTTTTGGACTGATTTATGCAGAGTTGAGTACATTGAGGAGAAACTTTGCCATGTGACTGACTCTGCCGAAAATTTTTACCACATCGGTTAGCTTTGGAAAATCTCTAATAGCTTTTACTTTCGTGGGTCAGATTGCAAACCTTCCATTGTAATGCAATTTCCCATAAAAGTAGTACTACAAATTCTTAGGTCAAGTTTGTCCTTATTTAGCATTGTATTTAATGTCCTCCATCACTGTAGAAACTCTTCTACATCAGATTTATCTTCCTCTAAGATTTTTCTGTCGATTACTTCATCAGCAATACAGGCCACACCTGGAAGAGCTTCATAGAGTTGTTTTTCAAACAATTCTGATGAAACAGAGTTCAAAGGGAAATCTTGCTTAATGATACCTTTCAAAACAAGTAAGGAAAATAGTGAGCCTACATTCTTAGAAGGTTCATCCAGGTATCCTGATGCAAAGGTCATCTTTAGAGAAGATACGTATCTCACTGGAAGAGTACGGTGCTCCTGAGGCAGGATTGTCCAGATTCAATACATATCCTAATGTCCCACTTTTTTTTAGTTGCCACAACAAGCTGGCTGATCCATGGTGTTAGCTTGTCAGCCAGAACCACAACCCCCCTGACAGACCGGGCTATCCAGCTCGGCCTTTAGCTTAGAGGGAATAGATTACCATCCATTACATGATCATCCTCCATATTAACAATGTTAACATGATCAGACATGGTCTGATTAACAGATGCGAGTCCCATTTGAGTGCTAGCTTTCATTCTTAGAAGAGGTTTGAAATCTTCTTGAAAACAACAAACTCAACAGAGTCTCTTCCTATTGTTGAGGGTTTCAGATAATCTTTTTGCAAGTGCTATGAGCTATTTCTGTGGATTATTTCTAAGAGCTATTTCTATGGAATTATTCTAAGTTGTTGGTACTCTCTTGGTGTGCTAAATATCCCCTGCATAATTTCCAAGAAGACCATTAACAGTTGACCCACTATCTACTGTGAAAATTTATTCCTTTCCATCTACAATCACACATCATCCTTTTGGCGGGATATCCCATAGTTTAAAGCATTTATAGAATCATCAGAGGTGGAAGTTAGTGTAAATGTACTCCCCTTCAGAGGAGCTTCTTAGGGTACAGTCATCTACTTTATGTGCAGAAATCTTTGGTTACATAAGACAAATTTGGACAACTGCAGGCATAGATTCTTTTCCCCTCCCTTACTTCAGTTTTTCCTGAAGCTGAACATTTCTCCTTCTTGATCATATGCTTAAGATTATGAAATTCATTGATATTACTTGAGCTGTGGACTTGTTCATCATGCTTTGCTCCGTGCTTAGGGTCAGATGTACCATTTCGTACTTTGTTAAATGTCTATGGGCATATGAGCCAGTTTTGAGATGTAGCATTTTTCAGAAGCTCTTCATACATTAGCACATTTCTTCAGTTTCCATATTTCAATATCTCTGATGACTAAATCACTCAGTTTGGCCACCAGAATCCCTGATGCCTGTTACAATTTATTCTTTTAATCGTGGATCTTCACACAGGTCAGTACTCCTCACAGGTTTGATTTTATATTATTTTACTTGTGATACAACTGTTAGTGTTGCAAATCATCAGTCAGTTTTAGTATCAAGACATTTTATTATGTTGAGATAATTGTATAGAGGAAGGGAATGACCCTTTTTTGCACTGTGCACTGGCCTCTTATATATAACCTTGCCATCATTTGTTTACGATTGTTGAGACTGGTGAATCTCCACGAATGTGTCTCATTTCGGGGGGTAAAAAGATGTTTCAACCAATTACAAAGCAAAGGGTGTCTCATATATTCATAGAGGTCTTCCTATACTAGAGAAATGGTCTCATATATTCATAGTGGTCTACCTATACCAGAGAAATGGTCTCACATGTTCATAGTGATATACTTATACAAGAGAAATGGTCATACATGTTCATAGTGGTCTACCTATCTACCTGTACAAGAGAAACGGTCTCATATGTTCATAGTGGTCTACCTATACTAGAGAAATGATCTCATATGTTCATAGTGATGTACTTATACTAGAGAAATGGTTTCATATTTATAGTGGTGTACCTGCACTATAGAAGTGGTCTCATATGTTCATAGTGGTCTACCTGCACTAGAGAAATGGTCTCATATGTTCATAGTGGTCTACCTATTCTAGAGAAATGGTCTCATATGTTCATAGTGATGTACTTATATTAGAGAAATGGTCTCACATGTTCATAGTGGTGCACCAGCACTAGAGAAATGGTCTCATATGTTCATAGTGACGTACTTATACTAGAGAAATGGTCTCATGTTCATAGTAGTGTACCTGCACTAGAGAAATGGTCTCATATGTTCATAGTGGTCTACCTGCACTAGAGAAATGGTCTCATATGTTCATAGTGATGTACGTATACTAGAGAAATGGTCTCATGTTCATAGTGATGTACTTATACTAGAGAAATGGTCTCACATGTTCATAGTGGTCTACCTGCACTAGAGAAATGGTCTCATATGTTCATAGTGGTCTACCTGCACTAGAGAAATGGTCTCATATGTTCATAGTGGTCTACCTATTCTAGAGAAATGGTCTCATATGTTCATAGTGACATACTTATACTAGAGAAATGGTCTCATGTTCATAGTGGTGTACCTGCACTAGAGAAATGGTCTCATATGTTCATAGTGACGTACTTATACTAGAGAAATGGTCTCATGTTCATAGTAGTGTACCTGCAATAGAGAAATGGTCTCACATGTTCATAGTGGTCTACCTGCACAAGAGAAATGGTCTCATATGTTCATAGTGGTCTACCTATACTAGAGAAATGGTCTCCTTTGTTCATAGTGGTCTACCTATACTAGAGAAATGGTCTCATATGTTCATAGTGATGTACTTATACTAGAGAAATGGTCTCCTTTGTTCCTAGTGGTCTACCTATACTAGAGAAATGGTCTCATATGTTCATAGTGATGTACTTATACTAGAGAAATGGTCTCATATGTTCATAGTGGTCTACCTGCACTAGAGAAATGGTCTCATATGTTCATAGTGGTCTACCTATTCTAGAGAAATGGTCTCATATGTTCATAGTGATGTACTTATATTAGAGAAATGGTCTCACATGTTCATAGTGGTGCACCAGCACTAGAGAAATGGTCTCATATGTTCATAGTGGTGTACCTGCACTAGAGAAATGGTCTCATATGTTCATAGTGGTCTACCTATTCTAGAGAAATGGTCTCATATGTTCATAGTGATGTACTTATACTAGAGAAATGGTCTCACATGTTCATAGTGGTCTACCTATCTACCTATACAAGAGAAATGGTCTCATATGTTCATAGTGGTCTACCGATACTAGAGAAATGGTCTCATATGTTCATAGTGATGTACGTATACTAGAGAAATGGTCTCATGTTCATAGTGATGTACTTATACTAGAGAAATGGTCTTACATGCTCATAGTGGTCTACCTATCTACCTATACAAGAGAAATGGTCTCATATGTTCATATTGGTCTACCTATACTAGAGAAATGGTCTCATATGTTCATAGTGATGTACTTATACAAGAGAAATGGTCTTTTATGTTCATAGAGGTTACGTACACCAGAGAAATGGTCTCATATGTTCATAGTGACGTACTTATACTAGAGAAATGGTCTCATATGTTCATAGTGATGTACTTATACTAGAGAAATGGTCTCATATGTTCATAGTGACGTACTTATACTAGAGAAATGGTCTCATATGTTCATAGTGACGTACTTATACTAGATAATTGGTCTCATATGTTCATAGTGACGTACTTATACTAGAGAAATGGTCTCATATGTTCATAGTGGTCTATATACACTAGAGAAATTGTCTCATGCTCATAGTGATATACTTATACTAGAGAAATGGTCTCATATGTTCATAGTGGTCTACCTATACTAGAGAAATGGTCTCATATGTTCATAGTGATGTACTTATACTAGAGAAATGGTCTCATATGTTCATAGTGGTCTACATACACTAGAGAAATGGTCTCATATGTTCAAAGTGATGTACTTATACTAGAGAAATGGTCTCATATGTTCATAGTGGTCTACCTACATTAGAGAAATGGTCTCATATGTTCATAGTGATGTACTTATACAAGAGAAATGGTCTCATATGTTCATAGAGGTCTACCTACACTAGAGAAATGGTCTCATATGTTCATAGTGACGTACTTATACTAGAGAAATGGTCTCATATGTTCATAGTGGTCTATATACACTAGAGAAATGGGCTTATGTTCATAGTGATGTACTTATACCAGAGAAATGGTCTCATATGTTTATAATGGTCTACACATACAAGAAATGGTCTCATATGTTTATAATGGTCTACATATACGAGAAATGGTCTCATATGTTCATAGTGACATACTTATACTAGAGAAATGGTCTCATATGTTCATAGTGATATACTTATACTAGAGAAATGGTCTCATATGTTCATAGTGGTCTACATATACGAGAAATGGTCTCATATGTTCATAGTGATGTACTGATACTAGAGAAATGGTCCCATATGTTCATAGTGGTCTACATACACTAGAGAAATGGTTTCATATGTTCATAGTGGTCTACCTCCACTAGAGAAATAGAATATGTTCATAGGGCTCTTTATCTACTCAAGATAGGTGGGTTTCCATTCCTCCAAGCCTTTGTTTTTTTTCTGTCTCCAAAATTTCACCACAGGACATGCATAAAAAAATACTAAACAGTTTAAGATTAATTAATTTCATATTTTGATGGATTAGTCTATAGATGTCTTAAATTTGTAGATGTACATAGATTAAGACTACTAAGATTTATTTTTATTGACCTTATAATTATTTCAGTGGTTGAGTGGGAAGAATGGCCTCTGGAAGTGCAGAAGACAGTGTTATCTTCACTACACGCTGCCCAGATGAAGTGAAGGTTCTGATAAAGGCTTCTCACAGTATGGACAAGGTGTTCTTCAGGAGATTGATTAAATGTTTGTTATCATTTCACTTAATAGTTTTTGATATTCATACAAAGTTTTATTATTTTAACATGAAAATATCAAAATTACTGTCATCTCAGTTATTTCTATTATTGGAATATTGTTGGGACTACTGTACCTTTAAGCATACCCATTTTTGCCCTTCCAGATAATGGGAAGTAGTGATGGCATATGCAAGAGATGCATTTGGCATGCAAAATGTGGGCTGATTAAATAGGGTAATGAGTGGTGGGATGAAGAAGTGAAGTTGCTAGTGAAAGAGAAAAGAGAGGTGTTTGGTTGGTATTTACAAGGAAGGAGCACAAATGAATGGGAGATATATAAGAGAAAGCAGCTGGAGGTCAAGAGGAAGGTGCAAGGGTTGAGAAAGAAGGCAAATGAGAATTGGGGTGAGAGAGTATCATTAAACTTTAGGGAAAATAAAAATATATTTTGGAAGGAGGTAGACAGTGTGTGAAAGAAAGGAACATGGGAACATCGGTGAAAGGGGCAATGGGAGAAGTGATAGCAGGTAGTGATGGAGTGAAGAGGAGATGGAGTGAGTATTTTGAAGGATTGTTTAATAAGTTTGATGATAGAGTGGCAGATGTATAGTGTTTTGGTTGGTGTGGTGTGCTAAGTGAGAGAGTCAGGAAGGGTGGTTTGGTGAAGAGAGCAGAGGTTGTGAAAGCCTTGCAGAAGTTGAAATCCATTAAGGCGGCAGGATTGGGTGGTTTTGCAGTTAAATTTATTAAGAAATGGGGTGATTGTGTTGTTGATTGGTTGGTAAGGACATTCATTGTATGTATGGTTCATGGTGAAATGCCTGAGGATTGGCGAAATGCTTGCATAGTGCCATTGTACAAAGGCAAAGGGGATAAAGGTGAGTGTTCAAACTACAGAGGCATAAGTTTGTTGAGTATTCTTGGGAAATTATATGGGAGGGTATTGATTGAGAGGGTTAAGGCATGTATAGAGCATCAGATTGGGAAAGAGCAATATGGTTTCAGAAGTGGTAGAGGATGTGTGGATCAGGTGTTTGCTTTGAAGAATGTATGTGAGAAATACTTAGAAAAACAGATGGGTTTATATGTAGTATTTATGGATCTGGAGAAGGCATATGGTAGGGTTGATAGAGATGCTTTTTGGAAGGTCTTAAGAATATATGGTGTGGGAGGTTAGCTGCTAGAAGTTTTTAACAAGGATGTAAGGCATGTGTGGTCAAGAGAGCAGGAGAGGGGGTGTTGAAATGGTTTGGACATATGGAGAGAATTATTGAGGAAAGGTTGACAATGAAGATTTTTCTGTCAGCGGTGAAGGGAACAAGGAGAAGCAGTATACCAAATCGGAGGTGGGAGGATGGAGTGTAAAAGATTTTGCATGATCGGGTCCTGAACATGCAGGAGGGTGAAAGGCATGCACGGAATAGAGTGAACTGGAATGATGTGGTATACTGGGTTTGATGTGTAGTCGGTGGATTGAACTAGGGCATGTGAAGCATCTCGGGTAAACCATGGAAAGGTCTGTGGGGCCTGGATGTGGATAGGGAGCTGTGGTTTTGGTGCATTACACATGACACCTAGACTGAGTGTGAATACATGTGGCCTTTTTTGTTTGTTTTCTGGTGCTACCTCATTGAAGCAAGGGGCAGTGATGCTGTTTCCTGTGGGACAGGGTAGTGCCAGGAATGGATGAAGGCAATCATGAATGTACTATGTGTAGATCTGTATATTTATCCCCTTTAGTCATAGAAGGCGACTAAAGGGACAGGGTGGGGGGCTAGAAACCCTCCCCTCCTTGTATTTTAACTTTCTAAAAGGGGAAACAGAAGGAGTCACACGGGGAGTGCTCATCCTCGTCAAAGGCTCAGACTAGGGTGTCTAAATGTGTGTAGATGTAACCAAGATGAGAAAAAAAGGAGAGATAGGTAGTATGTTTGAGGAAAGGAACCTGGATGTTTTGGCTCTGAGTGAAACGAAGCTCAAGGGTAAAGGGGAAGAGTGGTTTGGGAATGTCTTGGGAGTAAAGTCAGGGGTTAGTGAGAGGATGAGAGCAAGGGAAGGAGAAGCACTACTCCTGAAACAGGAGTGGTGGGAGTATGTAATAGAGTGTAAGAAAGTAAACTCTAGATTGATATGAGTAAAACTGAAAGTGGATGGAGAGAGATGGGTGATTATTGGTGCATATGCACCAGGGCATGAGAAGGAAGATCTTGAGAAGCAAGTGTTTTGGGAACAGCTGAGTGAGTGTGTTAGTACTTATGATGCATGAGACCAGGTTATAGTGATGGGTGATTTGAATGCAAAGGTGGGTAATGTGGCAGTTGAGGGAATAATTGAGGTACATGGGGTGTTCAGTGTTGTAAATGGAAATGGCGAAGAGCTTGTAGATTTATGTGTTGAAAAAGGACTGGTGATTGGGAATACCTGGTTTAAAAATAGAGATATACATAAGTATACATATGTAAGTAGGAGAGATGGCTAGAGAGCATTATTGGATTACATGTTAATTGATAGGTGCGCAAAAGAGAGACTTTTGGATGTTGTGCTGAGAGGTGCAACTGGAGGGATGTCTGATCATTATCTTGTGGAGGCAAAAGTGAAGATTTATCGAGGTTTTCAGAAAAGAAGAGAAAATGTTGGGGTGAAGAGAGTGGTGAGAGTAAGTGAGCTTGGGAAGGAGACTTGTGTGAGGAAGTACCAGGAGAGACTGAGTACAGAATGGAAAAAGATGAGAACAAAGGACGTAAGGGGAGTTTGGGAGGAATGGGATGTATTTAGGGAAGCAGTGATGGTTTGTACAAAAGATGCTTGTGGCATGAGAAGCATGGGAGGTGGGCAGATTAGAAAGGGTAGTGAGTGGTGGGATGAAGAAGTAAGATTATTAGTAAAAGAGAAGAGAGAGGCATTTGGACAATTTTTGCAGGGAAATAATGCAAATGAGTGGGAGATGTATAAAAGAAAGAGGCAGGAGGTCAAGAGAAAGGTGCAAGAGGTGAAAACGAGGGCAAATGACAGTTGGAGTGAGAGAGTATCATTAAATTTTAGGGAGAGTAAAAAGATGTTTTGGCTCTGAGTGAAACGAAGCTCAAGGGTGAAGGGGAAGAGTGGTTTGGGAATGTCCTGGGAGTAAAGTCAGGGGTTAGTGAGAGGACAAGAGCAAGGGAAGGAGTAGCAGTACTCCTGAAACAGGAGTTGTGGGAGTATGTGGTAGAATGTAAGAAAGTAAATTCTCGATTAATATGGGTAAAACTGAAAGTTGATGGAGAGAGATGGGTGATTATTGGTGCATATGCACCTGGGCATGAGAAGAAAGATCATGAGAGGCAAGTGTTTTGGGAGCAGCTGAATGAGTGTGTTAGTGGTTTTGATGCACGAGACCGGGTTATAGTGATGGGTGATTTGAATGCAAAGGTGAGTAATGCAGCAGTTGAGGGAATAATTGGTATACATGGGGTGTTCAGTGCTGAAAATGGAAATGGTGAAGAGCTTGTAGATTTATGTGCTGAAAAAGGACTGATGATTGGGAATACCTGGTTTAAAAAGCGAGATATACATAAGTATACTTATGTAAGTAGGAGAGATGGCCAGAGAGCGTTATTGGATTACGTGTTAATTGACAGGCGCGCGAAAGAGAGACTTTTGGATGTTAATGTGCTGAGAGGTGCAACTGGAGGGATGTCTGATCATTATCTTGTGGAGGCTAAGGTGAAGATTTGTAGGGGTTTTCAGAAAAAAAGAGTGAATGATGGGGTGAAGAGGGTGGTGAGAGTAAGTGAGCTTGGGAAGGAGACTTGTGTGAGGAAGTACCAGGAGAGACTGAGTACAGAATGGAAAAAGGTGAGAACAATGGAAGTAAGGGGAGTGGGGGAGGAATGGGATGTATTTAGGGAATCAGTGATGGATTGCGCAAATGATGCTTGTGGCATGAGAAGAGTGGGAGGTGGGTTGATTAGAAAGGGTAGTGAGTGGTGGGATGAAGAAGTAAGAGTATTAGTGAAAGAGAAGAGAGAGGCATTTGGACGATTTTTGCAGGGAAAAAATGCAATTGAGTGGGAGACGTATAAAAGAAAGAGACAGGAGGTCAAGAAAAAGGTGCAAGAGGTGAAAAAAAGGGCAAATGAGAGTTGGGGTGAGAGAGTATCATTAAATTTTAGGGAGAATAAAAAGATGTTCTGGAAGGAGGTAAATAAAGTGCGTAAGACAAGGGAGCAAATGGGAACTTCAGTGAAGGGCGCAAATGGGGAGGTGATAACAAGTAGTGGTGATGTGAGAAGGAGATGGAGTGAGTATTTTGAAGGTTTGTTCAATGTGTTTGATGATAGAGTGGCAGATATAGGGTGTTTTGGTCGAGGTGGTGTGCAAAGTGAGAGGGTTAGGGAAAATGATTTGGTAAACAGAGAAGAGGTAGTAAAAGCTTTGCGGAAGATGAAAGCCAGCAAGGCAGCAGGTTTGGATGGTATTGCAGTGGAATTTATTAAAAAAGGGGGTGACTGTATTGTTGACTGGTTGGTAAGGTTATTTAATGTATGTATGACTCACGGTGAGGTGCCTGAGAATTGGCGGAATGCATGCATAGTGCCATTGTACAAAGGCAAAGGGGATAAGAGTGAGTGCTCAAATTACAGAGGTATAAGTTTGTTGAGTATTCCTGGTAAATTATATGGGAGGGTATTGATTGAGAGGGTGAAGGCATGTACAGAGCATCAGATTGGGGAAGAGCAGTGTGGTTTCAGAAGTGGTAGAGGATGTGTGGATCAGGTGTTTGCTTTGAAGAATGTATGTGAGAAATACTTAGAAAAGCAAATGGATTTGTATGTAGCATTTATGGATCTGGAGAAGGCATATGATAGAGTTGATAGAGATGCTCTGTGGAAGGTATTAAGAATATATGGTGTGGGAGGCAAGTTGTTAGAAGCAGTGAAAAGTTTTTATCGAGGATGTAAGGCATGTGTACGTGTAGGAAGAGAGGAAAGTGATTGGTTCTCAGTGAATGTAGGTTTGTGGCAGGGGTGTGTGATGTCTCCATGGTTGTTTAATTTGTTTATGGATGGGGTTGTTAGGGAGGTGAATGCAAGAGTTTTGGAAAGAGGGGCAAGTATGAAGTCTGTTGGGGATGAGAGAGCTTGGGAAGTGAGTCAGTTGTTGTTCGCTGATGATACAGCATTGGTGGCTGATTCATGTGAGAAACTGCAGAAGCTGGTGACTGAGTTTGGTGAAGTGTGTGAAAGAAGAAAGTTAAGAGTAAATGTGAATAAGAGCAAGGTTATTAGGTACAGTAGGGTTGAGGGTCAAGTCAATTGGGAGGTGAGTTTGAATGGAGAAAAACTGGAGGAAGTAAAGTGTTTTAGATATCTGGGAGTGGATCTGGAAGCGGATGGAACCATGGAAGCGGAAGTGGATCATAGGGTATGGGAGGGGGCGAAAATTCTGGGAGCCTTGAAGAATGTGTATGTTTGAAGGAATAGTGGTTCCAACAATGTTGTATGGTTGCGAGGCATGGGCTATGGATAGAGTTGTGCGCAGGAGGATGGATGTGCTGGAAATGAGATGTTTGAGGACAATGTGTGGTGTGAGGTGGTTTGATCGAGTAAGTAATGTAAGGGTAAGAGAGATGTGTGGAAATAAAAAGAGCGTGGTTGAGAGAGCAGAAGAGGGTGTTTTGAAATGGTTTGGGCACATGGAGAGAATGAGTGAGGAAAGATTGACCAAGAGGATATATGTGTCGGAGGTGGAGGGAACGAGGAGAAGTGGGAGACCAAATTGGAGGTGGAAAGATGGAGTGAAAAAGATTTTGTGTGATCGGGGCCTGAACACGCAGGAGGGTGAAAGGAGGGCAAGGAATAGAGTGAATTGGAGCGATGTGGTATACCGGGGTTGACGTGCTGTCAGTGGATTGAATCAGGGCATGTGAAGCGTCTGGGGTAAACCATGGAAAGCTGTGTAGGTATGTATATTTGCGTGTGTGGACGTATGTATATACATGTGTATGGGGGTTGGTTGGGCCATTTCTTTCGTCTGTTTCCATGCGCTACCTCGCAAACGCGGGAGACCGAAAAAAAAAAGATGTTTTGGAAGGAGTTAAATAAAGTGCGTAAGTCAAGGGAACAAATGGGAACATCAGTGAAGGGGGCAAATGGGTAGGTGATAACAAGTAGTGGTGATGTGAGAAGGAGATGCAGTGAGTATTTTGAAGGTTTGTTGAATGTGTTTGATGATAGAGTGGCAGATATAGGGTGTTTTGGTCGAGGTGGTGTGCAAAGTGAGAAGGTTAGGGAGAATGATTTGGTAAACAGAGAAGAGGTAGTAAAAGCTTTGTGGGTTTGGATGGTATTGCAGTGGAATTTATTAAAAAAGTGGGTGACTGTATTGTTGACTGGTTGGTAAGATTATTAAATGTATGTATGACTCATGGTGAGGTGCCTGAGGATTGGTGGAATGCTTGCATAGTGCCATTGTACAAAGGCAAAGGGTATAAAAGTGAGTGCTCAAATTACAGAGGTATAAGTTTGTTGAGTATTCCTGGGAAATTATATGGGAGGTTATTGATTGAGAGGGTGAAGGCATGTACAGAGCATCAGATTGGGGAGGAGCAGTGTGGTTTCAGAAGTGGTAGAGGATGTGTGGATCAGGTATTTGCTTTGAAGAATGTATGTGAGAAATACTTAGAAATGCAAATGGATTTGGATGTAGCATTTATGGATCTGGAGAGGCATATGGTAGAGTTGATAGAGATGCTCTTTGGAAGGTATTAAGAATATATGGTGTGGGAGGCAAGTTGTTAGAAGCAGTGAAAAGTTTTTATTGAGGATGTAAGGCATGTGTACGTGAAGGAAGAGAGGAAAGTGATTGGTTCTCAGTGAATGTTGCTTTGCAGCAGGGGTGCATGATGTCTCCATGGTTGTTTAATTTGTTTATGGATGGGGTTGTTAGGGAGGTGAATGCAAGAGTTTTGGAAGGAGGGGCAATTATGCAGTCTGTTGTGGATGAGAGAGCCTGGGAAGTGAGTCAGTTGTTGTTTGCTGATGATACAGTGCTGGTGGCTGATTCGGGTGAGAAACTGCAAAAGCTGGTGACTGAGTTTGGTAAAGTGTGTGAAAGAAGAAGATCAAGGTAATTAGGTACAGTAGGGTTGAGGGACAAGTTAATTGGGAGGTAAGTTTGAATGGAGAAAAACTAGAGGAAGTGAAGTGTTTTAGATATCTGGGAGTGGATTTGGCAGTGAATGGAACCATGGAAGCGGAAGTGAATCATAGGATGGGGGAGGGGGCAAAAGTTCTGGGAGTGTTGAAGAATGTGTGGAAGTCGAGAACATTATCTTGGAAAGCAAAAATGGGTATGTTTGAAGGAATACTGGTTCCAACAATGATATATGGCTGTGAGGCGTGGGCTATAGCTAGAGTTGTGCAGAGGAGGGTGGATGTGTTGGAAATGAGATGTTTGAGGACAATATGTTGTGTGAGGTGGTTTGTTCAGGTAAGTAATGAAAGGGTAAGAGCGATGTGTGGTGGTAAAAAGAGTGTGGTTGAGAGAGCAGAAGAGGGTGTTTTGAAATGGTTTGGTCACATGGAGAGAATGAGTGAGGAAAGATTGACATAGAGGATATATGTGTCAGAGGTGGAGGGAAAGAGGAGAAGTGGGAGACCAAATTGGAGGTGGAAAGATGGAGTGAAAAAGATTTTGAGTGATTGGGGCCTGAACATGTAGGAGGGTGAAAGGCATGCAAGGAATAGAGTGAATTGGAACGATGTGGTATACCGGGATCAATGTGCTGCCAATGGATTGAACCAGGGCATGTGAAGCGTCTGGGGTAAACCATGGAAAGTTCTGTGGGGCCTGGATGTGGAAAGGGAGCTGTGGTTTCGGTGCATTATACATGACAGCTAGGGACTGAGTGTGAACGAATGTGGCCTTTATTGTCTTTTCCTAGTGTACCTTGCGCACATGTGGGGGGAGGGGGTTGGTATTTCATTATATGGCGGGGTGGCGACAAGAATGAATAAGGGCAGACAGTATGAATTATGTACATGTGTATATATGTATATGTCTGTGTGTGTATATAGATGTATAGGTTGAGATGTATAGGTATGTATATGTGCGTGTGTGGATGTGTATGTATGTACATGTGTATGTGGGTGGGTTGGGCCATTCTTTCGTCTATTTCCTTGTGCTACCTTGCTAACACGGGAGACAGCGACAAAGTATAATACATAAATGATAAATAAATGTTATTTATTTTTATTTATTTTACTTTGTTGCTGTCTCCCGCGTTAACGAGGTAGCGCAAGGAAACAGACGAAAGAATGGCCCAACCCACCCACATACACATGTATATACATACACGTCCACACACACAAATATACATACCTATACATCTCAATGTACACATATATATACACACACAGACATATACATATATACACATGTACATAATTCATAGTCTGCTTTTATTTGTTCCCATCGCCACCTCGCCACACATGGAATAACAAATCCCTCCCCCCTCATGTGTGCGAGGTAGCGCTAGGAAAAGACACCAAAGGCCCCATTCGTTCACACTCAGTCTCTAGCTGTCATGTAATAATGCAGCGAAACCACAGCTCCCTTTCCACATCCAGGCCCCACAGAACTTTCCATGGTTTACCCCAGACGCTTCACATGCCCTAGTTCAATCCATTGATAGCATGTCGTCCCCAGTATACCACATCGTTCCAATTCACTCTATTCCTTACACGCCTTTCACCCTCCTGCATGTTCAGGCCCCGATCACTCAAAATCTTTTTCACTCCATCTTTCCACCTCCAATTTGGTCTCCCACTTCTCCTCGTTCCCTCCACCTCTGACACATATATCCTCTTGGTCAATCTTTCCTCACTCATTCTCTCCATGTGACCAAACCATTTCAAAACACCCTCTTCTGCTCTCTCAACCACACTCTTTTTATTTCCACACATAAATGTATATGTATGTATCTGTGCATGTATAGGCATTCATATAATACTTATTTATTTTGCTTTGGTCTCCCACTTCTCCTCGTTCCCTCTGCCTCTGACACATATATCCTCTTGGTCAATTTTTCCTCACTCATTCTCTCCATGTGACCAAATCATTTCAAAACACCCTCTTCTGCTCTCTCAACCACACTCTTTTTATTACCACACATCTCTCTTACCTATTATTACTTACTTGATCAAACCACCTCACACCACACATTGTCCTTAAACATCTCATTTCCAGCATATCCACCCTCCTCCGCACAACTCTATCTATAGCCCACACCTCACAACCATATAACATTGTTGGAACCACTATTCCTTCAAACATACCCATTTTCGCTTTCCAAGATAATGTTCTTGACTTCCACACATTCTTCAACGCTCCCAGAACTTTCGCCCCCTCCCCCACTCTATGATTCACTTCCGCTTCCATGGTTCCATCCGCTGCCAAATCCACTCCCAGATATCTAAAACACTTCACTTCCTCCAGTTTTTCTCCATTCAAACTTACCTCCCAATTGACTTGTCTCTCAACCCTACTGTACCCAATAACCTTGCTGTTATTCACATGTACTTTCAGCTTTCTTCTTTCACTCACTCTACCAAACTCAGTCACCAGCTTCTGCAGTTTCTCACACAAATCAACCACCAGCGCTGTATCATCAGCGAACAACAACTGACTCACTTCCCAAGCTCTCTTATCCACAACAGACTTCATACTTGCCCCTCTTTCCAAAACTCTTGCATTCACCTCCCTAACAACCCCATCCATAAATAAATTGAACAACCATGGAGACATCACACACCTCTGCCGCAAACCTATATTCACTGAGAATCAATCACTTTCCTCTCTTCCTACACGTTCACATGCCTTACATCCTTGGTAAAAACTTTTCACTGCTTCTAACAACTTGCCTCCCTCACCATATATTCTTAATACATTGCACAGAGCATCTCCATCAACTCTATCATATGCCTTCTCCAGATCCATAAATGCTACATACAAATCCATTTACTATTCTAAGTATTTCTCACTTACATTCTTCAAAGCAAACACCTGATCCACACATCCTGTACCACTTCTGAAACCACACTGCTCTTCCCCAATCTGATGCTCTGTACATGCCTTCACCCTCTCAATCAATACCCTCCTATATAATTTCCCAGGAATACACAACAAACTTATATTTTTATTTCTATATTTATATTTTTATCATACTCAATCACCATCTCCTGCGTTAGTGAGGTAGCGCAAAGGAACAGATGAAAGAATGCCCCAACCCACCCACATACACATGTATATACAAAGATGCCCACACACACACACACATACGTATACACTTCAACGTATACAGACTTGTACTTTCACAGACATATACGTATACACATGTACACATTCACACTTGCTGCCCTCATCATTCTTGTTGTCGCCCCGCCACACATGAAATAGTATTACACATGACCGCTAGAGAATGAGTGTGAACAAATTAGGCCTTTTTGTCTTTTCCTGGCTGTTTCCTGTGTTGTGGGGTGGCAACGGGAATGGATGAAGGCAGCAAGTATGAATATGTATATATGTATATGTCTGTGTATGTATATGTTGAAATGTATATGTGTGTTTATGTGCATGTATGGGTGTTTATAAGTTTAAATGTGTACATGAGGGGTTGGGCCATTCTTCGTCTGTTTCCTTGCACTACCTTACTGACGCAGGAAACAGCAATTAAGGATGATAATAATGATAATGATAGTAATATTTTATTTATTCTTATTATACTTTGTCGCTGTCTCCTGTGTTAACGAGGTAGCGCAGGGAAACAGATGAAAGAATGGCCCATCCCACCCACATACACGTCCACACACGCACATATACATACCTATACATTTCAACGTGTACATATATACATACACAGACATATACATGTATACACATGTACATAATTCATACTTGCTGCCTTTATTCATTCCTGTCGCCAACCCGCCACACATGAAATGACAACCCCCTCCACCCGCACGCGCGCAAGGTAGCGCTAGGAAAAGACACCAAAGGCCACATTCATTCACACTCAGTCACTAGCTATCATGTATAATGCACTGAGACCACAGCTCCCTTTCCACATCCAAGCCCCACAAAACTTTCCATGGTTTACCCAAGATGCTTCACATGCCCTGGTTCAATCCATTGACAGCACGTCGACCCCAGTATACCACATTGTTCCAATTCACTCTATTCCTTGCACATCTCTCACCTTCCTGCATGTTCAGGCCCTGATCACTCAAAATTTATTTCACTCCATCTTTCCACCTCCAGTTTGGTCTCCCACTTCTCCTCTTTCCCTCCACCTCTGACACATATATCCTCTATGTCAATCTTTCCTCACTCATTCTCTCTATGTGACCAAACCATTTCAAAACACCCTCTCCTGCTCTCTCAACCACACTCTTTTTACCACCACACATCGCTCTTACCCTTTCATTACTTACCTGAACAAACCACCTCACACGACATATTGTCTTCAAACTTCTCATTTCCAACACATTCACCCTCCTCCATCATTCCACCTCCAATTTGGTCTCCCACTTTTCCTCGTTCCCTCCACCTTTGACACATATGAGAGAGCTTGGGAAGTGAGTCAGTTGTTGTTCGCTGATGATACAGCGCTGGTGGCAATTCGTGTGAGAAACTGCTGAAGCTAGTGACTGAGTTTGGTAAAGAGTATGAAAGAAGAAAGCTGAGAGTAAATGTGAATAAGAGCAAGGTTATTAGGTACAGTAGGGTTGAGGGACAAGTCAATTGGGAGGTAAGTTTGAATGGAAAAAACTGGAGGAAGTGAAGTTTTTTAGATACCTAGGAGTGGATTTGGCAGCGGATGGAACCATGGAAGCGGAAGTGAATCATAGGATGGAGGAGGGGGCGAAAGTTCTGGGAGCGTTGAAGAATGTGAGAAAGTCGAGAACATTACCTCGTAAAGCAAAAATGGGATGTTTGAAGGAATCGTTGTTCCAACAATGTTATATGGTTGCGAGGTGTGGGCTATAGATAGAGTTGTGTGGAGGAGGGTGGATGTGCTGGAAATGAGATGTTTGAGGACAATATGTGATGTGAGGTGGTTTGATTAAGTAATAATAAGGTAAGAGAGATGTGTGGTAATAAATAAATGGTTTGGTCACATGGAGAGAATGAGTGAGGAAAGATTGACCAAGAGGATATATGTGTCAGAGGTGGAGGGAATGAGGAGAAGTGGGAGACCAAATTGGAGGTGGAAAGATGGAGTGAAAAAGATTTTGAGTGATCGGGGCCTGAACATGCAGGAGGGTGAAAGGCGCGCAAGGAATAGAATAAATTGGAACTAAGTAGTATACCGGGATCGATGTGCTGTCAATGGATTGACCCAGGGCATGTGAAGCATCTGGGGTAAACCATGGAAAGTTCTGTGGGGCCTGGATGTGGAAAGGGAGCTGTGGTTTCACTGCATTATTACATGACAGCTAGAGACTGAATGTGAATGAAAGTGGCCTTTGTTGTCTTTTCCTAGCGCTAACTAATGCACATTTGGGGGGAGGGGGTGGTTTTTTCATGTGTGACGGGGTGGCGATGGGAATGAATAAAGGCAGACAGGATGAATTATGTACATGTGTATATATGTATATGTCTGTGTGTGTATATATATGTATACATTGAGATGTATAGGTATGTATATATTGCACGTGTGGATGTGTATGTATATACATGTGTATGTGGGTGGGTTGGGCCATTCTTTCGTCTGTTTCCTTGCGCTACCTCGCTAATGCGGGAGACAGTGACAAAGCAGGGATAAAATGCAAATGAGTGGGAGATGTATAAAAGAAAGAGGCAAGAGGTCAAGAGAAAGGTGCAAGAGGTGAAAAAGAGGGCAAATGAGAGTTGGGGTGAGAGAGTATCATTGAATTTTAGGGAGAATAAAAAGATGTTCTGGAAGGAGGTAAATAAAGTGCGTAAGACAAGGGAGCAAATGGGAACTTCAGTGAAGGGGGCTAATGGGGGGGTGATAAGTAATGATGATGTGAGGAGATGGAGTGAGTATTTTGAAGGTTTGTTAAATGTGTTTGATGATAGAGTGGCAGAGATAGGGTGTTTTGGTCGAGGTGGTGTGCAAAGTGAGAGGGTTAGGGAAAATGATTTGGTAAACAGAGAAGAGGTAGTAAAAGTTTTGCGGAAGATGAAAGCCGGCAAGGCAGCAGGTTTGGATGGTATTGCAGTGGAATTTATTAAAAAAGGGGGTGACTGTATTGTTGACTGGTTGGTAAGGTTATTTAATGTATGTATGATTCATGGTGAGGTGCCCGAGGATTGGCGGAATGCTTGCATAGTGCCATTGTACAAAGGCAAAGGGAATAAGAGTGAGTGCTCAAATTACAGAGGTATAAGGTTGTTGAGTATTCTTGGTAAATTATATGGGAGGGTATTGATTGAGAGGGTGAAGGTGTGTACAGAGCATCAGATTGGGGAAGAGCAGTGTGGTTTCAGAAGGGGTAGAGGATGTGTGGATCATCTGTTTGCTTTGAAGAATGTATGTGTGAAATACTTAGAAAAACAAATGGATTTGTATGTAGCATTTATGGATCTGGAGAAGGCATATGATAGAGTTGATAGAGATGCTCTGTGGAGGGTACTAAGAATATATGGTGTGGGAGGCAAGTTGTTAGAAGCAGTGAAAAGTTTTTATCGAGGATGTAAGGCATGTGTACGTGTAGGAAGAGAGGAAAGTGATTGGTTCTCAGTGAATGTAGGTTTGTGGCAGGGGTGTGTGGTGTCTCCATGGTGAAATATATACATATATATATATATATATATATATATATATATATATATATATATATATATATATATATATATATACATATATATATATATATTTTTTTTTTTTTTTATACTTTGTCGCTGTCTCCCGCGTTTGCGAGGTAGCGCTAGGAAACAGACGAAAGAAATGGCCCAACCCCCCCCCATACACATGTATATACATACGTCCACACATGCAAATATACATACCTACACAGCTTTCCATGGTTTACCCCAGACGCTTCACATGCCTTGATTCAATCCACTGACAGCACGTCAGCCCCGGTATACCACATCGCTCCAATTCACTCTATTCCTTGCCCTCCTTTCACCCTCCTGCATGTTCAGGCCCCGATCACACAAAATCTTTTTCACTCCATCTTTCCACCTCCAATTTGGTCTCCCTCTTCTCCTTGTTCCCTCCACCTCCGACACATATATCCTCTTGGTCAATCTTTCCTCACTCATCCTCTCCATGTGCCCAAACCACTTCAAAACACCCTCTTCTGCTCTCTCAACCACACTCTTTTTATTTCCAAACATCTCTCTTACCCTTACGTTACTCACTCGATCAAACCACCTCACACCACACATTGTCCTCAAACATCTCATTTCCAGCACATCCATCCTCCTGCGCACAACTCTATCCATAGCCCACGCCTCGCAACCATACAACATTGTTGGAACCACTATTCCTTCAAACATACCCATTTTTGCTTTCCGAGATAATGTTCTCGACTTCCACACATTCTTCAAGGCCCCCAGAATTTTCGCCCCCTCCCCCACCCTTTGATCCACTTCCGCTTCCATGGTTCCATCCGCTTCCAGATCCACTCCCAGATATCTAAAACACTTCACTTCCTCCAGTTTTTCTCCATTCAAACTCACCTCCCAATTGACTTGACCCTCAACCCTACTGTACCTAATAACCTTGCTCTTCTTCACATTTACTCTTAACTTTCTTCTTCCACACACTTTACCAAACTCAGTCACCAGCTTCTGCAGTTTCTCACATGAATCAGCCACCAGCGCTGTGTCATCAGCGAACAACAACTGACTCACTTCCCAAGCTCTCTCATCCCCAACAGACTTCATACTTGCCCCTCTTTCCAAAACTCTTGCATTTACCTCCCTAACAACCCCATCCATAAACAAATTAAACAACCATGGAGACATCACACACCCCTGCCGCAAACCTACATTCACTGAGAACCAATCACTTTCCTCCCTTCCTACACGTACACATGCCTTACATCCTCAATAAAAACTTTTCACTGCTTCTAACAACTTTCCTCCCACACCATATATTCTTAATACCTTCCACAGAGCATCTCTATCAACTCTATCATATGCCTTCTCCAGATCCATAAATGCTACATACAAATCCATTTGCTTTTCTAAGTATTTCTCACATACATTCTTCAAAGCAAACACCTGATCCACACATCCTCTACCACTTCTGAAACCACACTGCTCTTCCCCAGTCTGATGCTCTGTACATGCCTTCACCCTCTCAATCAATACCCTCCCATATAATTTACCAGGAATACTCAACAAACTTATACCTCTGTAATTTGAGCACTCACTCTTATCCCCTTTGCCTTTGTACAATGGCACTATGCACGCATTCCGCCAATCCTCAGGCACCTCACCATGAGTCATACATACATTAAATAACCTTACCAACCAGTCAACAATACAGTCACCCCCTTTTTTAATAAATTCCACTGCAATACCATCCAAACCTGCTGCCTTGCCGGCTTTCATCTTCCGCAAAGCTTTCACTACCTCTTCTCTGTTTACCAAATCATTTTCCCTAACCCTCTCACTTTGCACACCACCTCGACCAAAACACCCTATATCTGCCACTCTATCATCAAACACATTCAACAAACCTTCGAAATACTCACTCCATCTCCTTCTCACATCACCACTACTTGTTATCACCTCCCCATTTGCGCCCTTCACTGAAGTTCCCATTTGCTCCCTTGTCTTACGCACTTTATTTACCTCCTTCCAGAACATCTTTTTATTCTCCCTAAAATTTAATGATACTCTCTCACCCCAACTCTCATTTGCCTTTTTTTTCACCACTTGCACCTTTCTCTTGATCTCCTGTCTCTTTCTTTTATACATCTCCCACTCAATTGCATTTTTTCCCTGCAAAAATCGTCCAAATGCCTCTCTCTTCTCTTTCACTAATACTCTTACTTCTTCATCCCACCACTCACTACCCTTTCTAATCAACCCACCTCCCACTCTTCTCATGCCACAAGCATCATTTGTGCAATCCATCACTGATTCCCTAAATACATCCCATTCCTCCCCCACTCCCCTTACTTCCATTGTTCTCACCTTTTTCCATTCTGTACTCAGTCTCTCCTGGTACTTCCTCACACAGGTCTCCTCAAGCTCACTTACTCTCACCACCCTCTTCACCCCAACATTCACTCTTCTTTTCTGAAAACCCATACAAATCTTCACCTTAGCCTCCACAAGATAATGATCAGACATCCCTCCAGTTGCACCTCTCAGCACATTAACATCCAAAAGTCTCTCTCGCACGCCTGTCAATTAACACGTAATCCAATAACGCTCTCTGGCCATCTCTCCTACTTACATAAGTATACTTATGTATATCTCGCTTTTTAAACCAGGTATTCCCAATCATCAGTCCTTTTTCAACACATAAATCTACAAGCTCTTCACCATTTCCATTTACAACACTGAACACCCCATGTATACCAATTATTCCCTCAACTGCTCATTACTCACCTTTGCATTCAAATCACCCATCACTATAACCCGGTCTCGTGCATCAAAACCACTAACACACTCATTCAGCTGCTCCCAAAACACTTGCCTCTCTTGATCTTTCTTCTCATGCCCAGGTGCATATGCACCAATAATCACCCACCTCTCTCCATCAACTTTCAGTTTTACCCATATTAATCGAGAATTTACTTTCTTACACTCTATCACATACTCCCACAACTCCTGTTTCAGGAGTATTGCTACTCCTTCCCTTGCTCTTGTCCTCTCACTAACCCCTGACTTTACTCCCCAGACATTCCCAAACCACTCTTCCCTTTACCCTTGAGCTTCGTTTCACTCAGAGCCAAAACATCCAGGTTCCTTTCCTCAAACATACTACCTATCTCTCCTTTTTTCACATCTTGGTTACATCCACACACATTTAGGCATATATATATATATATATATATATATATATATATATATATATATATATATATATTTTTTTTTTTGCCGCTGTCTCCCGTACTTGCGAGGTAGCGCAAGGAAACAGACGAAAGAAATGGCCCAACCCACCCCCATACACAATGTACACACACACACACGCCCACACACGCAAATATACATACTTATACATCTCAATGTACACATATATATACACTCACAGACACATACATATATACCAATGCACACAATTCACACTGTCTGCCCCTATACATTCCCATCGCCACCTCGCCACACATATAATACCATCCCCCTCCCCCCTCGTGTGCAAGGTAGCACTGGGAAAAGACAACAAAGGCCCCATTCGTTCACACTCAGTCTCCAGCTGTCACGCAATAATGCCCGAAACCACAGCTCCCTTTCCACATCCAGGCCCCACACAACTTTCCATGGTTTACCCCAGACGCTTCACATGCCCTGATTCAATCCACTGACAGCACGTCAACCCCGGTATACCACATCGATCCAATTCACTCTCTTCCTTGCACGCCTTTCACCCTCCTGCATGTTCAGGCCCCGATCACCCAAAATCTTTTTCACTCTATCTTTCCACCTCCAATTTGGTCTCCCACTTCTCCTCGTTCCCTCCACCTCCGACACATATATCCTCTTGGTCAATCTTTCCTCACTCATTCTCTCCATGTGCCCAAACCATTTCAAAACACCCTCTTCTGCTCTCTCAATCATGCTCTTTTTATTTCCACACATCTCTCTTACCCTTACATTACTTACTCGATCAAACCACCTCACACCACACATTGTCCTCAAACATCTCATTTCCAGCACATCCACCCTCCTGCGCACAACTCTATCCATAGCCCACGCCTCGCAACCATATATATATAAACAGAGAAGAGGTAGTAAAAGCTTTGCGGAAGATGAAAGCCGGCAAGGCAGCAGGTTTGGATTGTATTGCAGTGGAATTTATTAAAAAAGGGGGTGACTGTATTTTTGACTGGTTGGTAAGGTTATTTAATGTATGTATGACTCATGGTGAGGTGCCTGAGGATTGGCGGAATGCATGCATAGTGCCATTGTACAAAGGCAAAGGGGATAAGAGTGAGTGCTCAAATTACAGAGGTATAAGTTTGTTGAGTATTCCTGGTAAATTATATGCGAGAGTATTGATTGAGAGGGTGAAGGCATGTACAGAGCATCACATTGGGGAAGAGCAGTGTGGTTTCAGAAGTGGTAGAGGATGTGTGGATCAGGTGTTTGCTTTGAAGAATGTATTTGAGAAATACTTAGAAAAGCAAATGGATTTGTATGTAGCATTTATGGATCTGGAGAAGGCATATGATAGAGTGGATCGAGATGCTCTGTGGAAGGTATTAAGAATATATGGTGTGGCAGGCAAGTTGTTAGAAGCAGTGAAAAGTTTTTATCGAGGATGTAAGGCATGTGTATGTGTAGGAAGAGAGGAAAGTGATTGGTTCTCAGTGAATGTAAGTTTGCGGCAGGGGTGTGTGATGTCTCCATGGTTGTTTAATTTGTTTATGGATGGGGTTGTTAGGGAGGTAAATGCAAGAGTTTTGGAAAGAGGGGCAAGTATGAAGTCTGTTGTGGATGAGAGAGCTTGGGAAGTGAGTCAGTTGTTGTTCGATGATGATACAGCGCTGGTGGCTGATTCATGTGAGAAACTGCAGAAGCTGGTGACTGAGTTTGGTAAAGTGTGTGAAAGAAGAAAGTTAAGAGTAAATGTGAATAAGAGCAAGGTTATTAGGTACAGTAGGGTTGAGGATCAAGTCAATTGGGAGGTAAGTTTGAATGGAGAAAAACTGGAGGAAGTAAAGTGTTTTAGATATCTGGGAGTGGATCTGGCAGCGGATGGAACCATAGAAGCGGAAGTGGATCATAGGGTGGGGGAGGGGGCGAAAATTCTGGGAGCCTTGAAGAATGTGTGGAAGTCGAGAACATTATCTCGGAAAGCAAAAATGGGTATGTTTGAAGGAATAGTGGTTCCAACAATGTTGTATGGTTGCGAGGCGTGGGCTATGGATAGAGTTGTGCGCAGGAGGATGGATGTGCTGGAAATGAGATGTTTGAGGACAATGTGTGGTGTGAGGTGGTTTCGATCGAGTAAGTAACGTAAGGGTAAGAGAGATGTGTGGAAATAAAAAGAGCGTGGTTGAGAGAGCAGAAGAGGGTGTTTTGAAATGGTTTGGGCACATGGAGAGAATGAGTGAGGAGAGATTGACCAAGAGGATATATGTGTCGGAGGTGGAGGGAACGAGGAGAAGAGGGAGACCAAATTGGAGGTGGAAAGATGGAGTGAAAAAGATTTTGTGTGATCGGGGCCTGAACATGCAGGAGGGTGAAAGGAGGGCAAGGAATAGAGTGAATTGGAGTCATGTGGTATACAGGGGTTGACGTGCTGTCAGTGGATTGAATCAAGGCATGTGAAGCGTCTGGGGTAAACCATGGAAAGCTGTGTAGGTATGTATATTTGCGTGTGTGGACGTGTGTATGTACATGTGTATGGGGGGGGGGGTTGGGCCATTTCTTTCGTCTGTTTCCTTGCGCTACCTCGCAAACGCGGGAGACAGCGACAAAGTATAAAAAAAAAAAAAAAAAAAATATATATATATATATATGCACTTCACCATGATCCATACATACACTGAATATCCTCAACAGTCAATCAACAACACGTTCACCCCCCTTTTTAATATATCCCTCTGCAATACCATCCACAGCCGCTGCCTTGCCAGATTTCATCTTCCGCAAAGCTTTCACTACCTCTTCTCTCTAAATCAAACCATTCTCCTTGACCCTCTCACTTCACACTCCACCCCAACCAAAACACCCTTTACTTGCTCCTCTATCATCAGACACATTCAACAGACCTTCAAAATATTCACTCCATCTTGCTTCATCACTACCAGTTATTACTTCCCCTTTTGCCCCTTCACTGGTCCCATTTTTTCTCTTTTCTAAAGCCCATTATTTATCTCCTTCCAAAACATCTTTTTATTCTCCTGAAAGTTTAATTATACTCTCACCCCAACTTTCATTTGCCCTCTTTTTCAACCCTTGCACCTTTCTCTTGACCTCCTGCTGCTTTCTTGTATACATCTCCCAGTTATTTGCACTCCTTCCTTGCAAGTATTGTCCAAATGCCTCTCTTTTCTCTTTCATTAACAACTTTACTTCTTCATCCCACCACTCACTACCCTTTCTAATATGCCCAACTCCCACCTTTCTCATGCCACATGCATGAAAGTGCAGTAATTTTAGGGATGCAGGCATATGTGAATATGATGTTTAAAATATTTAGAGAAAGACTGTTATAGGTTGTCGAATTAGTAGATGGGTGCAAATTTGTGAGATATAAGGAGAAAAGGGGATATGCATGGTGGATGGACGAGATTACAAATGCTGTGGAATTGAAGAAAAAGGCATATGGTAGATGTATTGAAAGAAATGTACCAATGAAAGTTCAGCAATGGAAGGGGAAAGAATATAAGATGTGTAAGTGTAATTTTAGGAAGCTGATAGAGGAAAGCAAAGAAAGAGTAATTAAAGGTTTTGGAAGAAAGATGAAGAGAACTTTCTGGAAAATATGAAATTTTACTGGATGGAGGTGAATATAAGAGTGAAAATGTGAATGTGAAAAGTAAGGAAGCATAGTGGCTGAATCAGAAGAAGGAAGTTAAAGGAAGATGGAAGAAGTATTCTGAATAACTGGTGAATGTGGGAGGAGGTGGGGTAGCAGTTGTTGCATGCATGGGTATGGCCTCAGGATGGAAGGAAAAAGATGCAAGTGCAGGAGCCTACAACAAGAAAGGAGGTAAAAATGGCAGTAATAAGGTTGAAGGTAAAGACACCTGGTGTGGATGGGATTATGGCTGAAATGTTGAAGTATGGAGGAGAAAGCATGATAGGGTTGATGCATTTGATATGGAATTTAGCATGGAAACATAAGGTTTTATCTGAGGATTGGGTGAAAGCTAATGATGTACTTTAGTTCAAAGGTGCCAAGGATGTATGTAGTAAATTATGCAGGAATAAGTCTGTCAGGTATACCAGGAAAAGTATGCAGAAGCATTGATTGACAGAGTGATAGAAATGACTGAATGCAGAATAAGTGAGGAACAAGGGGGTTTTTAGGAAAGGTAGGAGACGTGTGGATCAGACTTTTGTGGAGAAGGACAGTGCTAAAGTATCTTGTGAAAGATAAGAAGCTGTATGTAGATTTCATGGACTAGAAGAAATTGCATGATAAGAGTCATCAAGTGGAATGCTTTATGAAATTTGTTAAAGATATATGGGGTATGAGGGACAACTGTTGGATGATGTGAAAACCTTTTGTAGGGGTGGAAATGCTTATGTAAGAGTGGATAGAGAGTTAAGGAAATGTTATTGTACACATGTGGGTGTGAGGCAGGGCTCTGTGATGTCACTGTGAATTGTAACATATATGTGGATAAAGTGATAGAGAGAAGGAAGCAAAACTAGGAAAAGGGGGTGTGGAAATGTAGGGTGGTGGTAAGGTTTGGAGGTTAGTGACATACCTGTTCACATATAATATCGTGTTGTTTGGTGAGATTGAAGAGGTTGTGAGAGGTTATGTTTCATGATATGTGTAAGTTTAGGTGATTGAAGGTAAATGCAAAAAAAAGTAAAGTAATTGTATTAGAAAGAAAACAGAGTGACAGTATAGATTTTGTAAAGCCCTGTAGATTGAGAGAAGAAAGTATACTAAACCATTATACATATGGGTGGAGAAAGGCTGGGAGTGGTAAGAGAATTTAAGTATTTAGGAGCTATATTAGGTAAGTTTGGTGATATGGAAGGAGAGAAAAGGGAGAGAGCAGTGCAGGGTAGAAGAGTTATTGGGTCCCTTAATTGAAATGAAGGATGATGATGTAGATATGGAAGTGAAGAAAGGATTAAGGGAGAGCATAGTCCTCGTGATCCTGACCTATGCAGCTGGAATGAAGTTAAGAAAGAAATTAGAGGGTGTATGAGAGATTTGGTATTGGAAGGAAACCAAAGGGAATGAACTGTGGAGTGGTAGCATGGGTGAAATGTAATATTTCGAGGTAGTTGGGGCATGTGTTTACACGAGAAAGATAAACAACAGGAGGCCTGATTGGCCTATGACTGGGTTGTCTAGTAGAAAAAAAAAAGTTTAACGACAAGAAAATAGAATTCTGCTCAGCATTACCTCTTTCATTTATGCAGTTTATTTCTGGTCTGGTGTTTTTCTCAGAGTATGCCTGAATTTATAAAATATTTGTATAGACTTTTGAAGTCTTAGCATTAACTACATCTGACAGTAACCTATTCCAGTACTCAACACATCTATAGGAAAAGAAGCTTTTTCCCACATCCATACTACATCTTTTAGCTTTGAGTTTTATTCCATTTGTCCTGGTAACCATATTTTCTTGTATTTTGTAAAGATATTCATGATTCACTTCATCGAACTTGTTCAGAATTTTGAATAATTAGATTGTCTAATTTTTTTAAGGGATAAGAGACACAATTGTTTCAGCCTTTCTTTGCATGCCAGATCTCTAAGGGATGTTGCACATCATTGTACTTGCTCTAATTTTTCCTCATCTTTTTTATAGTTTGGGGTCTTACTAGAGAATTATGAAGTATGAGAATTTTTTCTGGTTTCTTGTAATGTATGTCCCTAGCTATGAAACCTAACTTGGTTGCCTTTTTTACTTGCTGCTTGACTTTGTTTAGTGTATGTCGGATTGTTGCTATTGACATCTCTAAGGTGCTTTTCTTCATTTATTTTAGTTAGAGTTTCAGAATAGTTTGTAGTCATATCATATATTCTTGTCTCCAAAATGCATAACTTTACACTTGTCTACATTGAACTTCATTTGCCCTCTGCCTTACCACTCTGCTAGTAAGTTATCTTAGAATCATTTCGCAGTCCTGCCTGTTTACAGCTCTACCTTCTAGTTTAGTATCATCAGCATATTTGGAGATCATAGATATGACTGAGTTTTAGGTCATTCATGTATATTATGAAAAGAATTGGCCCTAGGATTGACCCCTGTGGCACACCACTTGTTACATCTAGCCAATCTGAGGCTTAGCCATTTAATACTACACATTGCGTTCTTCCAGTAAGCCAGTCTTTGATCCATGTACAGAGTTCTTCACCAATTCTGTGTGCTTCAAGTTTATGGAAAAGTCTCTTGTGAGGTATTTTATTGAAAACCTTTTGGAATTCTAAATATACTACATCAGACGGTACTTTTTCATCCTAATTCTGATAATTAACATTAAAAGATTCCAGCAAAATCTTCTATTGCGGAAACCTTGTTGGTAATCTGATACAATTTTGTGTTCTTGAAACTTGACAGCTTATAATATTATCCTTCCCATCATCTTACCTAACACTTACATAAGGCTAACTGGCTGGTAGTTCAAGGCACACTTTTTGTCTCCTTTTTTATATATAGGAGTAACATTTGCTAGTTTCCACTCAGTTGGCACCTGAACATCTGATAGAGATTTGTTGAATATATTTGTTATGGGGTATTTCAGCTGTCTCATGACCTCTTTTAAAAACCTTGGAGCTAAATTATATGGGCCGTTGGATTTATTAGGATTTGATTGGTCCAGGTATTTATGTCCTTCAGGGCTTTTTTATTTCTCTAACCTTCAACTCTTTTTCATCAGATCCTTGAAACATTTTCATTGGTTTTGGTATTTCAGATGTTTCTTCAATTGTGAATACGGAGTGAAAGGAATAATTTAGTATGGTATCCCTTCAGTTGTGAATATGGAGTTCAAGGAATAATTCAGTATGATATTCATTTCCTTGTTGTCAGTTGTTAGTGTGTCGTGTTTGTTTCGTAATGGTTCAATTCCTTCTTTTACTGTCATCCTTTGTCTCATATATTTGAAGATTCCTTTGAGTTATTCTTAACTTTCAAGGAAATTCTTTTTTTCTTCTTCATGTTTACTTTGTCTTATGATCCTTGTTACACTTTCTTTGGATTTTGATTAATTCCTGGTGATTTTCATCATGTCCCATTGATTTGAATTCTTATAAGTTTTCTTCTTATAGCAAATTAGTCCTGTTCTCCTATTTATCCATGATGATTTTGAAATATTGCAAGTTCTCTTCATAATTCGTGGGAGCGGGTGGCTGGAAATCCTCCCCTCTCGCTTTTTTTTTTAATTTTCCAAAAGAGGAACAGAGAAGGGGGCCAGGTGAGGATATTCCCTCAAAGGCCCAGTCCTCTGTTCTCAACGCTACCTCGCTAATGCGGGAAATGGCAAATAGTATGAAAGAAAGATGTTTACTTTCAATCCTAAGTAGTTTGTTCGAAGAATTATTCCATGTTTCCTCTACTGTGTGGATGTCAAGAAGTTTTGTCCAATTGGTACTGCAAATTTCATGTTTAATGTTTTCCGAATTTGCTTGCCTGTAATCTGGGATCAAGTCTGTTGACATTTATTTCATAATCTCAGTTTATCTCTAATGTAATCAAATTGTGATTGCTGTTTGACAAACTCTCACCTACTCCACAAGAGTTGATGAAGTTTGTGTCACTGAGGAGGACAAGATCAAGAATGTTTTTACCTGTAGTTGGTCTTGTAATTAACTCTGCTAGAAAAGTGTCTTCTGTCAATTTCGTTAGTCTCATTACCTTACGGTCACCTGTTAATGTATTTCAGTTTATATTTAGACTGTTGAAGTCTCCTACTATTATAATCTCTTTACTGTTTACTATAGTTTTGATTTTATTTTATAAAATCCTATTGTCGTCTTCCTTTTGCTTAGGAGATCTGTAAATAATGCTGAGACATAGTTTACTTTAGAACTTGTCGGTAATGTCAATATAAAGAGAGTCATAAGTGTGCTTATCTTAATAGCAATTAGAGTGTTATCAACTTAGATCAAAACTCTATCACCTACCCTGTATAATTAGTCTCGTAAATAGTTTGTATCCAGGTATTGCTAACTTGGTGATTAAGTGTTTATTCTCAGAGTTTACCCTCATTTCGGAGATTGCAATTATGTTTGTTTTTCCGTAACTGCATAGGATATAAGTTCATCGCGTTTCGTGATGATGCTCTATGCATTTGTGTATATTAAACTTATTTTCCTTGGAATTGATTTCTGGACTGAATTTACTTTTTTTTAGTCAGTATGCGTGCATGTATTATCACTATTAAAGTGTGCATGTGCAGGAGCAGGAGAGAGATGGTTCTACATCTGTACAACTACAACTAAAGGAGTTGGCGTGAGAGGAAAATCATCTCTGACATGGGGAAATAGAGTGGAAAAGTACTGGAGGGAGATAAATGTGGAAGAATGCTTGGAATGGCATATGCAAGGGAGGCATGTCAGGACAGGAATATATGAAGACACTTTTGTCATGGCCACCTTCTTGATGGGATTTCTTGGAGGGAATGGGTTATAGACAGACACATAGATATGTATAGTCTTTGCCAAAAGTTGAGGCACTGGAGGGCTGTTGACTTATTGCGAAAAGTTTCATGAGTTCATGTAGAGACCCTGGCAATTGTAATATGTTAGGTTGTGCATTGATAGCACTAATCACATGTTTGGCAGTAATGTGATAATGCATCATAACCATCAGTTTGTGTCTAGCTTATGTCTGTTTTGTTTGCACATGTGTATTTTTTCTTCATAAAATTATCTGCAGTTACCTATCTCTTGTGCCATCCCATTATGCCCAGGAGGGTTACAATGAAGGAGGATATTGTAGTAGTGATACTTTTATTTAAAGCAGGGCTTAATTTGAAATATATTGCTGAGCAAACAGGTGTCTGTCAGCAAAGTGCCCAAAGGTGGTGAAGCGGTTTGTGGAATTAAGGTAGTCCATTATACCAACTCCTCTTCCTAAGTGTGAAAGGCCAAAATTAATTTCTCCCAGGAACTGTAAAATGATTGCAAGACAGGTTAAGGCCTGACTATCCCAACAGCCTGTGAAAGCAAACAGAAGAACGCTAACTTGCTTAATCTTGTCACGCTAAGGAGTGTTCAAAAGATACTTCATAAAGACTTAGGATTTTGTAGTTTTCATGCCCGTCATAAACCTCAGCTGACTACCACCCAAAAGGATGAATAAGTGAAGTTTTGAAAAAAAATAGTGTTTATAACTAGGAAAAATGGAGAACTGTGTTATGGATTGATGAGTTAACATTTACTGTGATGGGAAACATCACAGGGAGGGTATACAGGCCACCCCTTTTGGACCTGCACCTGCCATAGTAAGCAGAAAAGACTGTAAAACACTCCCCTTCTCTCATGGTTGGGGCTATTTCAGCTACTGTGATGTTCTCGATTTGGTAATCTTACCCAAGAATATGGAAATGAACCAGGTAGCATATTTGAACATGCTTACTGGCCATTTACCCAATTCATTTGAAAGTACAAAGGCAAAAATATTTCTGTGGGATGGGGCTCCCTGCCACAGTGTAAGGTCTTTTACACAGTGGCTTAATAATAGAGGTGAATTATTTCAAGGACAGGCCAGGAAACAACCCAAACCTAATGGAAGACCTATGGTCTATTGTAAAGCAACATCTATGTGATATGGACGTCTTGTGTGTCAAACCTTGAGGTGGCAATTAAGTAGTAATGGGATAGTTTACCCCAGGACTACTTAAGAATCTTGATGAGTGTTCCCAATAGGCTACAAGACTGCAGTAAGAGGAAAGGGAATTTAACAAAGTATTGATTATGTTGGTAAGTGTTATTTCCATTTATTTTTTTTAGGCTACTTAACCATAAAAATATCTTTTTTTTTAGCTCATGACTTACCTTTGGTGCAGACCGTATATATGAATGTGTCTATATAATTTCAGACTTGAGTACCTTAAAAATTTACTTGAAAGTATTTTACTTGAAAGTGTGCAAAAGTGTATTGAAAATTTATTTACGGGGTAGAATACAATAATCTGCTATAGTAGCAGCCGTTTGTTGAGGTTCATCCTTTTTTTTTTTTCAAGTAAGTTATCACATGAGATTCTACTTGTCTCTTAAATTCCTTTGGTCTCAAACAGTGGGGCTTGCCTATCTGCAAGGAACTCTAGGAGAAGATGAGTGTGAGACGGCCATCAAGCACCTGTATGATAATAGCCAACCTGTGACGCATGACTCACTCTTGGTAAGTCAGAT
This sequence comes from Panulirus ornatus, assembly GCF_036320965.1. Classification (NCBI taxonomy): domain Eukaryota; kingdom Metazoa; phylum Arthropoda; class Malacostraca; order Decapoda; family Palinuridae; genus Panulirus; species Panulirus ornatus. The sequence goes on along the minus strand of NC_092240.1, from coordinate 56,779,655 downwards.
ATTTTTATGTTCAGTATACTGAAAATACACTTTATGTCAGTGAATTGTTCATAGATGTTATTTCTCTCTGTTGTCTTTTTCACAAATACAAGAAATTCTTAAAGATATCTTTAGGAAAATCAGGGTCAGACCTTCCTCTTTTTTTATTCACTATACCAAATTTGTGGTCTTTCTAGTAACCTATCTTCAGTTGAACACCATCTCTCTAGTTCCTCTCCTAATTTCTTACTTCTTCTGAGACAGTTTTCTAATGATGTTCTCACTAGTCCCTTTTTCATATCTAACTATAACCTCCACTCACAATCCCGGTTCATAGGTGGTGTTCGTGCTTATTCCAACATCAAGACACCTGTTGCACGCCTCATGGATCTAGTCTCCAAACCTTGATCTTATGCAGCTCAAGATCTGTCTCCCTACTTCCACACTTTTCCTCTGTTTTGCCTACTGCTCTCCTAATTCTGCACATTTTGTGTCCAAACTCCTGCCATGAAATAGTGACATCCTTTCACCTGCAAGCTAAGATCCTCTACCTCAGGGATTTCAACATTCAGCATAGGGAATGGTCAAATTCCTCTCATATGGATAGTTGAGGGATTGAAGCCCTTCACATTCTCCATTGTCAATGAAATAGAGCAAATTACCTCCCACCCTATCCATTGTTGCAGAAATGGAAGCATTTATCCCCTCTTTTTTCAAGACAACTTCTTCATCCAATCCATGGTTCAACTGTTCCTGTTCTGAGGCCATTCAGGCATGGGATCGGGCTTATCAGGCTTGAAAAAACTCTCCTTCCTCTGGCTCATGTTTAGCTTTTATCACTGTCCATAATCACTGCAAACATATTATCCATGAGGCAAAGCGTTCCTTTATCCAAAGGAAGTGCAATAACCTCTTCTCGTCATCCACTGATAGGTCTTTCTGATCTTTAGCTAAGGGCATCTCAAAGACTTCTGTCACTCTTAACTTTCCATCACTTTTCCATTCTGATGGTACTATAGCTGTCTCTCCCATACACAGAGCAACTCTCTTTGGTTCCTGTTTCTCCTTTAATTCCATCTTGGATGACTAACACTCCTTCACCCTCTGATGTTCTTGCTTATCCTATGCCTCTTCTTTTAATCTCTTTTTGTACTGTTTAAAAAGTGCTTCTCTCTCAGGACACAGGCAGTGCTTATGGTCCTGATGGCATCCATCCCCATGTACTGAAAGAGTGTGCCTCTAAACTTGTACCTGTGCTTGTACGTCTGTACCATTTCTTTTCTAAAAACCAAATTTTTTCCTTCATGGAATCATGCATTGATCCATCCAATCCCTAAGAAGGATGACCATTCTCACCCCTCTAACTATCATCCTATTGCTTTGACATCTACCATTTCCAGTCTTTGAATCCCTTCTCAACTCCTATATCCTTAAATGCCTCAAAAATCACAGTAATCTCCAGAAGATGAGATCCACTGGTGATATTCTTTCCTATCTTACTAATGTCTGGTCATCAGCCCTGAATGATTTTGGGGAGTTATGTGTAGTTGTCCTTGACATATCTAAGGCTTTTGACAGGATGTGGCATTGAGGTCTCATTTCCAAGCTCCCGTCTTATTGCTTTTCTCCCTCACTTTGCTCCTTCATATCTTGCTTTCTGTCTGGCCGATCTATCTTTGTGGTTGTTGATGGATCAGCCTCCCTCTTTTCTCCATCAGTAGTGGTGTTCCTTAAGGTTCTGTCCTGCCCCCTACACTTTTTCTCCTTTTTTTCAATGATTTCCTCTTCACAAATAATCCAGTGCACTCGTATGCTGACAAGTCAACATTACATTCATCCACATCAATTTCAGCACATCTTAAGACCCTTCATGTCCACATTGCAGCTACCATAGTGAAGACACTGAAAACTTACTACTCAATTGCCCCACACTCTCCCCACTTAGACTCTCACACATCACTACTCTGTATGACCTCTGGCATATCAGGGGGCCATGATTAAGGCATTCAGATGCCTTTGTCAGTTCACTACCATGAAAAAATTATTTAGTGTATTTTCATAACACAAAGACTTGGTGTATATCTTTACAGAATATATGTTTCCAGTATGCTGGAGTTGTATCCTTACTTCAGGCAGCACTGCGGGTCAATACCATCACTACCCGTCAGGACATCTTCGCTGCTGATCTTGCAAATATTGGGTTAGTTGAATATTCAGTTCCTTTCTGAAATGATTTTCTTAAGAATGGCAAATGTATTTACGTAGAATCTGGTAAATAATAGTTATACATATGCAGTATTAGATATTTACACCATTAAATTAACTAAAAGAATTTACCGCCTGCACCAAGTGTATTTCCTGTATATTTGAATCCCCTAACATTATCAGACTACTCACCATTTAATCACATCTCACAATAATGCATGTTTTGTATGCTGTGAATAAGTTCATCAGAAATGAATTGAGAGAAGTGATCTATTTTTGACCATAAAAAATTTGTTATATATGAGATATGGTTTGCACTTAAACACTTTAGCAAAAATATTATTTACAGTTTCTATTTCATGTGGTTATTGCATGAAATTATGGAAAATGTGGCCCATCCCCTGCCAGTTCACATGTAATGCTCATTATGTAAAGTTGTCCATTACTCATATTATCTTTCATTTTGTATCACAAATATAACATCTCTGAAATGCCCCACATGTGCTCTTCCAAGTTTAGAACCCCTCCATGAAGAAGCAAGAGATGTTAACCTCATAGACAAAATTGGATACAATAGGAATATCCCTGGGGATATGGGAGAAAGAATACTTCCCACATATTCCCCATGTGTCATAGAAGGCAACTAAAGGGGGCGGGAGTGGTGGAGCTGGAAACCCCCTCCTATTTAAATTTCTGAAAGGGAAACAGAAGGAGTCATGCGGGGAGTGTTCATCCTCCCCAGAAGGCTCAGATTAGGGTAGCTAAATGTGTGAGGAAGTACCAGGAGAGACTGAGTACAGAATGGAAAAAGGTGAGAACAACGGAAATAAGGGGAGTGGGGGAGGAATGGGATGTATTTAGGGAATCAGTGATGGATTGCGCAAAAGATGCTTGTGGCATGAGAAGAGTGGGAGATGGGTTGATTAGAAAGGGTAGTGAGTGGTGGGATGAAGAAGTAAGATTATTAGTGAAAGAGAAGAGAGAGGCATTTGGATGATTTTTGCAGGGAAAAAATGCAATTGAGTGGGAGATGTATAAAAGAAAGAGACAGGAGGTCAAGAGAAAGGTGCAAGAGGTGAAAAAGAGGGCAAATGAGAGTTGGGGTGAGAGAGTATCATTAAATTTTAGGGAGAATAAAAAGATGTTCTGGAAGGAGGTAAATAAAGTGTGTAAGACAAGGGAGCAAATGGGAACTTCAGTGAAGGGCGCAAATGGGGAGGTGATAACAAATAGTGGTGATGTGAGAAGGAGATGGAGTGAGTATTTTGAAGGTTTGTTGAATGTGTTTGATGATAGAGTGGCAGATATAGGGTGTTTTGGTCGAGGTGGTGTGCAAAGTGAGAGGGTTAGGGAAAATGATTTGGTAAACAGAGAAGAGGTAGTAAAAGCTTTGCGGAAGATGAAAGCTGGCAAGGCAGCAGGTTTGGATGGTATTGCAGTGGAATTTATTAAAAAAGGGGGTGACTGTATTATTGACTGGTTGGTAAGATTATTTAATGTATGTATGACTCATGGTGAGGTGCCTGAGGATTGGCGGAATGCGTGCATAGTGCCATTGTACAAAGGCAAAGGGGATAAGAGTGAGTGCTCAAATTACAGAGGTATAAGTTTGTTGAGTATTCCTGGTAAATTATATGGGAGGGTATTGATTGAGAGGGTGAAGGCATGTACAGAGCATCAGATTGGGGAAGAGCAGTGTGGTTTCAGAAGTGGTAGAGGATGTGTGGATCAGGTGTTTGCTTTGAAGAATGTATGTGAGAAATACTTAGAAAAGCAAATGGATTTGTATGTAGTATTTATGGATCTGGAGAAGGCACATGATAGAGTTGATAGAGATGCTCTGTGGAAGGTATTAAGAATATATGGTGTGGGAGGCAAGTTGTTAGAAGCAGTGAAAAGTTTTTATTGAGGATGTATGGCATGTGTATGTGTAGGAAGAGAGGAAAGTGATTGGTTCTCAGTGAATGTAGGTTTGTGGCAGGGGTGTGTGATGTCTCCATGGTTGTTTAATTTGTTTATGGATGGGGTTGTTAGGGAGGTGAATGCAAGAGTTTTGGAAAGAGGGGCAAGTATGAAGTCTGTTGGGGATGAGAGAGCTTGGGAAGTGAGTCAGTTGTTGTTCGCTGATGATACAGCGTTGGTGGCTGATTCATGTGAGAAACTGCAGAAGCTGGTGACTGAGTTTAGTAAAGTGTGTGAAAGAAGAAAGTTAAGAGTAAATGTGAATAAGAGCAAGGTTATTAGGTATAGTAGGGTTGAGGGTCAAGTCAATTGGGAGGTAAGTTTGAATGGAGAAAAACTGGAGGAAGTAAAGTGTTTTAGATATCTGGGAGTGGATCTGGCAGCGGATGGAACCATGGAAGCAGAAGTGGATCATAGGGTGGGGGAGGGGGCGAAAATTCTGGGAGCCTTGAAGAATGTGTGGAAGTCGAGAACATTATCACGGAAAGCAAAAATGGGTATGTTTGAAGGAATAGTGGTTCCAACTATGTTGTATGGTTGCGAGGCGTGGGCTATGGATAGAGTTGTGCGCAGGAGGATGGATGTGCTGGAAATGAGATGTTTGAGGACAATGTGTGGTGTGAGGTGGTTTGATCGAGTAAGTAACGTAAGGGTAAGAGAGATGTGTGGAAATAAAAAGAGCGTGGTTGAGAGAGCAGAAGAGGGTATTTTGAAATGGTTTGGGCACATGGAGAGAATGAGTGAGGAAAGATTGACCAAGAGGATATATGTGTCGGAGGTGGAGGGAACGAGGAGAAGTGGGAGACCAAATTGGAGGTGGAAAGATGGAGTGAAAAAGATTTTGTGTGATCGGGGCCTGAACATGCAGGAGGGTGAAAGGAGGGCAAGGAATAGAGTGAATTGGATTGATGTGGTATATCGGGGTTGACGTGCTGTCAGTGGATTGAATCAGGGCATGTGAAGCGTCTGGGGTAAACCATGGAAAGCTGTGTAGGTATGTATATTTGCATGTGTGGACGTATGTATATACATGTGTATGGGGGTGGGTTGGGCCATTTCTTTTGTTTCCTTGCGCTACCTCGCAAACGCGGGAAACAGCGACAAAGCAAAAAAAAAAAAAAAAAAAAAATGTATGTGGATGTAACCAAGAGGAGAGATAGGTAGTATGTTTGAGGATAGGAACCTGGATGTTTTGGCTCAGAGTGAAACGAAGCTCGAGGGTAAGAGTAGTTTGGAAATGTCTTGGGAGTAAAGCCAGGGGTTAGTGAGAGGACAAGAGCAAAAGAAGGAGTAGCACTACTACTGAAGCAGGAGTTGTGTGAATACGGGATAGAGTGTAGGAAAGTAAACCCTAGATTGATATGGGTAAAGCTGAAAGTGGATGGAGAAAAATGGGTGATTATTGGTGCATATGCACCTGGTGATGAGAAGAAAGATCATGAGAGGCAAGTGTTTTGGGAGCAGCTGAGTGAGTGTGTTAGCAGCTTTGATGCACAAGACCGGGTTATAGTGATGGGTGATTTGAATGCAAAGGTGAGTAATGTGGCAGTTGAGGGTATAACTGGTGTACATGGGGTGTTAAGTGTTGTAAATGGAAATGGTGAAGAGCCTGTGGATTTGTGTGCTGAAAAAGGACTGATGATTGGGAATACCTTGTTTAAAAAGAGAGCGATACATAAGTATACATATGTGAGTAGGAGAGATGGCCAGACGGTGTTATTGAATTGTGTGTTAAGTGATAGGCGTGTAAGAGACTTTTGGATGTTAATGTGCTCTGAGGGGATGTCTGATCACTATCTTGTGGAGGTGAAGGTGAAGATTTGTAGAGGTTTTCAGAAAAGAAGTGAGAATGTTGGGGTGAAGAGAGTGGTGAGAGTAAGTGAGCTTGGAAAGGATACTTGTGTGAGGAAGTACTGGGAAAGATTGAGTGCAGAATGGCAAAAGGTGAGAGCAAATGACATAAAGGGAGTGGGGGAGGAATGGGATGTATTTTGGGAAGCAGTGATGGCTCGCACAAAAGATGCATGTGGCATGAGAAAGGTGGGAGGTGGGTAGATTAGAAAAGGTAGTGAGTGGTGGGATGAAGAAGTAAGATTGTTAGTAAGAGAAAAGAGAGGCATTTGGATGATTTTTGCAGGGAAGTAGTGCAAATGACTGGGATGTGTATAAAAGAAAGCAGCAGGAGGTCAAGAAAAAGGTGCAAGAGGTGAAAAAGAAGACAAATGTGAGTTGGGGTGAGAGAGTATCAATAAATTTTAAGGAGAGTAAAAAGATTTTTGGAATGAGGTAAATAAAGTGCATAAGACGAGAGAACAAATAGGAACATCGATAAGGGGGGCAAATGGGGAAGTAGTAACGAGCAGTGGTGATGTGAGAAGGAGATGGAGTGAGTATTTTGAAAATTTGTTGAATGTGTTTAATGATAGAGTGGCAGATATAGGTTGTTTTAGTCCGGGTGGTGTGCGAAGTGAGAGGGTCAGGGAGAATAGTTCGGTGAACAGAGAAGAGGTAGTGAAAGCTTTGCAGATGAAAGCTGGCAAGGGAGCAACTTTGGATGGTATTGCAGTGGAATGTATTAAAAAAGAGGGTGACTCTTGTTGATTGGTTGGTCAGGATATTCATTGTATGTATGGCTCATGGTGAAGTGCCTGAGGATTGGCGGAATGCTTGCATAGTGCCATTGTACAAAGGCAAAGGGGATAAAGGTGAGTGTTCAAATTACAGAGGCATAAGTTTGTTGAGTATTCCTGGGAAATTATATGGGAGGGTATTGATTGAGAAGGTGAAGGCATGTACAGAGCATCAGATTGGGGAAGAGCATTGTGGTTTCAGAGGTGGTAGAGGAAGTGTGGATCAGGTGTTTGCTTTGAAGAATGTATGTGAGAAATACTTAGAAAAACAGATGGATTTGTATGTACTATTTATGGGTCTGGAGAAGGCATATGATAGAGTGGATAGAGATGCTTTGTGTAAGGTACTAAGAGTATATGGTGTGGGAGGTAAGTTGCTGAAAGGAGTGAAAAGTTTTTCCAAGGATATAAGGCATGTGTATGAGTCAGAAGAGAGGAAAGTGATTGGTTCTCAGTGAATGTCGGTTTGCGGCAGGGGTGCATGATGTCTCCATAGTTGTTTAATTTGTTTATGGGTGGGGTGGATAGGGAGGTGAATACAAGAGTTTTGGAGAGAGGGGCAAGTATGCAGTCTGTTGTGAATGATAGGGCTTGGGAAGTGAGTCAGTTTTTGTTCGCTGATGTTACAGTGCTGGTGGCTGAGTTTGGTAAAGTGTGTGAAAGAAGAGAGCTGAGAGTAAATGTGGATAAGAGCAAGGTTTTTAGGTTCAGTAGGGTTGAGGGACAAGTTAATTGGGAGGTAAATTTGAATGGAGAAAAACTGGAGGAAGTGAAGTGTTTTAGATATCTGGGAGTGGATTTAGCAGCGGATGGAACCATGGAAGCGGAAGTGAGTCATAGGGTGGGGGAGGGGGCGAAAGTTCTGGGAGCATTGAAGAATGTGTGGAAGGCGAGAACATTATCTCGGAGAGCAAAAATGGGTATGTTTGAAGGAATAGTGGTTACACCAGTGTTATATGGTTGCAAGGCATGGGCTATAGATGGGTTGTGCGGAGGAGGGTGGATGTGTTGGAAATGAAATGTTTTAGGACAGTATGTGGGTGGTTTGATCAAGTAAATAATAGAAGAGTAAGAGAGATGTGTGGTAATAAAAAGAGTGTGGTAGTGAGAGCAGAAGAGGGTGTGTTGAAATGGTTTGGTCACATAGAGAGAATGAGTGAGGAAAGATTGACAAAAAGGATACATGTGTCAGAGGTGGAGGGGACAAGGAGAAGTGGGAGACCAAATTGGAGGTGGAAGGATGGAGTGAAAAAGATTTTGAGTGATCAGGGTCTGAATATGCAGGAGGGTGAAAGGCGTGCAAGGAACAGAGTGAATTGGAACAATGTGGTATACCAAAGTCGACATGCTGTTAGTGGATTGAACCAGGGCATGTGAAGCATCTGGGGTAAACCACGGAAAGTTTTGTGGGGCTTGGATGTGGAAAGGGAGCTGTGGTTTGGGTGCATTACACATGACAGCTAGAGACTGAATGTGAACGAATATGGCCTTTGTTGTCTTTTCCTTGCACTACCTCATGCGCACGCAGGGGAGGGGGGTGCCATTTCATGTAGTAGGGTGGCGATGGGAATAGATGAAGGCATCAAGTGTGGATGTGTATATATGTATATGTCTGTGTACATTGAAATGTATAGGTATGTATATGTGCGTGTGTGGGCGTTTATGTATATACATGTGTTTGTGGGTGGGTTGGGCCATTCTTTCGTCTGTTTCCTTGCACTACCTCACTAACGCGGGAGACAGTGACTAAGTTTGATATATATATACAGTTTCTTCTTCTTGTGTCTGTGTTTCATTGTTTAATTATTAAGCATCTCTCTCTGATGTTGATTGATAAATGAGATATATGTTAAATGAAGGATGTTTTGGCCAAAAGATCTAAGATCAATGGTTACTTGAGATCAACAGTTACTTGAGTATATGCAGTAATACTCTTAACTTTTCCCTCCTTACACTAATTCTTTTTTTTATTTTTAAGCTATTTTCATACTTTCTTTTCCTTCATTCAGAACCTGGCCTGGAAGAGGATTTTTATCTATGAAACAAAGGCCTTTCTCAAATGAAAAAAGCAAGAAGAAAAAAGGGGTTCCAGAATAGTTCCATGAATAAAACTAGCCATTTTGGAATTGTTTTATATTTGTAATCGATATCATAATAATATTTGTAAACTGAAATTTGATAATGGGTATCATAATATGAGTATTTATAAACTGAAAATTTTACAGACATTTCTCTCACACTACTTTATGTGTAATGTATATCATAATAAGTGTTTGTAAACAGAAGATTTTAAAGACATTTCTCTTTCAGACTACCGCACACGTTTGCTTCTGATGTGGGTAGAGTTATTTTTGGACCTGCACGAGCAGACATTGACAGTTGGATTAGTGCTACCCCTCCAACCCTCCCAATCATAACTGACCTCAATTGGAGGGTTGAGGTCACAATTTCTACAAGGTTAGTTAGGTCACAGAAAGTTTGTGATAAGAATATATGAACATGTTAACATTGTGAAAGTATGAATTAACAAAAAAATGAAATGTTTAAGGACAATATGTGGTTGAAGTAAGTAATGAAAGGAGAGAGAGATGTGTGGTAATATATATATATATATATATATATATATATATATATATATATATATATATATTTTTTTTTTTTTTTTTTTTTTTTTATACTTTGTCGCTGTCTCCCGCGTTTGCGAGGTAGCGCAAGGAAACAGACGAAAGAAATGGCCCAACCCCCCCCATACACATGTACATACACACGTCCACACACGCAAATATACATACCTACACAGCTTTCCATGGTTTACCCCAGACGCTTCACATGCCTTGATTCAATCCACTGACAGCACGTCAACCCCTGTATACCACATCGCTCCAATTCACTCTATTCCTTGCCCTCCTTTCACCCTCCTGCATGTTCAGGCCCCAATCACACAAAATCCTTTTCACTCCATCTTTCCACCTCCAATTTGGTCTCCCTCTTCTCCTCGTTCCCTCCACCTCCGACACATATATCCTCTTGGTCAATCTTTCCTCACTCATTCTCTCCATGTGCCCAAACCATTTCAAAACACCCTCTTCTGCTCTCTCAACCACGCTCTTTTTATTTCCACACATCTCTCTTACCCTTACGTTACTTACTCGATCAAACCACCTCACACCACACATTGTCCTCAAACATCTCATTTCCAGCACATCCATCCTCCTGCGCACAACTCTATCCATAGCCCACGCCTCGCAACCATACAACATTGTTGGAACTACTATTCCTTCAAACATACCCATTTTTGCTTTCCGGGATAATGTTCTCGACTTCCACACATTTTTCAAGGCTCCCAAAATTTTCGCCCCCTCCCCCACCCTATGATCCACTTCCGCTTCCATGGTTCCATCCGCTGACAGATCCACTCCCAGATATCTAAAACACTTCACTTCCTCCAGCCTCTCACCATTCAAACTCACCTCCCAATTGACTTGACCCTCAAGCCTACTGTACCTAATAACCTTGCTCTTATTGACATTTACTCTTAACTTTCTTCTTCCACACACTTTACCAAACTCCGTCACCAGCTTCTGCAGTTTCTCACATGAATCCGCCACCAGCGCTGTATCATCAGCGAACAACAACTGACTCACTTCCCAAGCTCTCTCATCCCCAACAGACTTCATACTTGCCCCTCTTTCCAAAACTCTTGCATTTACCTCCCTAACAACCCCATCCATAAACAAATTAAACAACCATGGAGACATCACACACCCCTGCCGCAAACCTACATTCACTGAGAACCAATCACTTTCCTCTCTTCCTACACGTACACATGCCTTACATCCTCGATAAAAACTTTTCACTGCTTCTAACAACTTGCCTCCCACACCATATATGATAGAGTTGATAGAGATGCTCTGTGGAAGGTATTAAGAATATATATATATATATATATATATATATATATATATATATATATATATATATATATATATATATATATATATTTTTTTTTTTTTTTTTTTTTTTTTTTTTTTGCTGTCTCCCGCGTTTGCAAGGTAGTGCAAGGAAACAGACGAAAGAAATGGACCAACCCACCCCCATACACAATGTATATACATACACGTCCACACACGCAAATATACATACCTATACATCTCAATGTACACATATATATACACACACAGACACATACATATATACCCATGCACACAATTCACACTGTCTGCCTTTATTCATTCCCATCGCCACCTCGCCACAAATGGAATACCATCCCCCTCCCCCCTCATGTGTGCGAGATAGCACTAGGAAAAGACAACAAAGGACCCATTCGTTCACACTCAGTCTCTAGCTGTCATGCAATAATGCCCGAAACCACAGCTCCCTTTCCACATCCAGGCCCCACACAACTTTCCATGGTTTACCCCAGACGCTTCACATGCCCTGATTCAAATCCACTGACAGTACGTCAACCCCGGTATACCACATCGATCCAATTCACTCTATTCCTTGCCCTCCTTTCACCCTCCTGCATGTTCAGGCCCCGATCACACAAAATCTTTTACACTCAATCTTTCCACCTCCAATTTGGTCTCCCACTTCTCCTCGTTCCCTCCACCTCCGACACATATATGCTCATGGTCAATCTTTCCTCACTCATTCTCTCCATGTGACCAAACCATTTCAAAACACCCTCTTCTGCTCTCTCAACCACGCTCTTTTTATTTCCACACATCTCTCTTACCCTTACATTACTTACTCGATCAAACCACCTCACACCACACATTGTCCTCAAACATCTCATTTCCAGCACATCCACCCTCCTGCGCACAACTCTATCCATAGCCCATGCCTCGCAGCCATACAACATTGTTGGAACCACTATTCCTTCAAACATACCCATTTTTGCTTTCCGAGATAATGTTCTCAACTTCCACACATTCTTCAAGGCTCCCAGGATTTTCGCCCCCTCCCCCACCCTATGATTCACCTCCGCTTCCATGGTTCCATTAGCTGCCAGATCCACTCCCAGATGTCTAAAACACTTTACTGCCTCCAGTTTTTCTCCATTCAAACTTACCTCCCAATTGACTTGACCCTCAACCCTACTGTACCTAATAACCTTGCTATTATTCACATTTACTCTTAACTTTCTTCTTTCACACACTTTACCAAACTCAGTCACCAGCTTCTGCAGTTTCTCACATAAATCAGCCACCAGCGCTGTATCATCAGCGAATAACAATTGACTCACTTCCCAAGCTCTGTCATCCACAACAGACTTCATACTTGCCCCTCTTTCCAAAACTCTTGCATTTACCTCCCTAACAACCCCATCCATAAACAAATTAAACAACCATGGAGACATCACACACCCCTGCCGCAAACCTACATTCACTGAGAACCAATCACTTTCCTCTCTTCCTACACGTACATATGCCTTACATCCTCGATAAAAACTTTTCACTGCTTCTAACAACTTGCCTCCCACACCATATATTCTTAATACCTTCCACAGAGCATCAACTCTATCATATGCCTTCTCCAGATCCATAAATGCTACATACAAATCCATTTGCTTTTCTAAGTATTTCTCACATACATTCTTCAAAGCAAACACCTGATCCACACATCCTCTACCACTTCTGAAACCACACTGCTCTTCCCCAATCTGATGCTCTGTACATGCCTTCACCCTCTCAATCAATACCCTCCCATATAATTTACCAGGAATACTCAACAAACTTATACCTCTGTAATTTGAGCACTCACTCTTATCCCCTTTGCCTTTGTACAATAGCACTATGCACGCATTCCGCCAATCCTCAGGCACCTCACCATGAGTCATACATACATTAAATAACCTTACCAACCAGTCAATAATACAGTCACCCCCTTTTTTAATAAATTCCACTGCAATACCATCCAAATCTACTGCCATGCCAGCTTTCATCTTCCGCAAAGCTTTTACTACCTCTTCTCTGTTTACCAAATCATTTTCCCTAACCCTCTCACTTTGCACACCACCTCGACCAAAACACCCTATATCTGCCACTCTATCATCAAACACATTCAACAAACCTTCAAAATACTCACTCCATCTCCTTCTCACATCACCACTACTTGTTATCACCTCCCCATTTGCACCCTTCACTGAAGTTCCCATTTGCTCCCTTGTCTTATGCACTTTATTTACCTCCTTCCAGAACATCTTTTTATTCTCCCTAAAATTTAATGATACTCTCTCACCCCAACTCTCATTTGCCCTCTTTTTCACCTCTTGCACCTTTCTCTTGACCTCCTGTCGTAGAGGGCGACTAAAAGGGGAGGGAGCGGGGGGCTGGAAATTCTCCCGTCTCGATTTTTTTTTAATTTTCCAAAAGAAGGAACAGAGGGGGCCAGGTGAGAATATTCCAAAAAAGGCCCAGTCCTCTGTTCTTAACGCTACCTCGCTAACGCGGGAAATGGCAAATAGTTTAAGAGAAAAGAAATATATATATTTATTTATTTTGCTTTGTCGCTGTCTCCCACGTTAGCGAGGTAGCACAAAAAAACAGACGAAAGAATGGCCCAACCCAACCACATACACATGTATATACATACACGTCCACACACGCAAATGTACATACCTATACATCTCAATGTATACATATATATATACACACAGACATATACATAAATACACATGCACATAATTTATACTGTCTGCCTTTATTCATTCCGATCGCCACCTCGCCAGATGGATTTGTATCCTCACGTGGCCCCCTTCTCTGTTCCATCTTTTGGAAAATTAAAAAAAAATGAGAGGGGAGGATTTCCAGCCCCCCCGCTCCTTTCCCTTTTAGTCGCCTTCTATGACACGCAGGGAATACGTGGGAAGTATTCTTTCTCCCCTATCCCAGGAAAATATATATATATATATATTTTTTTTTTTTTATACTTTGTCGGTCTCCCGCGTTTGCGAGGTAGCGCAAGGAAACAGACGAAAGAAATGGCCCAACCCACCCCCATACACATGTATATACATACGTCCACACACGCAAATATACATACCTACACAGCTTTCCATGGTTTACCCCAGACGCTTCACATGCCTTGATTCAATCCACTAACAGCACGTCAACCCCGGTATACCACATCGCTCCAATTCACTCTATTCCTTGCCCTCCTTTCACCCTCCTGCATGTTCAGGCCCCGATCACACAAAATCTTTTTCACTCCATCTTTCCACCTCCAATTTGGTCTCCCTCTTCTCCTTGCTCCCTCCACCTCCGACACATATATCCTCTTGGTCAATCTTTCCTCACTCATCCTCTCCATGTGCCCAAACCACTTCAAAACACCCTCTTCTGCTCTCTCAACCACGCTCTTTTTACTTCCACACATCTCTCTTACCCTTACGTTACTCACTCGATCAAACCACCTCACACCACACATTGTCCTCAAACATCTCATTTCCAGCACATCCATCCTCCTGCGCACAACTCTATCCATAGCCCACGCCTCGCAACCATACAACATTGTTGGAACCACTATTCCTTCAAACATACCCATTTTTGCTTTCCGAGATAATGTTCTCGACTTCCACACATTCTTCAAGGCCCCCAGAATTTTCGCCCCCTCCCCCACCCTATGATCCACTTCTGCTTCCATGGTTCCATCCGCTGCCAGATCCACTCCCAGATATCTAAAACACTTCACTTCCTCCAGTTTTTCTCCATTCAAACTCACCTCCCAATTGACTTGACCCTCAACCCTACTGTACCTAATAACCTTGCTCATATTCACATTTACTCTTAACTTTCTTCCACACACTTTACCAAACTCAGTCACCAGCTTCTGCAGTTTCCCACATGAATCAGCCACCAGCGCTGTATCATCAGCGAACAACAACTGACTCACTTCCCAAGCTCTGTCATCCACAACAGACTTCATACTTGCCCCTCTTTCCAAAACTCTTGCATTTACCTCCCTAACAACCCCATCCATAAACAAATTAAACAACCATGGAGACATCACACACCCCTGCCGCAAACCTACATTCACTGAGAACCAATCACTTTCCTCTCTTCCTACACGTACACATGCCTTACATCCTCGATAAAAAACTTTTCACTGCTTCTAACAACTTTCCTCCCACACCATATATTCTTAATACCTTCCACAGAGCATCTCTATCAACTCTATCATATGCCTTCTCCAGATCCATAAATGCTACATACAAATCCATTTGCTTTTCTAAGTATTTCTCACATACATTCTTCAAAGCAAACACCTGATCCACACATCCTCTACCACTTCTGAAACCACACTGCTCTTCCCCAATCTGATGCTCTGTACATGCCTTCACCCTCTCAATCAATACCCTCCCATATAATTTACCAGGAATACTCAACAAACTTATACCTCTGTAATTTGAGCACTCACTCTTATCCCCTTTGCCTTTGTACAATGGCACTATGCACGCATTCCGCCAATCCTCAGGCACCTCACCATGAGTCATACATACATTAAATAACCTTACCAACCAGTCAACAATACAGTCACCCCCTTTTTTAATAAATTCCACTGCAATACCATCCAAACCTGCTGCCTTGCCGGCTTTCATCTTCCGCAAAGCTTTCACTACCTCTTCTCTGTTTACCAAATCATTTTCCCTAACCCTCTCACTTTGCACACCACCTCGACCAAAACACCCTATATCTGCCACTCTATCATCAAACACATTCAACAGACCTTCAAAATACTCACTCCATCTCCTTCTCACATCACCACTACTTGTTATCACCTCCCCATTTGCGCCCTTCACTGAAGTTCCCATTTGCTCCCTTGTCTTACTCACTTTATTTACCTCCTTCCAGAACATCTTTTTATTCTCCCTAAAATTTAATGAAACTCTCTCACCTCAACTCTCATTTGCCCTTTTTTTCACTTGCACCTTTCTCTTGACCTCCTGTCTCTTTCTTTTATACATCTCCCACTGAATTGCATTTTTTCCCTGCAAAAATCGTCCAAATGCCTCTCTCTTCTCTTTCACTAATACTCTTACTTCTTCATCCCACCACTCACTACCCTTTCTAATCAACCCACCTCCCACTCTTCTCATGCCACAAGCATCTTTTGCGCAATCCATCACTGATTCCCTAAATACATCCCATTCCTCCCCCCCTCCCCTTGCTTCCATTGTTCTCACCTTTTTCCATTCTGTACTCAGTCTCTCCTGGTACTTCCTCACACAGGTCTCCTCAAGCTCACTTACTCTCACCACCCTCTTCACCCCACCATTCACTCTTCTTTTCTGAAAACCCATACAAATCTTCACCTTAGCCTCCACAAGATAATGATCAGACATCCCTCCAGTTGCACCTCTCAGCACATTAACATCCAAAAGTCTCTCTTTCGCACGCCTGTCAATTAACACGTAATCCAATAACGCTCTCTGGCCATCTCTCCTACTTACATAAGTATACTTATGTATATCTCGCTTTTTAAACCAGGTATTCCCAATCATCAGTCCTTTTTCAGCACATAAATCTACAAGCTCTTCACCATTTCCATTTACAACACTGAACACCCCATGTATACCATGTATGAGGAAAGGAACCTGGATGTTTTGGCTCTGAGTGAAACGAAGCTCAAGGGTAAAGGGGAAGAGTGGTTTGGGAATGTCTGGGGAGTAAAGTCAGGGGTTAGTGAGAGGACAAGAGCAAGGGAAGGAGTAGCAGTACTCCTGAAACAGGAGTTGTGGGAGTATGTGATAGAGTGTAAGAAAGTAAATTCTCGATTAATATGGGTAAAACTGAAAGTTGATGGAGAGAGGTGGGTGATTATTGGTGCATATGCACCTGGGCATGAGAACAAAGATCAAGAGAGGCAAGTGTTTTGGGAGCAGCTGAATGAGTGTGTTAGTGGTTTTGATGCACGAGACCAGGTTATAGTGATGGGTGATTTGAATGCAAAGGTGAGTAATGTGGCAGTTGAGGGAATAATTGGTATATATATATATATATATATATATATATATATATATATATATATATATATACACCTTACCATCTCACAGCTGTTGTTTGTCACCTTGGAGCTACTTTATCATCTGGACACTATTTGTCATTTGTTCGCTTGAGTGCCCTGCATTCATCAAAATGCCCAGAACAGCAACTACAACATCAGTCACAGCTACAACCAGCCAACAGTGGCAAAGTAGACTGTCAGTGGATGAAATGTTGTGGACTACAGTTGGACCACATCCGTCCCCAATCAGTCTTAAATGGTCACATAGATGTAGAAGAAAGCAGTAAGGTGGATGAGGAAAGTATGTGGATGGAGTGTGACGATGACAAAATTAAATTGGTAAGCTCCTCTGAAGTTAGTGATATGATGCGAACTACTATCATAACCCCTTACCTTCTCTTTTACTCTCGCCTGTGATTGCTTAGTTGCAGTTTTTAAGTGCAAAATGTTAAGTGGAATGGGAAGAAGCTTTCATTTTGATCCCTAAATAACTTTAGTAAAATCTCCTGCAGATTTTTTCTGGTTGCTTAAACCAGTGAGAACGTTAAGAACTAGTGTTCACCAATACCAGTGATTTTAATCTGAGGATAGTGCCTGAATTCCTTTATATTATAAAGGAAAGTGATAAGATTTCCATCAGCAATCACAACCTCTTGTGTCAGGTACTATTAGAAAGAATTCTCAGCTTTTCTAGTGTGAAGTGTGCATGCCAGATTTAGGTGCCTAAACCAGAATCTAATTACAAGACAAAAACTTGTAAGGTTGGGCATAACCAATGGAACAATATTAAGACTTAGTTCACCAAATTACTCTGGACAATTAAATTGCCCTGATGATGAAAATATAGTAACTAAAATTGGCAAGAGAACTTGAATAAAATAATCATGAAAAGATCTTACATTTTTGTCAGTTGTGAGAAAATATTGTTATAAGAGATTGCATACAGAAATACCTTGAAAAGTTGTAGCTCTAACAATTTGATGGTGGAAATTAGTGCTTATTGTTGTGAAAGTTAAACACCGCACATTGAGACGGTTCTTCAGCACATTCTAACAGTGAATAAGTGTTTATGTGTTGTTCTGATGATATCCTCATTGTAAAAGTAAGCATTGAAATTCTAATATTACATTAATACTTGAGTGTCAGATGTCTTTATTTACTTAGAAAAAAGAATGAACAAGGTTTATTATTGGATTGTGTTTTCAACTCATAATTGTCGTCAAAACTTCCAATGCAAGCTTTATCTCGTTATAAGTATGGGTAGTTTTCTCTTGTGAATAAGAAAGTTTCTTAATATATTTTTATATTTAACTGACTTTGAAAACTGTGTAGAAATTATTAACTGTGATTAATAGGTAGCATTTATACAAACTTACATTTTTACACAAATGTAAAATGTGCTGAAATATGCACATAACAGTGTATAATAGTAGTTACATATCCACAAAGGTCAGGTTTTTCTGTATTTCATTGCCATAAACTAGAGGTGTAGATCTGAAATGGGAAAATTGCAGTATGATGAGGACATAGCATCAACATTGTTATTAGTGAGGACCAAGTCAATCAGTATCACATTTTTAAAGGATGTATATTTCTAATATTTATGCCATGCTTCATTTGATATCTTATATAGTTCTGAAATTCTGGTAAATAATTTACAGTTATAGAATTAAGAGCAGGAAGAGATTCTTACATTTTACATAAGGAATTTTTGATTTTAGTAATTTTCATGGTATATATACACAGTATAACTTCATGCCACATTCTCCCCTAAAGACAAGTTTGTAAGAATAGTAAACTAATTCATCCCTTTGAAATTTTTTACAGTTGCTGCTTACTTTTAGTAAAGGTAGATGTGCTTGGAAACACAGCCTATATGAAACACAGGGATTTTACTTCCCACGTATTCCCTGCGTGTCGTAGAAGGCGACTAAAAGGGGAGGGAGCGGGGGGCTGGAAATCCTCCCCTCTCATTTTTTTTTTTTTTTTTAATTTTCCAAAAGAAGGAACAAAGAATTGGGCCAGGTGAGGGTAGTCCCTCAAAGGCCCAGTCATCTGTTCTTAACGCTACCTCGCTAATGCGGGAAATGGCGAATAGTTTGAATGAAAGATATATATATATATATATACTCAACAGAGGTATAAGTTTGTTGAGTATTCCTGGTAAATTATATGGGAGGGTATTGATTGAGAGGGTGAAGGCATGTACAGAGCATCAGATTGGGGAAGAGCAGTTTGGTTTCAGAAGTGGTAGAGGATGTGTGGATCAGGTGTTTGCTTTGAAGAATGTATGTGAGAAATACTTAGAAAAGCAAATGGATTTGTATGTAGCATTTATGGATCTGGAGAAGGCATATGATAGAGTTGATAGAGATGCTCTGTGGAAGGTATTAAGAATATATGGTGTGGGAGGAAAGTTGTTAGAAGCAGTGAAAAGTTTTTATCGAGGATGTAAGGCATGTGTACGTGTAGGAAGAGAGGAAAGTGATTGGTTCTCAGTGAATGTAGGCTTGCGGCAGGAGTGTGTGATGTCTCCATGGTTGTTTAATTTGTTTATGGATGGGGTTGTTAGGGAGGTAAATGCAAGAGTTTTGGAAAGAGGGGCAAGTATGAAGTCTGTTGGGGATGAGAGAGCTTGGGAAGTGAGTCAGTTGTTGTTCGCTGATGATACAGCGCTGGTGGCTGATTCATGTGAGAAACTGCAGAAGCTGGTGACTGAGTTTGGTAAAGTGTGTGGAAGAAGAAAGTTAAGAGTAAATGTGAATAAGAGCAAGGTTATTAGGTACAGTAGGGTTGAGGGTCAAGTCAATTGGGAGGTGAGTTTGAATGGAGAAAAACTTGAGGAAGTGAAGTGTTTTAGATATCTGGGAGTGGATCTGGCAGCGGATGGAACCATGGAAGCGGAAGTGGATCATAGGGTGGGGGAGGGGGCGAAAATTCTGGGGGCCTTGAAGAATGTGTGGAAGTCGAGAACATTATCTCGGAAAGCAAAAATGGGTATGTTTGAAGGAATAGTGGTTCCAACAATGTTGTATGGTTGCGAGGCGTGGGCTATGGATAGAGTTGTGCGCAGGAGGATGGATGTGCTGGAAATGAGATGTTTGAGGACAATGTGTGGTGTAAGGTGGTTTGATCGAGTGAGTAACGTAAGGGTAAGAGAGATGTGTGGAAATAAAAAGAGCGTGGTTGAGAGAGCAGAAGAGGGTGTTTTGAAGTGGTTTGGGCACATGGAGAGAATGAGTGAGGAAAGATTGACCAAGAGGATATATGTGTCGGAGGTGGAGGGAACGAGGAGAAGAGGGAGACCAAATTGGAGGTGGAAAGATGGAGTGAAAAAGATTTTGTGTGATCGGGGCCTGAACATGCAGGAGGGTGAAAGGAGGGCAAGGAATAGAGTGAATTGGAGCGATGTGGTATACCGGGGTTGACGTGCTGTCAGTGGATTGAATCAAGGCATGTGAAGCGTCTGGGGTAAACCATGGAAAGCTGTGTAGGTATGTATATTTGCGTGTGTGGATGTATGTATATACATGTGTATGGGGGGGGTTGGGCCATTTCTTTCGTCTGTTTCCTTGCGCTACCTCGCAAACGCGGGAGACCGACAAAGTATAAAAAAAAAAATATATATATATATATATATATATATATATATATTTTTTTTTTTTTTTTATATATATATATATATATATATATATATATATATATATATATATATTTTTTCCAAACTATTCGCCATTTCCCGCATTAGCGAGGTAGTGTTAAGAACAGAGAACTGGGCCTTGAGGGAATACCCTCACCTGGCCCAATTCTCTGTTCCTTTTGGAAAATTAAAAAAAAAAAAAAAAAAAAAAAAAAAACGAGAGGGGAGGATTTCCAGCCCCCCCCGCTCCCTCCCCTTTTAGTCGCCTTCTATGACACGCAGGGAATACGTGGGAAGTATTCTTTCTCCCCTATCCCCAGGGATAATATATATATATATATATATATATATATATATATATATATATATATATATATATATATATATAGGGTGCGTAAGACAAGGGAGCAAATGGGAACTTCAGTGAAGGGCGTAAATGGGGAGGTGATAACAAGTAGCGGTGATGTGAGAAGGAGATGGAATGAGTATTTTGAAGGTTTGTTGAATGTGTCTGATGACAGAGTGGCAGATATAGGGTGTTTTGGTCGAGGTGGTGTGCAAAGTGAGAGGGTTAGGGAAAATGATTTGGTAAACAGAGAAGAGGTAGTAAAAGCTTTGCGGAAGATGAAAGCCGGCAAGGCAGCAGGTTTGGATGGTATTGCAGTGGAATTTATTAAGAAAGGGGGTGACTGTATTGTTGACTGGTTGGTAAGGTTATTTAATGTATGTATGACTCATGGTGAGGTGCCTGAGGATTGGCGGAATGCGTGCATAGTGCCATTGTACAAAGGCAAAGGGGAAAAGAGTGAGTGCTCAAATTACAGAGGTATAAGTTTGTTGAGTATTCCTGGTAAATTATATGGGAGGGTATTGATTGAGAGGGTGAAGGCATGTACAGAGCATCAGATTGGGGAAGAGCAGTGCGGTTTCAGAAGTGGTAGAGGATGTGTGGATCAGGTGTTTGCTTTGAAGAATGTATGTGAGAAATACTTAGAAAAGCAAATGGATTTGTATGTAGCATTTATGGATCTGGAGAAGGCATATGATAGAGTTGATAGAGATGCTCTGTGGAAGGTATTAAGAATATATGGTGTGGGAGGCAAGTTGTTAGAAGCAGTGAAAAGTTTTTATCGAGGATGTAAGGCATGTGTACGTGTAGGAAGAGAGGAAAGTGATTGGTTCTCAGTGAATGTAGGTTTGCGGCAGGGGTGTGTGATGTCTCCATGGTTGTTTAATTTGTTTATGGATGGGGTTGTAAGGGAGGTAAATGCAAGAGTCCTGGAAAGAGGGGCAAGTATGAAGTCTGTTGGGGATGAGAGAGCTTGGGAAGTGAGTCAATTGTTGTTCGCTGATGATACAGCGCTGGTGGCTGATTCATGTGAGAAACTGCAGAAGCTGGTGACTGAGTTTGGTAAAGTGTGTGGAAGAAGAAAGTTGAGAGTAAATGTGAATAAGAGCAAGGTTATTAGGTACAGTAGGGGTGAGGGTCAAGTCAATTGGGAGGTGAGTTTGAATGGAGAAAAACTGGAGGAAGTGAAGTGTTTTAGATATCTGGGAGTGGATCTGTCAGCGGATGGAACCATGGAAGCGGAAGTGGATCATAGGGTGGGGGAGGGGGCGAAAATTTTGGGAGCCTTGAAAAATGTGTGGAAGTCGAGAACATTATCTCGGAAAGCAAAAATGGGTATGTTTGAGGGAATAGTGGTTCCAACAATGCTGTATGGTTGCGAGGCGTGGGCTATGGATAGAGATGTGCGCAGGAGGATGGATGTGCTGGAAATGAGATGTTTGAGGACAATGTGTGGTGTGAGGTGGTTTGATCGAGTAAGTAACGTAAGGGTAAGAGAGATGTGTGGAAATAAAAAGAGCGTGGTCGAGAGAGCAGAAGAGGGTGTTTTGAAATGGTTTGGGCACATGGAGAGAATGAGTGAGGAGAGATTGACCAAGAGGATATATGTGTCGGAGGTGGAGGGAACGAGGAGAAGAGGGAGACCAAATTGGAGGTGGAAAGATGGAGTGAAAAAGATTTTGTGTGATCGGGGCCTGAACATGCAGGAGGGTGAAAGGAGGGCAAGAAATAGAGTGAATTGGAGTCATGTGGTATACAGGGGTTGACGTGCTGTCAGTAGATTGAAGCAAGGCATGTGAAGCGTCTGGGGTAAACCATGGAAAGCTGTGTAGGTATGTATATTTGCGTGTGTGGACGTGTGTATGTACATGTGTATGGGGGGGGGGTTGGGCCATTTCTTTCGTCTGTTTCCTTGCGCTACCTCGCAAACGCGGGAGACAGCGACAAAGTATAAAAAAAAAAAAAAAAAAAATATATATATATATATATATTGTCCCTGGATCGATGTGGTATACCGGGGTTGACGTGCTGTCAGTGGATTGAATCAGGGCATGTGAAGCGTCTGGGGTAAACCATGGAAAGTTGTGTGGGGCCTGGATGTGGAAAGGGAGCTGTGGTTTCTGGCATTATTGCATGACAGCTGGAGACTGAATGTGAACGAATGGGGCCTTTGTTGTCTTTTCCTAGTGCTACCTCGCACACATGAGGGGGGAGGGGGATGGTATTCCATGTGTGGCGAGGTGGCGATGGGAATGAATAGGGGCAGGCAGTGTGAATTGTGTGCACGGGTATATATGTATGTGTCTGTGTGTGTATATATATGTGTACATTGAGATGTATAGGTATGTATATTTGCGTGTGTGGGCGTGTGTGTGTGTACATTGTGTATGGGGGTGGGTTGTGCCATTTCTTTCGTCTGTTTCCTTGCGCTACCTCACAAACGCGGGAGACAGCGACAAAGCAAAATAAATAAATAAATATATATATATATATATATATATATATATATATATATATATATATATATATATATATATATATTGTCCCTGGGGATAGGGGAGAAAGAATGCTTCCCACGTATTCCCTGTGTGTCATAGAAGGCAACTAAAAGGGAAGGGAGCGGGGGACTGGAAATCCTCCCCTCTCATTTTTTTTTTAATTCTCCAAAAGATGGAACAGAGAAGGGGGCCACGTGAGAATATTCCCTCAAAGGCCCAGTCCTCTGTTCTTAACGCTACCTCGCTAATGCGGGAAATGGAGAATAGTTTGAAAGAAAAAGAAAGATATATATATATATATATATATATATATATATATTTTTTTTTTTTTTTTTTTTTTTCATACTATTCGCCATTTCCCGCGATAGCGAGGTAGCGTTAAGAACAGAGGACTGGGCCTTTGAGGGAATATCCTCACCTGGCCCTCTTCTCTGTTCCTTCTTTTGGGAAAAAAAAAAAAAAAAAAAAAAAAAAAAAAACGAGAGGGGAGGATTTCCAGCCCCCCGCTCCCTTCCCTTTTAGTCGCCTTCTACGACACGCAGGGACTACGTGGGAAGTATTCTTTCTCCCCTATCCCCAGGGAATATATATATATATATATATATATATATATATATATATATATTTTTTTTTCATACTATTCGCCATTTCCTGCGATAGCGAGGTAGCGTTAAGAACCCTGGGGATAGTGGAGAAAGAATACTTCCCACGCATTCCTCACGTGTCGTAGAAGGCGACTAAAGGGGACGAGAGCGGGGGGCTAGAAACCCTCCCCTCCTTGTATTTTAACTTTGTAAAAGGGGAAACAGAAGAAAGAGTCACGCGGGGAGTGCTCATCCTCCTTGAAGGCTCAGATTGGGGTGTCTAAATGTGTGTGGATGTCACCAAGATGAGAAAAAAAGGAGAGATAGGTAGTATGTTTCAGGAAAGGAACCTGGATGCTTTGGCTCTGTGTGAAATGAAGCTCAAGGGTAAAGGGGAAGAGTGGTATGGGAATGTCTTGGGAGTAAAGTCATGGGTTGGTGAGAGGACAAGGGCAAAGGAAGGAGTATGTGATAGAGCGTAAGAAAGTAAACTCTAGATTGATATGGGTAAAACTGAAAGTGGATGGAGAGAGATGGGTGATTATTGGTGCCTATGCACCTGGTCATGAGAAGAAAGATCATGAAAGGCAAGTGTTTAGGGAGCAGCTGAGTGAGTGTTAGCTGCTTGGATGCATGAAACCGGGTTGTATTGATGGGTGATTTGAATGCAAAGGTGAGTAATGTGGCAGTTGAGGGTATAATTGGTGAACATGGGGTGTTTGCTGTTGTAAATGGAAATGGTGAAGAGCTTGTAGATTTGTGTGCTGAAAAAGGACTAGTGATTGGGAATACCTGGTTTAAAAAGAGAGATATACATAAATATACATATGTAAGTAGGAGAGATGGCCAGAGAGCGTTATTGGATTACGTGTTAATTGATAGGTTCATGAAAGAGAGACTTTTTGATGGTAACTTGCTGAGAGGGGTAACTGGAGGGATGTCTGATCATTATCTTGTGGAGGCGAAGATGAAGATATATAGAGGTTTTCAGAAAAGAAGAGAGAATGTTGGGGTGAAGAGAGCGGCGAGAGTAAGTGAGCTTGGAAAAGAAACTTGTGTCAGGAAGTACCGGGAGAGATTGAGAGCAAATGACGTAAAGGGAGTGGGGGAGGAATGGGATGCGTTTAGGGAAGCAGTGATGGCTTGCACAAAAGATGCCTGTGGCATGAGAAACATGGGAGGTGGGCAGATTAGAAAGGGTAGTTAGGGGTGGGATGAAGTAGTAAGATTGTTAGTGAAAAAGAGAGGCATTTGGACAATTTTTCCACGGAAATAGTGCAAATGACTGGGAAATGTATAAAAGAAAGAAGCAAGAGGTCAAGAGAAAGGTGCAAGAGGTGAAAAAGAGGGCAAATGAGAGTTGGGGTGAGAGTGTATCGTTAAACTTTAGGGAGGATAAAAAGATGTTTTGGAAGGGGGTAAATACAGTGCGTGAGACAAAAGAACAAATGGGAACATGGGTGAAAGGGGCAAATGGGGAGGTAATAACAAGTAGTGGTGAAGTGAGAGGGAGATGGAGTGAGCATTTTGAAGGTTTGATGATAAGAGTGGCAGATATAGGGTGTTTTGGTTGAGGTGGTGTGCAAAGTGAGAGGGTCAGGGAGAACGATTTGGTAAAACAGAATAGAGGTAGTGAAAGCATTGCGAAAGATGAAAGCTGGCAAAGCAGCGGGTTTGGATGGTATTGCAGTGGAATTAAAAAAAGGGGGTGACTGTGTTGTTGACTGGTTGGTAAGGATATTCAGTGTATGTATGACTCATGGTGAGGAGCCTGAGGATCGGCGGAATGCATGCATAGTGCCATTGTACAAAGGCAAAGGGGATAAAGGTGAGTGTTCAAATTACAGAGGTATAAGTTTGTTGAGTATTCCTGGGAAATTATATATTCATTTGGCATGAAATGTTTTGATTTTCTTTTTAAGTGGACCACCTTCTTTTATAAGTAATATGTATACAAATTATTAATTTTATGATTGTGTTTTACCAATGGCTTGTAATTTTATGATTCTCTTCTCAGCTGGGTGTCGCGTGTGCTGGAGCCCGTGGTCCTGCTGAGACTGGAGATGAGTGATAGATCTTCTCACACTTTTCAAGTACCTCTTTCCAAATTTCACCAACTGAGATTCACCGTTGCCAGTCTTTTACAACAAATTAATTCACTCAAAACATCCCACATTTGTAAAAAATAATTTTTTAAATGTGAAATTTTAATAACATCTTTAACTCTTAAGAAAAGCTAATTAAAGAATCTGATTATGTGAATGATTTTCAGTTGTGTGTGCTGAACTGTGAGCCTGTACGCAGGAGTTTGTGTATGTTGTGTTCCTTATTCTAAAATGGAAATACAAGTGTACAAAAGAATTCCTTATGCAATCCATATAATAAGATTATTTACCAGTTCCATACAGATTATGAGCTAAAATCTTGTATTCCTTCCTGATGAGGTGGGATTTATGTTTTGAAACAATGGCAACATTTATCTCAGATTTCTTACATTCAAAAACAAGATGATACTCTGCATGTTTACATTTGTTTAGAATGAACATGAGGCCATCTTACACTCATTCACAAAGTTTTAAGTAGTATATGTAATTTCTTAGGACATTATTTCAGTTGTTGCCAGAAAACAGACAAAGAAAGACCACACCTGCTCACACTCATTCACTAGCTGTTATATGATGCACCAAAACCACAACTCTCCATCCACATTTAGGCCTCACAGACCATTTTATGGTTCACCCCAGACATTTCACATGCCCTGGTTCAGTCCATTGATAGCATGTTGACCCCAGTATACCATACTGTTCCAATTCACTCAGTTCCATGCACACCTTTCACTCTTCTGCATGTTCAGGCCCCCAAGCTCAAAATCTTCACTCCATCCTTCCACCTCCACTTTGGTCTCCTGCACCTCCTTGTTCCCTCTACTTCTGACAGATATACCCACTCAACCTTCCCTCACTCATTCTCCATATGTCCAAACCATCTTAGCTCATCCTCTTCTGCTCTCGCAATCACCTATCTCTCTTACCTTTTCATTATTTACTCGATCAAACCACATCACACCACATACTGTCCTCAAACATTTCACTTCCAACACATCCCCCCTCCTCTGCACAACCCCATCTATGGCCCATACCTTGCAAACATACAATATTGTTGGGAATATTTTTTAAAATACCCATTTTTGTCCTGCCAGATAACGTTCTCTCCTCACATTCTTCAGCACTCCAAGAACCTTCATCCCGTCCCCACCTTGTGACTCACTTCCACTTCCATGGTTCCATTTGCTGCAAAATCCACTCCCAGATATCTAAAACACCTTACTTCCTTCAATTCTTCTCCATTCAAACTAACATCCCAAATATTTTGTCACTCAACCCTGCTGAACCTAAAAACCTTGCTCTTATTCACATTTACTCTCAACTTTCTCCTTTCACACACTTTTCCAAACTCAGGCACCAACCACTGCAGTTTTTCACTTAAATCAGCCACCAGCGCTATATCATCGGTGAACAACAACTGACTCACTTCCCAGGCCCTCTCACCACCAACAGACTGCATACTTGCCCCTCTCTCCAAACTCTTGCATTTACCTCCTTAACCACACCACCCATTAACAAATTGAACAACCAGGGAGACATCACATACCCCCGCCACAAACCGACTTTCACTGGGAACCAATCACTCTCCTCTCTTCCTACTTGTACACATACCTTATATCCTTGATAATAACTTCTCACTGCTTCTAGCACCATACTTTCCACACCATAGATTCTTAAGGCCTTCCACAAAGCATCTCTATTAACCCCACCATATGCCGTCTCCAGATCCATAAACGCCACATACAGATCCATGTTTTTCCAAGTATTTCTCACACATATTCTTTGAAGTAAACACCTGATCCACACATCTGAAACCACACTGCTCTTCCCCAATCTGATGCTCTGTACATGCCTTCACCTTCTCAATCAATACCCTCCCATATAATTTTCCAGGAATACTCAACAAAAGTATGCCTCTGTAGTTTGAACACTCACCTTTATCCCCTTTACCTTTATACAATGGCATTATACATGCATTCTGCCAATCCTCAGGCACCTTACCGTGATCCATGCATACACAGAATATCCTTATCAATCAATGAACAACACAGTCACCCCCTTTCTTAATATTCTTAATAAATTCACCTGCAATGCCACCCAATCCTGCCCCCTTGCCAGATTTCATCTTCTGCATAGCTTTTACCACCTTTTCTCTCTTCAGCAAACCACTCTTCCTGACTTTCTCACATCACACACAACCCTGACTAAAACACCCTACATCTGCCACTCTATCATCAAACACATTCACCAGTCCTATAAAATATCCACTCCATCTCCTCCTCACTTTATCGTTACCTGCTATCATTTCCCCCTTTGTCCCTTTCACTGATGTTCCCATTTGTTCTCTTGTCTTATGCACAATATTTACTTCCTTCCATAACATCTTTTTATTTTCCCCGAAGTTTGATGATACAAGTTGACCCTCTGTAATCCAGCACTCTATGGTCCAGCATCTCCCATGGTCTGGCACATTTTGAATCTGCTGCCATTAGTTTGTGGATCTGCCACCTGGGTGGTGCTGTTAGCAGCCCTAAGGTGCCTAAATCTACTTACAGTGCAGCTGAGCTAATTAAGTCATGTTAATTTTATATATTCAGTTTTTTGCTGAAAATGAAAGCTAGAAAAGCTTAAAGTTTTGGAAAAGTTTGAAAGGTGTGAGAAGTAGAGAATTAGACAGTGCACTTATAAAGTGATTTATGCTCCCATGTAATGAAAGTGTAAGCATTTCTGGGGAGATGCTTATGAAGCAGGCCAAAGTTTTTCATAGAGAAATAAAGCTGGACTATGACTGATTGTTTGCAAGGATGGTTACACAAGTTTAAGTGGAGGCATGGATTTCAGTACAGTGTGTGCGGTGAAAAGCATAGTGCTGACACAGAAGCTTGTAGTGTAAGGTCGTATTAAAAGAATCGATAAAAACTCCAATTCTCTTTTAAACAACCAATAGGAATATGTACAGAGCAACAGAGAGTGTACAAGTTGGCTGCTTGGCTGGCTGGCTGGGTGGTTGGTTGTTTGGGTTTTAGGCCTGTCAACTGCCACAGGGGACATTAAGGCCATCAACGTAAGCTACATCAACCAACCAAAAAATATCTGGTAGTAAAGACAGTTCTGCCCCGTATTGGCATCGTATGCCACAAAAAACCCTTGCCCAAAATACTGCAATGATAAAAACCTTGTATGGGAGCATTAATAAATGTATTATTTCCTGTTTTAAGCTTTGTTCTACCTTTGATGACAGCAATATGCAAGTGGAATGAGCTGGCAAGAATAGGGGTTGGTCATACATTTATGTAGAGGTTCCCTCAGAGGTCAATTTCAGTTCTCTGGTAATGGCCAGGTCCCAAAGTTGCTGGATTAAAGAGGTTCAACCTGTACTCTCTTACCCCAACTCTCATTTGCTCTCTTTTTCAACCCCTGCACCTTCCTCTTGACCTCCTGCCACTTTCTCTTATACATCTCACAATCATTTGCACTCTTGTATCATCCAAATGCCTCTCTTTCACAGCAACTTTACTCCTTCCCACCACTCACTACCCTTTCTAATCTGCCCATCTCCCACCTTTTTCATGCCACATGCATATTTTGTACATGCCATCATTGCTTCCCAAAATACGTTCCATTCCTCGCCCACTACCCTCACTTCATTTGCTCTCACCTTTTGCCAATCTACACCCAATCGCTCCTGGTATATCTTCATATCCACAAGATAATGATCAGACATCCCACCTGCTGCCCCTCTCAGCACATTTACATCCAAAAGTCTCTCTTTTACATGCCTATCAATTAATACATAATCTAATAATGCCCATTGACATTTCTCCTACTCACATATGTATACTTGTCAACATCTCTCTTTTTAGACTAATCATTCCTAATCACTGGTTATTTTTCAGCACACAAAGCCACAAGCTCTTCACCAATTCCATTTATTTTATTTATTTTTACTTTGTTGCTGTCTCCCACGTTAGCGAGGAAGCGCAAGGAAACAGACGAAAGAATGGCCCAACCCACCCATATACACATGTATGTACATACACGTCCACACACGCAAATATATATACCTATACAGCTTAATGTTGGAAAGGATCACAATTTTGCGCGTGATCAAGATATTCCTATGAGTCCACGGGGAAAATGAAACACGAAAAGTTCCCAAGTGCACTTTCGTGTAATAATCACATCATCAGGGGAGACACAAGAGAGGAATATAACAGTCAGTTGATGTACATCGAAGAGATGAAGCTAGGACGCCATTTGGTAAACATGTGATTGTCCAATCACATGTTTACCAAATGGCGTCCTAGCTTCGTCTCTTCGATGTATATCAACTGACTGTTATATTCCTCTCTTGTGTCTCCCCTGATGATGTGATTATTACACGAAAGTGCATTTGGGAACTTTTCGTGTTTCATTTTCCCCGTGGACTCATAGGAACATCTTAATGTACACACATATATATACAAACAGACATATACATATATACACATGTACATAATTCATACTGTCTGCCTTTATTTATTCCCATCGCCACACATGGAATAACAACCCCCTCCCCCTTCATGTGTGCGAGGTAGCTCTAGGAAAAGACAACAAAGGCCCCATTCGTTCATACTCAGTCTCTAGCTGTCATGTAATAATGCCCGAAACCACAGCTCCCTTTCCACATCCAGGCCCCACAGAACTTTCCATGGTTTACCCCAGACGCTTCACATGCCCTGATTCAATCCACTGACAGCACGTCAACTCCATTTTACCACATCGATCCAATTCACTCTATTCCTTGCCCACCTTTCACCCTCCTGCATGTTCAGGCCCCGATCACTCAAAATCTTTTTCACTCCATCTTTCCACCTCCAATTTGGTCTCCCACTTCTCCTCATTCCCTCCACCTCTGACACATATATCCTCTTGGTCAATCTTTCCTCACTCATTCTCTCCATGTGACCAAACCATTTCAAAACACCCTCTTCTGCTCTCTCAACCACACTCTTTTTATTTCCACACCTCTCTTACCCTTACATTGCTTACTCGATCAAACCACCTCACACCACATATTGTCCTCAAACATCTCATTTCCAGCACATCCACCCTCCTGCGCACAACTCTATCTATAACCCACGCCTCGCAGCCATACAACATTGTTGGAACCACTATTCCTTCAAATATACCCATTTTTGCTTTCTGAGATAATGTTCTTGACTTCCAAACATTCTTCAAGGCTCCCAAAATTTTTGCCCCCTCCCCCACCCAATGATTCACTTCCACTTCCATGGTTCCATCCGCTGCCAGATCCACTCCCAGATATCTAAAACACTTTACTTCCTCCAGTTTTTCTCCATTCAAACTTACCTCCCAATTGACTTGACCCTCAACCCTACTGTACCTAATAAACTTGCTCTTATTCACATTTACTCATAACTTTCTTCTTTCACACACTTTACCAAACTCAGTCCCAGCTTCAGCAGTTTCTCACAAGAATCAGCCACCAGCACTGTATCATCAGCGAACAACAACTGACTCGCTTCCCAAGCTCTCTCATCCACAACAGACTGCATACTTGCCCCTCTTTCCAAAACTCTTGCATTCACCTCCCTAACAACTCCATCCATAAACAAATTAAACAACCATGGAGACATCACACACCCATGCCGCAAACCTACATTCACTGAGAACCAATCACTTTCCTCTCTTCCTACACATACACATGCCTTACATCCTCGATAAAAACTTTTCACTGCTTCTAACAACTTGCCTCCCACAACATATATTCTTAATACCTTCCACAGAGCATCTCTATCAACTCTATCATATGCCTTCTCCAGATCCATAAATGCTACATACAACTCCATTTGCTTTTCTAAGTATTTCTCACATACATTCTTCAAAGCAAACACCTGATCCACACATCCTCTACCACTTCTGAAACCACACTGCTCTTCCCCAATCTGATGCTCTGTACATGCCTTCACGCTTTCAATCAATACCCACCCATATAATTTACCAGGAATACTCATCAAACTTATACCTCTGTAATTTGAGCACCCACTCTTATCCCCTTTGCCTTTGTACAATGGCACTATGCAAGCATTTTGCCAATCCTCAGGCACCTCACCATAAATCATACATACATTAAATAACCTTACCAACCAGTCAACAATACAGTCACCCCCTTTTTTAATAAATTCCACTGCAATACCATCCAAACCTGCTGCCTTGCCGGCTTTCATCTTCCGCAAAGCTTTTACTACCTCTTCTCTGTTTACCAAATACCCCAAATACCCCTATGTGCACCATAATGGCAAACACAAGTGGAAGTATTTGGGAAAATTTCTCATTTCATTTTTTTTCATTTTTCATCAGGCTAAGTATTGTCTGTTTTCAATTTCTGATTTCATCAATATTTATTTATTCATTATACTTAACTGCTGTTTCCCACATCAGTGAGGAAACAGATGAAGAATGGCCCAACCACTCATATACACTCACATACATATTTTTTTTATCATACTTTTTTATCATATATATCATATATATATATATATATATATATATATATATATATATATTTATTTTTTTTTTTTTGCTTTGTCGCTGTCTCCCGCGTTTGCGAGGTAGCGCAAGGAAACAGACGAAAGAAATGGCCCAACCCACCCCCATACACATGTATATACATACGTCCACACACGCAAATATACATACCTACACAGCTTTCCATAGTTTACCCCAGACGCTTCACATGCCTTGATTCAATCCACTGACAGCACGTCAACCCTGGTATACCACATCGCTCCAATTCACTCTATTCCTTGCCCTCCTTTCACCCTCCTGCATGTTCAGGCCCCGATCACACAAAATCTTTTTCACTCCATCTTTCCACCTCCAATTTGGTCTCCCTCTTCTCCTCGTTCCCTCCACCTCCGACACATATATCCTCTTGGTCAATCTTTCCTCACTCATTCTCTCCATGTGACCAAACCATTTCAAAATACCCTCTTCTGCTCTCTCAACCACGCTCTTTTTATTACCACACATCTCTCTTACCCTTACGTTACTTACTCGATCAAACCACCTCACACCACACATTGTCCTCAAACATCTCATTTCCAGCACATCCATCCTCCTGCGCAT
Organism: Panulirus ornatus; assembly: GCF_036320965.1. Classification (NCBI taxonomy): domain Eukaryota; kingdom Metazoa; phylum Arthropoda; class Malacostraca; order Decapoda; family Palinuridae; genus Panulirus; species Panulirus ornatus. Next base: position 56,746,564 of record NC_092240.1, on the reverse strand, counting down.
AACTCTATCCATAGCCCACGCCTCGCAACCATACAACATTGTTGGAACCACTATTCCTTCAAACATACCCATTTTTGCTTTCCGAGATAATGTTCTCCACTTCCACACATTCTTCAAGGCTCCCAGAATTTTCGCCCCCTCCCCCACCCTATGATCCACTTCCGCTTCCATGGTTCCATCCGCTGCCAGATCCACTCCCAGATATCTAAAACACTTCACTTCCTCCAGTTTTTCTCCATTCAAACTCACCTCCCAATTGACTTGACCCTCAACCCTACTGTACCTAATAATTACCTTGCTCTTATTCACATTTACTCTTAACTTTTTTCTTTCACACACTTTACCAAACTCAGTCACCAGCTTCTGCAGTTTCTCACATGAATCAGCCACCAGCGCTGTATCATCAGCGAACAACAACTGACTCACTTCCCAAGCTCTCTCATCCCCAACAGACTTCATACTTGCCCCTCTTTCCAAAACTCTTGCATTCACCTCCCTAACAACCCCATCCATAAACAAATTAAACAACCATGGAGACATCACACACCCCTGCCGCAAACCTACATTCACTGAGAACCAATCACTTTCCTCTCTTCCTACACGTACACATGCCTTACATCCTCGATAAAAACTTTTCACTGCTTCTAACAACTTGCCCCCCACACCATATATTCTTAATACCTTCCACAGAGCATCTCTATCAACTCTATCATATGCCTTCTCCAGATCCATAAATGCTACATACAGATCCATATATATATATATATATATATATATACATAATTCATACTGTCTGCCCTTATTCATTCCTGTCCCCACCCCACCTTACGTAAAATGAAAACCCCCCTCCCCCTGCATGTGCGCAAGTTAGCGCTTGGAAAAGACAACAAAGGCCACATTCATTCACAATCAGTCTCAAGCTGTCATGTATAATGCACCAAAACCACAGCTCCCTTTCCACATCCAGGCCCCACGGAGCTTTCTATGGTCTACCCTAGACGCTTCACATGCCCTGGTTCAATCCACTGACAGCAAGTCGACCCTGGTATACCATATTGTTCCAATTCACTCTATTCCTTGCATGCCTTTCACCCTCCTGCATGTTCAGGCCTCGATCACTCAAAATCTTTTTCACTCCATCTTTCCACCTCCAATTTGGTCTCCCTCTTCTCCTCGTTCACTCCACCTCTGACACATACATCCTCTTTGTAAATCTTTCCTCACTCATTCTCTCCATGCGACCAAACCATTTCCAAACACCCTCTTCTGCTCTCTCAACCACACTCTTTTTATTACCTCAACCACACTCTTTTTATTACCACACATCTCTTTTACCCTTTCATTACTTAATCAAACCACCTCACACCACATAATGTCCTCAAATATCTCATTTCCAGCACATCCACCCTCCTCTGCACAACTCTATCTATAGCCTACGCCTCACTACCATATAACATTGTTGGAACCACTATTCCTTCAAACATACCCATTTTTGGTTTCCAAGATAATGTCCTCAGCTTCCAGACATTTTTCATTGCTCCCAGAACTTTTGCCCCCTCCCCCACCCTATGATTCACCTCCGCTTCCATGGTTCCATCCACTGCCAAATCCACTCCCATATATCTAAAACACTTCACTTCTTCCACATATATATACATATACACATCAAAGTATACATACACAGACTCATACATATATATATATATATATACAAATGTATATATTTATATTTGCAGCCTTCATCCATTCCGGTCGCTACCCAACCACACAAGAAATCCCCCCCCCCCCCCATTGGGGGGAGAAATCATAATTAAAGGATGCAGTGTTGAGTCATCAGCACGAGTGCAGTTGGCTATTTGTGGAAGAAAGGAAATTCAGGTATCGTGGCACTATCTCACTAACATGGGAAATGGCAATGAAGTATGAAAAAAACTGGTAAATGAAAGCATTATATATACTCCAATCCACAACTTCAATTTCCCAAAAACACTTTACGAGCAGAAACTTAACTGCAAAAGTAAACATCATAAGATGAAATGATGTTGAATGTAAAAAAGCTATACATATCCTTCTACTTGTGCAGTTCATGCATTTCTTCTTACTACCCTGAAAAAAGAATGAAACATTAGCTAAGAAGAATAGCTTGATGTTTACTTGTTAAAGAAATGACTGAATATCATTTCTCATTTTGCAGACTAGTCTATGGAAATTATTATTTAATCACTTAAATGACAACCAATCTACACACACACACACACACACACACACACACACACATCCAACAACACCTACCATGTTCACCCATCAAATTATCTCCAGGGTGGTTAACTCATCACATTGTTCATATCTTTCAAGGTATGACTTTCCCTTTGATACTTTACACCATTCTACCCCATATTTACACCAACCATCTATGCATCCATACCACCAACAGGCTTTTGTACATCCATCTTTCCAATGATTTCTTCAAACCACATGTCTGCCCAATTTTCATTCTATACTCTATCAATATTCCTACAATGCTATATGAATCATCCAACTGCACTGCTCTTTTTACAATAAACTATTTGGATATAGGAAAGATGAGGTTTCACAGCAAAACAATTAAGGCTTTTTTTTTTTTTTTTTCAAACACAGTACAGATATCTTCCCATCCATCAACACTCAGTTCACATTCAAATTTCTCTGCCTTGGATAAGTATCTTCTCTCGAGCTTCAGTTTTCCAACACCATCTATACTGATCATCATTACGAAATACCTACAATCATTAAAAACAACTACTTTAATTACATTAACATTACACTAACAGCCCATCTCTTTCCAAAACAAGTATCTTGCCCTATTGCATTTAAAATCTTTCCATTACACATTTCAAAGCAAACTACCATTACATCTGAATCCTCCAATCCAGCTTACAGAATATCTACTATTGTTGACTCTGTTACATTTACTTATGCTGGATGAATCGGGTGCCTACATCCCGTACTTTTCTTGTACCCAGCATGAAAGAATGTAACCTGAACATATTATAATACTTGGTTATTCTGCAAGCTAAGCAAGCTAGACTGATATGGGTAAAACTGAAAGTGGATGGAGAGAGATGGGTGATTATTGGTGCATATGCACCTGGGCATGAGCAGAAAGATCATGAGAGGCAAGTATTTTGGGAGCAGCTGAGTGAGTGTGTTAGTAGTTTTGATGCACGAGACCGGGTTATAGTGATGGGTGATTTGAATGCAAAGGTGAGTAATGTGGCAGCTGAGGGAATAATTTTAGCTATTTTAAGTTGTAATTTTCCTTTAGCAGTATTCTTTCACATTTTTCTAAACATGTAGATGGGTATTAATTCATGCATTAGGCATGAACCTTCTTAAAAGAATAAATGTGTATTGAAAATATTTACATTTTTATTTATTATACTTTGTCGCTGTCTCTCGCATTAGCGAAGTAGCGTAAGAAAACAGACGAAAGAATGGCCCAACCCACCCACATACACGTCCACACACGCAACTATACATACCTATACATCTCAACGTTTTTATTAATTTTTTTTTTATTTTGCTTTGTTGCTGTCTCCCGCGTTAGCAAGGTAGCGCAAGGAAACAGACGAAAGAATGGCCCAACCCGCCCACATACACATGTATATACAAACACGTCCACATACACCAATATACATACCTATACATCTTAATGTACACATATATATACACACACAGACATATACATATATACACATGTACATAATTCATAGTCTGCCTTTATTTGTTCCCATCGCCACCCCGCCACACATGGAATAACAACCCCCTCCCCCTTCATGTGTGCGAGGTAGCGCTAGGAAAAGACACCAAAGGCCCCATTCGTTCACACTCAGTCTCTAGCTGTCATGTAATAATGCACCGAAACCACAGCTCCCTTTCCACATCCAGGCCCCACACAACTTTCCATGATTTACCCCAGACGCTTCACATGCCCTGGTTCAATCCATTGACAGCACGTCGACCCCGGTATACCACATCGTTCCAATTCACTCTATTCCTTGCACGCCTTTCACCCTCCTGCATGTTCAGGCCCCGATCACTCAAAATCTTTTTCACTCCATCTTTCCACCTCCAATTTGGTCTCCCACTTCTTCTTGTTCCCTCCACCTCTGACACATATATCTTCTTGGTCAATCTTTCCTCACTCATTCTCTCCATGTGGCCAAACCATTTCAAAACACCTTCTTCTGCTCTCTCAACCACACTCTTTTTATTTCCACACATCTCTCTTACCCTTACATTACTTACTCGATCAAACCACCTCACACCACATATTGTCCTCAAACATCTCATTTCCAGCACATCCACCCTCCTGCGCACAACTCTATCCATAGCCCATGCTTCGCAACCATACAACATTGTTGGAACCACTATTCCTTCAAACATACCCATTTTTGCTTTCCAAGGTAATGTTCTTGACTTCCAAACATTCTTCAAGGCTCCCAGAATTTTCGCCCCCTCCCCGACCCTATGATTCACTTCCGCTTCCATGGTTCCATCTGCTGCCAGATCCACTCCCAGATATCTAAAACACTTTACTTCCTCCAGTTTTTCTCCATTCAAACTTACCTCCCAATTAACTTGACCCTCAACCCTACTGTACCTAATAACCTTGCTCTTATTCACATTTACTCTTAACTTTCTTCTTTCACACACTTTACCAAACTCAGTCACCAGCTTCTGCAGTTTCTTACATGAATCAGCCACCAGCACTGTATCATCAGCGAACAACAACTGACTCACTTCCCAAGCTCTCTCATCCACAACAGTCTGCATACTTGCCCCTCTTTCCAAAACCCTTGCATTCACCTCCCTAACAACCCCACCCATAAACAAATTAAACAACCACGGAGACATCACCCACCCCTGCCGCAAACCTACATTCACTGAGAACCAATCACTTTCCTCTCTTCCTACACGTACACATGCCTTACATCCTCGATAAAAACTTTTCACTGCTTCTAGCAACTTGCCTCCCACACCATATATTCTTAAAACCTTTCACAGAGCATCTCTATCAACTCTATCATATGCCTTCTCTAGATCCATAAATGCTACATACAAATCCATTTGCTTTTCTATGTATTTCTCACATACATTCTTCAAAGCAAACACCTGATCCATATATCCTATACCACTTCTGAAACCACACTGCTCTTCCCCAATCTGATGCTCTGTACATGCCTTCACCCTCTCAATCAATACCCTTCCATATAATTTACCAGGAATACTCAACAAACTTATACCTCTGTAATTGGAGCACTCACTCTTGTCCCCTTTGCCTTTGTACAATGGCACTATGCACGCATTCCGCCAATCCTCAGGCACCTCACCAAGAGTCAAACATACATTAAACAACCTTACCAACCAATCAACAATACAGTCACCCCCTTCTTTAGTAAATTCCACTGCAATACCATCCACACCTGCTGCCTTGCCGGCTTTCATCTTCCGTAAAGCTTTTACTACCTCTTCTCTATTTACCAAATCATTTTCCCTAACCCTTTCACTTTGCACACCACCTCGACCAAAACACCCTATATCTGCCACTCTATCATCAAACACATTCAACAAACCTTCAAAATACTCACTCCATCTCCTTCTCACATCACCACTACTTGTTATAACCTCTCCATTAGCCCCCTTCACAGAAGTTCCCATTTGCTCCCTTGTCTTATGCACTTTATTTACCTCCTTCCAAAACATCTTTTTATTCTCCCTGAAATTTAATGATACTCTCTCACCCCAACTCTCATTTGCCCTCTTTTTCACCTCTTGCACCTTTCTCTTGACCTCCTGCCTCTTTCTTTTATACCTCTCCCACTCATTTGCATTTTTTCCCTGCAAAAATCATCCAAATGCCTCTCTCTTCTCTTTCACTAATAATCTTACTTCTTCATCCCACCACTCACTACCTTTTCTAATCAACCCACCTCCCACGTTTCTCATGCCACAAGCATCTTTTGCGCAAGCCATCACTGCTTCCCTGAATACATCCCATTCCTCCCCCACTCCCCTTACCTCCTTTGTTCTCACCTTTTTCCATTCAGTACTCAGTCTCTCCTGGTACTTCCTCACACAAGTCTCCTTCCCAAGCTCACTTACTCTCACCACTCTCTTCACCCCAACATGCTCTCTTCTTTTCTAAAACCCCCCACAAATCTTCACCTTCGCCTCCACAAGATAATGATCAGACATCCCTCGTTACACCTCTCAGCACATTAACATCCAGAAGTCTCTCTTTCGTGCGTCTATCAATTAACACGTAATCCAATAACACTCTCTGGCCATCTCTCCTACTTACATACGTATACTTATGTATATCTCGCTTTTTAAACCAGGTATTCCCAATCACCAGTCCTTTTTCTGCACATAAATCTACAAGCTCTTCACCATTTCCATTTACAACACTGAACACTCCATGTATACCAATTATTCCCTCAACTGCCACATTACTCACCTTTGCATTCAAATCACCCATCACTATAACCCGGTCTTGTGCATCAAAACCACTAACACACTCATTCAGCTGCTCCCAAAACACTTGCCTCTCATGATCTTTCTTCTCATGCCCAGGTGCATATGCACCAATAATCACCCATCTCTCTCCATCAACTTTCAGTTTTACCCATATCAATCTAGAATTTACTTTCTTACACTCTATCACATAATCCCACAACTCCTGATTCAGGAGTAGAGTTACTCCCTCCCTTGCTCTTGTCTTCTCACTAACCCCTGACTTTACTCCCAAGACGTTCCCAAACCACTCTTCCCCTTTACCCTTGAGCTTTGATTCACTCAGAGCCAAAACATCCAGGTTCCTTTCCTCAGACATACTACCTATCTCTCCTTTTTTCTCATCTTGGTTACATCCACACACATTTAAACACCCCAATCTGAGCCTTTGAGAAGGATGAGCACTCCTAATGCTGCCTCACTGAAGTGGGGGGTTGTGATGCTAATTCCTGTTTGGCAGGGAAGCAACAGGAATCGATGAAGGCAAAAAAATATGAATATGTACATGTGTATATATGTATATGTCTATATGTATGTATATGTTGATGTGTATAAGCATGTATATGTGCGTGTATGGGCGTTTAAATATATATATATGTGTGTGTATATGAGTGGATGGGACATTCTTCATCTGTTTCCTGGTGCTACCTCATTGACATGGGAAACAGGGATTAAGTGTCATAATGAAAAAATAAATAGAAATAAAATAAAATAAAATGAATATATTGAACCAGGGCATGTGAAGTGTCTTGGGTAAATCATGGAAAGTTTGGTGGAGCCTGGATGTGGAATGGGAGCTGTGATTTCGGTGCATTACACATGACAGCTAGAGACTGAATGTGAACAAATGTGGCCTTTTTCATCTTTTCCTAGCACTACATTGGGGTGGGGTGGGGGGGTGCTGCTTCATGTGTAGTGGGGTGGCAACGGGAATGGATGAAGGCAGCAAGTATAAATATGTACATGTGTATATATATGTATATGTATATGTATGTATTCGTTGAAATGTATAGGTATGTATATGTGTGTGTGTGAGCATTTATGCATATACATGTGTATTTGGGTAGACTGGGCCATTCTCTCGTCTGTTTCCTTGCGCTCCTTCACTGACGTGGGAGACGACAATTAAGTATAATAATAATATTAATAAAATAAATATATATTTTATTTATTTTGCTTTGTCGCTGTCTCCCGCGTTAGCGAGGTAGCGCACGGAAACAGACAAAAGAATGGCCCAACCCACCCACATACACATGCATATAAATACATGTCCACACACACCAATATACATACCTATACATCTCAACGTACACATATATATACATACACAGACATATACATATATACACATATACATAATTCATACTGTCTGCCTTTATTCATTCCTATCGCCTCCCCGCCACACATGAAATAAAAAAACCCTCCCCCCTCATGTGTGCGAGGTAGCGCTAGGAAGGGACAACAAAGGCCACATTCATTCACACTCAGTCTCTAGCTGTCATGTAATAATGCACCGAAACCATAGCTCCCTTTCCACATCCAGGCCCCACAGAACTTCCCATGGTTTACCTCAGACGCTTCACATGCCCTAGTTCAATTGACAGCACGTCGATCCCGGTATACACATCGTTCCAATTCACTCTATTCCTTGCATGACTTTCACCCTCCTGCATGTTCAGGCCCCGATCACTCAAAATCTTTTTCACTCCATCTTTCCACCTCCAATTTGGTCTTCCACTTCTCCTCATTCCCTCCACCTCTGACACATATATCCTCTTGGTCAATCTTTCCTCACTCATTCTCTCCATGTGCCCAAACCATTTCAAAACACCCTCTTCTGCTCTCTCAACCACGCTCTTTTTATTTCCACACATCTCTCTTACCCTTATGTTACTTACTCGATCAAACCACATTGTCCTCAAACATCTCATTTCCAGCACATCCACCCTCCTGCGCACAACTCTATCCATAGCCCACGCCTCGCAACCATACAACATTGTTGGAACCACTATTCCTTCAAACATACCCATTTTTGCTTTCCGAGATAATGTTCTCAACTTCCACACATTCTTCAAGGCTCCCAGGATTTTCGCCCCCTCCCCCACCCTATGATTCACTTCCGCTTCCATGGTTCCATCCACTGCCAGATCCACTCCCAGATATCTAAACCACTTTACTTCCTCCAGTTTTTCTCCATTCAAACTTACCTCCCAATTGACTTGACCCTCAACCCTACTGTACCTAATAACCTTGCTCTTATTCACATTTACTCTTAACTTTCTTCTTTCATATATATATATATATATATATATATATATATATATATATATATATATATATATATATATATATTTTTTTGCTTTGTCGCTGTCTCCCGCGTTTGCGAGGTAGCGCAAGGAAACAGACCAAAGAAATGGCCCAACCCACCCCCATACACATGTATATACATATGTCCACACACGCAAATATACATACCTACACAGCTTTCCATGGTTTACCCCAGACGCTTCACATGCCTTGATTCAATCCACTGACAGCATGTCAACCCCGGTATACCACATCGCTCCAATTCACTCTATTCCTTGCCCTCCTTTCACCCTCCTGCATGTTCAGGCCCCGATCACACAAAATCTTTTTCACTCCATCTTTCCACCTCCAATTAGGTCTCCCTCTTCTCCTCGTTCCCTCCACCTCCGACACATATATCTTCTTGGTCAATCTTTCCTCACTCATTCTCTCCATGTGACCAAACCATTTCAAAACACCCTCTTCTGCTCTCTCAACCACGCTCTTTTTATTACCACACATCTCTCTTACCCTTACGTTACTTACTCGATCAAACCACCTCACACCACACATTGTCCTCAAACATCTCATTTCCAGCACATCCATCCTCCTGCGCATAACTCTATCCATAGTCCACGCCTCGCAACCATACAACATTGTTGGAACCACTATTCCTTCAAACATACCCATTTTTGCTTTCCGAGATAATGTTCTCGACTTCCACACATTCTTCAAGGCTCCCAGAATTTTTGCCCCCTCCCCCACCCTATGATCCACTTCCGCTTCCATGTTTCCATCCGCTGCCAGATCCACTCCCAGATATCTAAAACACTTCACTTCCTCCAGTTTTTCTCCATTCAAACTCACCTCCCAATTGACTTGACCCTCAACCCTACTGTACCTAATAACCTTGCTCTTATTCACATTTACTCTTAACTTTCTTCTTTCACACACTTTACCAAACTCAGTCACCAGCTTCTGCAGTTTCTCACATGAATCAGCCACCAGCGCTGTATCATCAGCGAACAACAACTGACTCACTTCCCAAGCTCTCTCATCCCTAACAGACTTCATCCTTGCCCCTCTTTCCAAAACTCTTGCATTCACCTCCCTAACAACCCCATCCATAAACAAATTAAACAACCATGGAGACATCACACACCCCTGCTGCAAACCTATATATATATATATATATATATATATATATATATATTTTTTTTTTTTTTTTTTTTTAGCTTTGTCGCTGTCTCCCGCGTTTGCGAGGTAGCGCAAGGAAACAGACGAAAGAAATGGCCCAACCCACCCCCACACACATGTTTATACATACGTCCACACACGCAAATATACATACCTACACAACTTTCCATGGTTTACCCCAGACGCTTCACATGCCTTGATTCAATCCACTGACAGCACGTCAACCCCGGTATACCACATCGCTCCAATTCACTCTATTCCTTGCCCTCCTTTCACCCTCCTGCATGCTCAGGCCCCGATCACACAAAATCTTTTTCACTCCATCTTTCCACCTCCAATTTGGTCTCCCTCTTCTCCTCGTTCCCTCCACCTCCAACACATATATTCTCTTGGTCAATCTTTCCTCACTCATTCTCTCCATGTGCCCGAACCATTTCAAAACACCCTCTTCTGCTCTCTCAACCAGACTCTTTTTATTTCCACACATCTCTCTTACCCTTACGTTACTTACTCGATCAAACCACCTCACACCACACATTGTCCTCAAACATCTCATTTCCAGCACATCCATCCTCCTGCGCACAACTCTATCCATAGCCCACGCCTCGCAACCATACAACATTGTTGGAACCACTTTTCCTTCAAACATACCCATTTTTGCTTTCCGAGATAATGTTCTCGACTTCCACACATTCTTCAAGGCTCCCAGAATTTTCGCCCCCTCCCCCACCCTATGATCCACTTCCGCTTCCATGGTTCCATCCCCAGGGAGAATATATCATATATATATATATATATATATATATATGTGTAGGTATGTATATTTGCGTGTGTGGACGTGTGTATGTACATGTGTATGGGGGGGTTGGGCCGTTTCTTTCGTCTGTTTCCTTGCGCTACCTCGCAAACGCGGGAGACAGCGACGAGGTATAAAAAAAAAAAAAAAAAAAAAATATATATATATATATATATATATATATATATATATATATATATATATATATATATTATCCCTGGGGATAGGGGAGAAAGAATACTTCCCATGTATTCCCTGCGCGTCGCACAAGGCGACTAAAAGGGAAAGGAGCGGCGGGCTGGAAATCCTCCCCTCTCGTTTTTTTTTTAATTTTCCAAAAGAAGGAACAGAGAAGGGGGCCAGGTGAGGGTATTCCCTCAAAGGCCCTGTCCTCTGTTCTTAACGCTACCTCGTTATCGCGGGAAATGGCGAATAGTATGAAAAAAAAAAATATATGATATATACTTTCCACGCATTCCTCACGTGTCGTAGAAGGTGACTAAAGGGGACGGGAGCGGGGGTGCCAGAAACCTTCCCCTCTTTGTATTTTGACTTTCTAAAAGGGGAAACAGAAGGAGTCACGCGGGGAGTGCTCATCCTCCTCGAAGGCTCAGATCGGAGTGTCTAAATGTGTGTGGATGTAAGCAAGATGAGAAAAAAGGAGAGATAGTAGTGTTTGAGGAAAGGAACCTGGATGTTTTGGCTCTAAGTGAAAAGAAGCTCAAGGGTAAGGGGCAGAGTGGTTTGGGAATGTCTTGGGAGTAAAGTCAGGGGTTAGTGAGAGGACAAGAGCAAGGGGAGGAGTAGCACTACTCCTGAAACAGGAGTTGTAGGAGTATGTGATAGAGTGTAAGAAAGTAAATTCTAGATTGATATGGGTAAAACTGAAAGTTGATGGAGAGAGATGGGTGATTATTGGTGCATATGCACCAGGGCATGAGAAGAAAGATCATGAGAGGCAAGTGTTTTGGAAGCAGCTGAATGAGTGTGTTAGTGGTTTTGATGCACAAGACTGGGTTACAGTGATGGGTGATTTGAATGCAAAGGTGAGTAATGTGGCAGTTAAGGGAATAATTAGTATACATGGGGTGTTCAGTGTTGTAAATGGAAATGGTGAAGAGCTTGTAGGTTTATGTGCTGAAAAAGGACTGGTGATTGGGAATACCTGGTTTAAAAAGCGAGATATACATAAGTATACGTATGTAAATAGGAGAGATGGCCAGAGAGCGTTATTGGATTACGTGTTAATTGATAGGCGCATGAAAGAGAGACTTTTGGATGTTAATGTGCTGAGAGGTGCAACTGGTGGGATGTCTGATCAGGGCAAATGAGAGTTGGGGTGAGAGAGTATCATTAAATTTTAGGGAGAATAAAAAGATGTTTTGGAAGGAGGTAAATAAAGTGCGTAAGACAAGGGAGCAAATGGGAACTTCAGTGAAGGGGGCTAATGGGGAGGTGATAACAAGTAGTGGTGATATGAGAAGGAGATGGAGTGAGTATTTTGAAGGTTTGTTGAATGTGTTTGATGATGGAGTGGCATATATAGGGTGTTTTGGTCAAGGTGGTGTGCAAAGTGAGAGGGTTAGGGAAAATGATTTGGTAAACAGAGAAAAGGTAGTAAAAGCTTTGCGGAAGATGAAAGCTGGCAAGGCAGCAGGTTTGGATGGTATTGCAGTGGAATTTATTAAAAAAGGGGGTGACTGTATTGTTGACTGGTTGGTAAGGTTATTTAATGTATGTATGATTCATGGTGAGGTGCCTGAGGATTGGCAAAATGCTTGCATAGTGCCATTGTACAAAGGCAAAGGGGATAAGAGTGAGTGCTCAAATTACAGAGGTATAAGTTTCTTGAGTATTCCTGGGAAATTATATAGGAAGGTATTGATTGAGAGGGTGAAGGCATGTACAGAGCATCAGATTGGGGAAGAGCAGTGTGGTTTCAGAAGTGGTAGAGGATGTGTGGATCAGGTGTTTGCTTTGAAGAATGTATGTGAGAAATACTTAAAAAAGCAAATGGATTTGTATGTAGCATTTATGGATCTGGAGAAGGCATATGATAGAGTTGATAGAGATGCTCTGTGGAAGGTATTAAGAATATATGGTGTGGGAGGCAAGTTGATAGACGCAGTGAAAAGTTTTCATCGAGGATGTAAGGCATGTGTATGAGTAGGAAGAGAGGAAAGTGATTGGTTCTCAGTGAATGTAGGTTTGTGGCAAGGGTGTGTGATGTCTCCATGGTTGTTAAATTTGTTTATGGATGGGGTTGTTAGGGAGGTAAATGCAAGAGTTTTGGAAAGAGGGGCAAGTATGGAGTCTGTTGTGGATGAGAGAGCTTGGGAAGTGAGTCAGTTGTTCGCTGATGATACAGCGCCGGTGGCTGATTCATGTGAGAAACTGCAGAAGCTGGTGACTGAGTTTGGTAAAGTGTAAGAAAGAAGAAAGTTAAGAGTAAATGTGAATAAGAGCAAGGTTATTAGGTACAGTAGGGTTGAGGGTCAAGTCAACTGGGAGGTAAGTTTGAATGGAGAAAAACTGGAGGAAGTGAAGTGTTTTAGATATCTGGGAGTGGATCTGGCAGCGGATAGAACCATGGAAGCGGAAGTGAATCATAGGGTGGGGGAGGGGGCGAAAATTCTGGGAGCCTTGAAGAATGTTTGGAAGTCAAGAACATTATCTTGGAAAGCAAAAATGGGTATGTTTGAAGGAATAGTGGTTCCAACAATGTTGTATGGTTGCAAGGCGTGGGCTATGGATAGAATTGTGTGCAAGAGGGTGGATGTGCTGGAAATGAGATGTTTGAGGACAATATGTGGTGTGAGGTGGTTTGATTGAGTAAGTAATGTAAGGGTGAGAGAGATGTGTGGAAATAAAAAGAGTGTGGTTGAGAGAGCAGAAGAGGGTGTTTTGAAATGGTTTGGTCACATGGAGAGAATGAGTGAGGAAAGATTGACCAAGAGGATATATGTGTCAGAGGTGGGGGGAACAAGGAGAAGTGGGAGACCAAACTGGAGGTGGAAAGATGGAGTGAAAAAGATTTTGAGTGATCGGGGCCTGAACATGTAGGAGGATGAAAAGCGGGCAAGGAATAGAGTGAACTGGAACGATGTGGTATACCGGGGTCGACATGCTGTCAATGGATTGAACCAGGGCATGTGAAGAGTCTGGGGCAAACCATGGAAAGTTCTGTGGGACCTGGATGTGGAAAGGGAGCTGTGGTTTCGGTGAATTATTACATGACAGCTAGAGACTGAGTGTGACCGAATGTGGCCTTTGTTGTCTTTTCCTAGTGCTACCTTGCACACATGCAGGGGGAGGGGGTTGTCATTTCATGTGTGGTGGGGTGGCAACGGGAATGAATAAGGGCAGACTGTATTAATTATGTACCTGTGTATATATGTATATATCTGTGTGTGTATATATATGTATACGCTGTGATGTATAGGTATGTTTATGTGCATGTGTGGACGTGTATGTATATACATGTGTATGTGGGTGGGTTGGGCCATTCTTTTGTCTGTTTCCTAGCGCTACCTCGCTAATGCGGGAGACAGCGACAAATTATAATAAAAAAAAATATATATATATACATACATACACAGACATATACAAATATACACATGTACATATTCATAGTTGCTGCCTTCATCCATTCTGGTCGCCACAAATGAAATGACACCCCCATTCCCCTAGCGCGTGCAAGGTAGTGCTAGGAAAGGACAACAAAGGCCACATTCGTTCACACTCAGTCTCTAGCTGTCATGTGTGATGCACCGGAACCACAGTTCCCTTCCCACATCCAGGCCCCACAAAACTTTCCATGGTTTACCCCAGACACTTCACATGCCCTTTGGTAAACACATGATAGTCCAAGATTGTCTTGGACAATCACGTGTTTACCAAATGTTTAAGAATGTTTAAGAAATGGATATAATAAAATGGAGTAGGCTTGCCTTCACTGAATATAGCCACACTGATGGAAAAGGAGTAAAGCTTGCATTCTTTCACTTCACAATGTACTATTTATCTATTTATATCTCTGATGCCCATTCCCTCTTGGAACTCCCTTAAGATGGTGGCCAAAGCAAAAGAATTTCACAATGCACAAAATCTAATTACATATGAGATAATTACCTATCTCCTTACCTTAATTAGTTAAATTGGAATCTAATTATCAGAGAAACTGGGTTTCCTCTTCTCCACAAATGCTGTCATACCTTCAGCACGATCATTCTGGAAAGCACAAATTATATGACAAGGCTTCTAGAAGAAAACAATCATGATTCAATACCTCATACATATATAATAATTCCCATAGTATTATGGGTTAGGGAAAATGATTTGGTAAACAGAGAAGAGGTAGTGAAAGCTTTGCGGAAGATGAAAGCCGGCAAGGCAGCAGGTTTGGATGGTATTGCAGTGGAATATATTAAAAAAGGGGGTGACTGTATTGTTGACTGGTTGGTAAGGTTATTTAATGTATGTATGACTCATGGTGAGGTGCCTGAGGACTGGTGGAATGCGTGCATAGTGCCATTGTACAAAGGCAAAGGGGATAAGAGTGAGTGCTCAAATTACAGAGGTATAAGTTTGTTGAGTATTCCTGGTAAATTATATGGGAGGGTATTGATTGAGAGGGTGAAGGCATGTACAGAGCATCAGATTGGGGAAGAGCAGTGTGGTTTCAGAAGTGGTAGAGGATGTGTGGATCAGGTGTTTGCTTTGAAGAATGTATGTGAGAAATACTTAGAAAAGCAAATGGATTTGTATGTAGCTTTTATGGATCTGGAGAAGGCATATGATAGAGTTGATAGGGATGCTCTGTGGAAGGTATTAAGAATATATGGTGTGGGAGGAAAGTTGTTAGAAGCAGTGAAAAGTTTTTATCGAGGATGTAAGGCATGTGTACGTGTAGGAAGAGAGGAAAGTGATTGGTTCTCAGTGAATGTAGGTTTGCGGCAGGGGTGTGTGATGTCTCCATGGTTGTTTAATTTGTTTATGGATGGGGTTGTTAGGGAGGTAAATGCAAGAGTTTTGGAAAGAGGGGCAAGTATGAAGTCTGTTGGGGATGAGAGAGCTTGGGAAGTGAGTCAGTTGTTGTTCGCTGATGATACAGTGCTGGTGGCTGATTCATGTGAGAAACTGCAGAAGCTGGTGACTGAGTTTGGTAAAGTGTGTGGAAGAAGAAAGTTAAGAGTAAATGTGAATAAGAGCAAGGTTATTAGGTACAGTAGGGTTGAGGGTCAAGTCAATTGGGAGGTGAGTTTGAATGGAGAAAAACTGGAGGAAGTGAAGTGTTTTAGATATCTGGGAGTGGATCTGGCAGCGGATGGAAACATGGAAGCGGAAGTGGATCATAGGGTGGGGGAGGGGGCGAAAATTCTGGGGGCCTTGAAGAATGTGTGGAAGTCGAGAACATTATCTCGGAAAGCAAAAACGGGTATGTTTGAAGGAATAGTGGTTCCAACAATGTTGTATGGTTGCAAGGCGTGGGCTATGGATAGAGTGGTGCGCAGGAGGATGGATGTGCTGGAAATGAGATGTTTAAGGACAATGTGTGGTGTGAGGTGGTTTGATCGAGTGAGTAACGTAAGGGTAAGAGAGATGTGTGGAAATAAAAAGAGCGTGGTTGAGAGAGCAGAAGAGGGTGTTTAGAAGTGGTTTGGGCACATGGAGAGAATGAGTGAGGAAAGATTGCCCAAGAGGATATATGTGTCGGAGGTGGAGGGAACGAGGAGAAGAGGGAGACCAAATTGGAGGTGGAAAGATGGAGTGAAAAAGATTTTGTGTGATCGGGGCCTGAACATGCAGGAGGGTGAAAGGAGGGCAAGGAATAGAGTGAATTGGAGCGATGTGGTATACCGGGGTTGACGTGCTGTCAGTGGATTGAATCAAGGCATGTGAAGCGTCTGGGGTAAACCATGGAAAGCTGTGTAGGTATGTATATTTGCATGTGTGGACGTATGTATATACATGTGTATGGGGGGGGTTGGGCCATTTCTTTCGTCTGTTTCCTTGCGCTACCTCGCAAACGCGGGAGACAACGACAAAGTATAATAAATAAATAATTATGATGCCAACCCAAGACCCTTTCACTGGGCTTCTTTAGCCTAAAAGGTACACTCTGTGCTATATAGGAACAAGAATATGACTGATTCCTTTGGAACAAGATGATCCTCAATTGGACTCTATTCCCATCAACTAACAGTGATAAACAATCTTCCTAATGATGGCTTGTCTATAGTGTAAACCACTTGCAGTCTCTCTCCTTCTCTCTCTCTCTCCCATACTAGTTTGAATTTCACATCACAGTAAAGTAACATGAGGTAAACATGACTAAATCTAAGAAGAAAAATTCTCACTTAGCTTCTTCCTCTGTTCCTTCATTTAGAAAGTAATGAAGATATAAAAAAGCAGCAAACAAGACAAAAACAGTTGTCAGAACAATCACTGGCTGCCTAGCAACCACAACACAAATACTTAACACCTTCACAATGAAACAAAGATCCACCAAATACAGTCTCACCTCAACATGCTTCGCACTTGGTTCTATGTAACAGTATTAGAACCCTTCCACCCAAACCACTCCATAACTAACCACCAACCCACAAGTGGAAATAAAAAGCTTATGCCTAATTGCCTTACACACTGGTACCCTCTACTCAGAAATCCCACTATCCCCAACAATTATAACAATGGCAAAACACATACACAATGAAATGGCCTGACATGCACTAAACATGTGACTCCCAACTCAGTTTTAAATTCCCAATCACCAGATGTACACCCAACACAAACCACTCTCCCTGGACAAGCATGAGTCGCACTCTACTTGTTTTTGTGCTCAAGACGTCATCCATCACTACACTAGAAGCAACACTTCAGCATATCCTAAGACCCTTCACGACGACAATGCAACTACCACAAAGAAAAGACCAACCACTTACTTCTGAAATACCCTGCAAAATGATGCACACAAAACAACAATTTATGAACTGGTGCTGACTGGTGGACATGGCCAGCATCCTGAGTGCTGCAGGAGCCCCATAAGGATAGAAAGAACTCCTGGTGCAGTATGTAAGGTAAAGTGTGTATGTGAGTATGATTATATAATGAGTAAGTAGTGAACAGGTAAGAGAGATGTGTGGCAATGAAAAGAGTGTGGTTGAGAGAGAAGAAGAGGGTGTGTTGAAATGGTTTGGACATATGGAGAAAATGAGGGAAGAAAGATTGACAAAGAGGATATATGTGTCAGAAGTGGAGGGATGGAACAAGGAGAAGTGGAGGACCAAATTGGAGGTGGAAAGATGAAGTGAAAAAGATTTTGAGCGATCGGGGCCTGAACATACAGGAGGGTGAAAGGCATGCAAGGAACAGAAAGAATTGGAACGATGTGGTATACCGGGGTCAACATACTGTCAATGGATTGAACCAGGGCATGTGAAGCGTCTGGGGTAAACCATGGAAAGTTTTGTGGGGCCTGGAAGTGGAAAGGAGCTATGGTTTCGGTGCATCAAACATGGCAGCTAGAGACCGAGTGTGAACGAATGTGGCCTTTGTTGTCTCTTCCTAGTGCTACTTCATGCACCAGGTATGCACCTATAGTGTAACCTCAAGCAGCCAGAATCCAATAAAACCAGTCTTGCCATGAAACTTTAAAAATATACTTAAAATAAAAAAATATCAGCATCTATTCCAAAACCCAAATTAAAAAGATGTTATACTCACTGTGGCAAAGGTACTATGGAAAAACCTCTTCTCAAAGTGCAGACCTTCACTTAAGGACATCTCAAATGCTGCAAGTACACATTAAATTAGATATATGTACATGAAGCTAACATTGTTAAGTACATTAAGATACGTACAAAATCATTACTCATCTTACCTATAACATGTTTAACTTTTCCCACAATCATACAGACCAACATAACTGTCTTCCTACTTACACCATGTTGCCTTTCCCTAAATACATAATAAAATTCTCCTCTTATTTACATTATGTTGCCTTTCCCTACAAGCATACATTATATAATTCTCTACCAACCTACATGATGTTGCCTTTCAATACAATTATACTGAAAAACATAATTATCTTCCTACCTACACCGTGTTGCCTTTCATACAATCAAACATACTGACACAGTTTAATTCTTCCTCTAACATTCTGACTACTAAGTGGTTACATTTTCTTAAGTAACAGCAAGATTCATTCTGTTAAGTTGTGAATATACACACTGCAACACTGTGGACAGATATAACACAGCATAAACAAACAAAAGTACAAAATGGAGATACAGCACAAGATGGACAGACAAAGTACAAGAAGGACAGACACAGTACATGTACGTATAAATGCTGCATACAGTCGCTCTTCTACTTATGTACATGCTTCAGACAGAGCACCTTCTACTCATATAAATGACTCAGAAATGTTTCAGTGTCTCTTCTAATTACATAAAATCTTCAGAAACTGTTTCCTGCAGAACTTTACAACTGTATTAATCTTAGTGCAAAAAAGTATGGTCTACACTCACTATGTCCCTTCCTAAACCCATCTTCTTCACCAACAATGGGGACATCAATCCTTTTAAGACAATTTATCACTATTGTACCAAACACTTTGATACCTAAAGTCAGTATTACACTGTAGTATTTGCAACCACTTTTACTTCCTTTTCCTTTGTATGATGGAAAAATTAATGCCTTCACTTACTCATCAGGCGACCGATTACACTCTCATATTTCAGAACCCACTTTCCATATCCACTCCATGGCAGTTTCACTTACATTGAAACACCTCCCTCACCATTCCTTGTACTGCCCTAGCTTTTCCATACTTTAAGAGATTTGTTGCTCTCTCTCTCTCTCTCTCTCTCTCTCTCTCTCTCTCTCTCTCTCTCTCTCTCTCTCTCTCTCTCTCTCTCTTTTACTTCTATTCCTATTATACCAAGAGAAACATCTATCTATCATTTCCATTCAGTTCTGTAAAATAATCTTTCCATCTCTTAAACTTCATCCTTTGTTAATAGCATTCTCTCACAACTATCCAACCCCCTCTAACTCCTTACATTTATATCCCATCTCCTTTTACTACTTTCTTCCATAATAGTTTGTTATTCCTTAAATTCCCAGTTCTTTCTCTCCAATCATCCTAATTTGCTTTCCCTTTATTCACTACATACCAACTTTTTATATTCAAGACTTCATATTGTACACTCTCTTCCCTCTATTCATCACTATTTTCAAACAGGTCTAGCTTCTTCCAAACCCTCTTTTTCTCCACAATCAATTTTTCAAACCTTCATTCCACTAGCTGTATCTCTTTTTATACAACCTATACACACCTGTATCCCTCTTTATACAACCTATACACACCTGTATCCCTCTTTATACAACCTATACACACCTGTATCTCTCTTTATACAACCTATACACACCTGTATCTCTCTTTATACAACCTATACACACCTGTATCTCTCTTTATACAACCTATACACACCTGTATCTCTCTTTATACAACCTATACACACCTGTATCTCTCTTTATACAACCTATACACACCTGTATCTCTCTTTATACAACCTATACACACCTGTATCTCTCTTTATACAACCTATACACACCTGTATCCCTCTTTATACAACCTATACACACCTGTATCTCTTTATACAACCTATACACACATGTATCTCTCTTTATACAACCTATACACACCTGTATCTCTCTTTATGCAACATATACACACCTGTATCTCTCTTTATATGACCTATACACACCTTTGTAGCAGCCTTAAATACTGCATTCCTAAACTAGCACAAAATCACTTCAATATCACCTTGTACTGTTCTGGATCCTTAAAGTTTTTTTGTTAACTTCCATCAAATATTAAATTTCATACCTTCATTACTGAACTTTGCTATATTCATCCTTGTTATCTAATCATTTAAGCTATGTATCATCTACAATAAACTGTTAACCACTGTACTACTATCATATAAACTAACAATTCCCCCCCATCCTACTCCTGGTCTGCACACTACCTATTGTATTCCTTTTTACCAGAAAAAATTTCATACTCTCCTCTATCATCCCTGTGTTTCCTCTATGTGTATCTATGAACATCTTTAGGCTTAAAGTATATTTTAGCAACACTGATGCCTAATGATGCACACAATCCATGTATTCTTTCACCAATGCCACTTGCACATGGAACCCCATTCTCATCCATCAATCCCTCCTTTGCTGTGTCCCCATCCATATGTGATTCTAAATCATCCTTAACCTCATCTCTGTGGTGCATGTGAGGCCATTACAGGCATTCTTCACCTCTTGAACTTGATCTTTAGAATTAATAATCTTGCAATGAAGCATATTTTCAACCCACATACCCTTCATTAAAAATGCTATACCTTCTCTTATATAACCATCTGCATCATCATGAAGGCCCAAATTCACATCCTTCATTCCAATCCACTCAGAGGTCCTGCTAACTCTCAGCCTTATTTAATACAAAACCAACAAGTCTAATTTTCCACTTCTAAAAGTATCTTACAACTTAACACTTCTTACATACAATACAGTATTCATTCGTCTTTCATTCCACTCACCATGTTAACTGGCATCTTTGGTCAAATGTAGTAGCAAATTATGTCCAAATAATGGCTAATTCAGGTAAAGAAATAAATCAAGAGAAATAGAATGAGAAAGATTAACAAGTAGGATATATGTGTCAGAGCTGAAGGGAACATGGAGAAACAGAAGACCTTTGATGATGGAGTGAAAAAGATTTTGAGCAATCGGGGCCTGAACATACAGGTGGGTGAGAGGCATGCAAGGAACAGAGTGAATAAGAAGAATGTGGTATACCAGAGTCAACTTGCTGTCAATGGACTGAACCAGGGCATGTGAAGTGTCTGGAGTAAACCATGGAAAGGTCTGTGGGGCATGGATGTGGATAGGGAGCTGTGGTTTCGGTGCATTACACACAACAGCTAGAGACTGAAGTGTGAATGGATGTAGCCTTTTTTGTCTGTTTTCCTGGTGCTACCTCCCTGAAGCAGGGGGTAGCGATGCAATTTCCTGTAGGGATGGGTAGCGGCAGGAATGGATGAAGGCAAACAAGTATGAATATGTACATGTGTATATGTATCTATGGGTATGTATATGTATATATATGTATATATGCATGTATGGGAGTTTATGTATATATATATATATATATATATATATATATATATATATATATGGAGAGAATGAGTGAGGAAAGATTGACCAAGAGGATATAAGTGTCAGAGGTGGAGGGAACAAGAAGTGGGAGACCAAACTGGAGGTGGAAAGATGGAGTGAAAGGGATTTTGAGTGATCGGGGCCTGAACATGCAGGAGGGTGAAAAGCGTGCAAGGAATAGAGTGAATTGGAACGATGTGGTATACCGGGGTCAATGTGCTGTCAATGGATTGAACCAGGGCATGTGAAGCATCTGGGGTAAACCATGGAAAGTTCTGTGGGGTCTGGATGTGGAAAGGGAGCTGTGGTTTCGGTGCATTATTATATGACAGCTAGAGAGTGAGTGTGAATGAATGTTGCCTTTGTTGTCTTTTCCTAGCGCTACCTTACACACATGAGGGGGGGAGGAGTTTGTTATTTCATGTGTGGCGAGGTGGCGATGGGAATGAATAAAGGCAGACTATGAATTATGTACAAGTGTATATATCTATATGTCTGTGTGTGTATATATATGTATACATTGAGATGTATAGATATGTATATTTGCGTATGTGGACGTGTATGTATATACATGTGTATGTGGGTGGGTTGGGCCATTCTTTCGTCTGTTTTCTTGCGCTACCTCACTAATGCGGGAGACAGCGACAAAGCAAAATAATAATAATAATAAAAAAAATGTATATTTTGCAGGGAAATAATGCAAATGAGTGGGAGATGTATAAAAGAAAGAGACAGATGGTCAAGAGAAAGGTGCAAGAGGTGAAAGAGAGGGCAAATGAGAGTTGGGGTGAGAGAGTATCATTAAATTTTAGGGAAAATAAAAATATGTTTTGGAAGGAAGTAAATAAAGTGCATAAGACAAGGGAACAAATGGGAATTTCAGTGAAGGGGGCTAATGGGCTAATGGGGAGGAGATAAGAAATAGTGGTGATGTGAGAAGGAGATGGAGTGAGTATTTTGAAGGTTTGTTGAATGTGTTTGATGACAGAGTGGCAGATATAGGGTGTTTTGGTCGAGGTGGTGTGCAAAGTGAGGGGGTAGGGAAAATTATTTGGTAAACAGAGAAGAGGTAGTAAAAGCTTTGCGGATGATGAAATCCGGCAAGGAAGCGGGTTTGGATGGTATTGCAGTGGAATTTATTAAAAAAGGGGGTGACTGTATTGTTGACTGGTTGGTAAGGTTATTTAATGTATGTATGATTCATGGTGAGGTGCCTGAGGATTGGCGGAATGCTTGCATAGTGCCATTGTACAAAGGCAAAGGGGACAAAGGTGAGTGCTCAAATTACAGAGGTATAAGTTTGTTGAGAGGTATAAGTTTGTTGAGGCATGTACAAAGCATCAGATTGGGGAAGAGCAGTGTGGTTTCAGAAGTGGTAGAGGATGTGTGGATCTGGTGTTTGCTTTGAAGAATGTATGTGAGAAATACTTAGAAAAGCAAATGGATTTGTATGTAGCATTTATGGATCTGGAGAAGGCATATGATAGAGCTGATAGAGATGCTCTGTGGAAGGTATTAAGAATATATGGTGTGGGAGGCAAGTTGTTTGAGGCAGTAAAAAGTTTTTATCGAGGATGTAAGACGTGTACGTGTAGGAAGAGAGGTAAGTGATTGGTTCTCAGTGAATGTAGGTTTGCAACAGGGGTGTGTAATGTCTCCGTGGTTGTTTAATTTGTTTATGGATGGGGTTGTTAGGGAAGTGAATGCAAGAGTTTTGGAAAGAGGGGCAAGTATGCAGTCTGTTGTGGATGAGAGAGCTTGGGAAGTGAGTCAGTTGTTGTTCGCTGATGATACAGCGCTGGTGGCTCATTCGTGTGAGAAAGTGCAGAAGCTGGTGACTGAGTTTGGTAAAGTGTGTGAAAGAAGAAAGTTAAGAGTAAATGTGAATAAGAGCAAGGTCATTAGGTACAGTAGGGTTGAGGTCCAAGTCAATTGGGAGGTAAGTTTGAATGGAGAAAAACTAGAGGAAGTGAAATGTTTTAGATATCTGGGAGTGGATTTGGCAGCGGATGGAACCATGGAAGCAGAAGTGAATCATAGGGTGGGGGAGGGGGGCAAAAATTCTGGGAGCCTTGAAGAATGTGTGGAAGTCGAGAACATTATCTCAGAAAGCAAAAATGGGTATGTTTGAAGGAATAGTGGTTCCAACAATGTATGGCTTCGAGGCATGGGCTATGGATAGAGTTGTGCACAGGAGGGTGGATGTGCTGGAAATGAGATGTTTGAGGACAATATGTGGTGTGAGGTGGTTTGATCGAGTAAGTAATAATAGGGTAAGAGAGATGTGTGGTAATAAAAAGAGTGTGGTTGAGCAGCAGAAGAGGGTGTTTTGAAATGGTTTGGTCACATGGAGAGAATGAGTGAGGAAAGATTGACAAAGAGGATATATGTGTCAGAGGTGGAGGGAACGAGGAGAAGTGGGAGACCAAATTGGAGGTGGAAAGATGGAGTGAAAAAGATTTTGAGTGATCAGGGCCTAAACATGCAGGAGGGTGAAAGGCGTGCAAGGAATAGAGTGAATTGGAACGATGTGTTATACCGGGGTTGACGTGCTGTCAGTGGATTGAATCAGGGCATGTGAAGTGTCTGGGGTAAACCATGGAAAGCTGTGTGGGGCCTGGATGTGGAAAGGGAGCTGTGGTTTCGGGCATTATTGCATGACAGCTAGAGACTGAGTGTGAACGAATGAGGCCTTTGTTGTCTTTTCCTAGCGCTACTCCACACACATGGGGGGGAGGGGGATGGTATTCCATGTGAGGTGAGGTGGCGATGGGAATGTATAAAGGCAGACAGTGTGAATTGTGTGCATGGGTATATATATGTATGTGTCTGTGTGTGTATATATATGTGTACATTGTGATGTATAGGTATGTATATTTACGTGTGTATATACATGTGTATGGGGGTGGGTTGGGCCATTTCTTTCGTCTCTTTCCTTGCGCTACCTCGCAAACGCGGGAGACAGCGACAAAGCAAAATAAATAAAT
The DNA here is from genome assembly GCF_036320965.1 of Panulirus ornatus. Taxonomy (NCBI): domain Eukaryota; kingdom Metazoa; phylum Arthropoda; class Malacostraca; order Decapoda; family Palinuridae; genus Panulirus; species Panulirus ornatus. Next base: position 56,721,520 of record NC_092240.1, on the reverse strand, counting down.
TTTTTTTTTCCTTTGTCGCTGTCTCCCGCGTTTGCGAGGTAGCGCAAGGAAACAGACGAAAGAATTGGCACAACCCACCCCCATACACAACGTACACACACACACGCCCACACACACAAATATACATACCTATACATCTCAATGTACACATATATATACACACACAGACACATACATATATACCCATGCACACAATTTACACTGCCCGCCCCTATTCATTTCCATCGCCACCTCGCCACACATGGAATACCATCCCCCTCCCCCCTCATGTGTGCGAGGTAGCACTAGAAAAAGACAACAAAGGCCCCATTCGTTCACACTCAGTCTCCAGCTGTCATGCAATAATCCCCGAAACCACAGCTCCCTTTCCACATCCAGGCCCCACACAACTTTCCATGGTTTACCCCAGATGCTTCACATGCCCTGATTCACTCCACTGACAGCACGTCAACCCCGGTATACCACATCGATCCAATTCACTCTATTCCTTGCCCGCCTTTCACCCTCCTGCATGTTCAGGCCCCGATCACTCAAAATCTTTTTCACTCCATCTTTCCACCTCCAATTTGGTCTCCCACTTCTCCTCGTTCCCTCCACCTCCGACACATATATCCTCTTGGTCAATCTTTCCTCACTCATTCTCTCCATGTGACCAAACCATTTCAAAACACCCTCTTCTGCTCTCTCAACCACACTCTTTTTATTTCCACACATCTCTCTTACCCTTACATTACTTACTCGATCAAACCACCTCACACCACACATTGTCCTCAAACATCTCATTTCCAGCACATCCACCCTCCTGCGCACAACTCTATCCATAGCCCACGCCTCGCAACCATACAACATTGTTGGAACCACTATTCCTTCAAACATACCCATTTTTGCTTTCCGGGATAATGTTCTCGACTTCCACACATTCTTCAAGGCTCCCAGGATTTTCGCCCCCTCCCCCACCCTATGATTCACTTCCGCTTCCATGGTTCCATCCGCTGCCAGATTTATTTACATTTATTTTGCTTTGTCGCTGTCTCCTGCGTTAGTGAGGTAGCGCAAGGAAACAGACAGAAGAATGGCCCACCTCACCCACATACATGTGTATATACATACACATCCACACATGTAAATATACATACCTATACATCTCAGCGTATACATATATATACACACACACACAAATACATATATATACATGTACATAATTCATACTGTCTGCCTTTATTCCTTCCCATTGCCACCTCGCCACACATGAAATAACAACCCCTCCCCCTTCATGTGTGCGAGGTAGCGCTAGGAAAACACAACCAAGACCACATTCGTTCACACTCAGTCTCTAGCTGTCATGTAATAATGCACTGAAACCACAGATCTCTTTCCACATCCAGGCCCCACAGAACTTTCCATGGTTTACCCCAGACGCTTCACATGCCCTGGTTCAATCCATTGACAGTACGTCGACCCCGGTATACCACATCGTTCCAATTCACTCTATTCCTTGCACGCCTTTCACCCTCCTGCATGTTTAGGCCCCGATCACTCAAAATCTTTTTCACTCCATCTTTCCACCTCCAATTTGGTCTCCCACTTCTCCTCGTTCCCTCCACCTCTGACACACACACACACACACACACACACACACATATATATATATATATATATATATATATATATATATATATATATATATATATTATCCCTGGGGATAGGGGAGAAAGAATACTTCCCACGTATTCCCTGCGTGTCATAGAAGGCGACTAAAAGGGGAGGGAGCGGGGGGCTGGAAATCCTCCCCTCTCGTTTTTTTTTAATTTTCCAAAAGAGGGAACAGAGAATTGGGCCAGGTGAGGGTATTCCCGCAAAGGCCCAGTCCTCTGTTCTTAACGCTACCTCGCTAATGCAGGAAATGGCGAATAGTTTGAAAGAAAAAAGTATATATATATATATATTGTACAAAGGCAAAGGGGATAAGAGTGAGTGCTCAAATTACAGAGGTATAAGTTTGTTGAGTATTCCTGGCAAATTATATGGGAGGGTATTGATTGAGAGGGTGAAGGCATGTACAGAGCATCAGATTGGGGAAGAGCAGTGTGGTTTCAGAAGTGGTAGAGGATGTGTGGATCAGGTGTTTGCTTTGAAGAATGTATGTGAGAAATACTTAGAAAAGCAAATGGATTTGTATGTAGCATTTATGGATCTGGAGAAGGCATATGATAGAGTTGATAGAGATGCTCTGTGGAAGGTATTAAGAATATATGGTGTGGGAGGCAAGTTGTTAGAAGCAGTGAAAAGTTTTTATTGAGGATGTAAGGCATGTGTACGTGTAGGAAGAGAGGAAAGTGATTGGTTCTCAGTGAATGTAGGTTTGCGGCAGGGGTGTGTGATGTCTCCATGGTTGTTTAATTTGTTTATGGATGGGGTTGTTAGGGAGGTGAATGCAAGAGTTTTGGAAAGAGGGGCAAGTATGAAGTCTGTTGGGGATGAGAGAGCTTGGGAAGTGAGTCAGTTGTTGTTCGCTGATGATACAGCGCTGGTGGCTGATTCATGTGAGAAACTGCAGAAGCTGGTGACTGAGTTTGGTAAAGTGTGTGAAAGAAGAAAGTTAAGAGTAAATGTGAATAAGAGCAAGGTTATTAGGTACAGTAGGGTTGAGGGTCAATTCAATTGGGAGGTGAGTTTGAATGGAGAAAAACTGGAGGAAGTGAAGTGTTTTAGATATCTGGGAGTGGATCTGGCAGCGGATGGAACCATGGAAGCGGAAGTGGATCATAGGGTGGGGGAGGGGGCGAAAATTCTGGGAGCCTTGAAGAATGTGTGGAAGTCAAGAACATTATCTCGGAAAGCAAAAATGGGTATGTTTGAAGGAATAGTGGTTCCAACAATGTTGTATGGTTGCGAGGCGTGGACTATGGATAGAGTTGTGCGCAGGAGGATGGATGTGCTGGAAATGAGATGTTTGAGGACAATGTGTGGTGTGAGGTGGTTTGATCGAGTAAGTAACGTAAGGGTAAGAGAGATGTGTGGAAATAAAAAGAGCGTGGTTGAGAGAGCAGAAGAGGGTGTTTTGAAATGGTTTGGTCACAAGGAGAGAATGAGTGAGGAAAGATTGACCAAGAGGATATATGTGTCGGAGGTGGAGGGAACGAGGAGAAGAGGGAGACCAAATTGGAGGTGGAAAGATGGAGTGAAAAAGATTTTGTGTGATCGGGGCCTGAACATGCAGGAGGGTGAAAGGAGGGCAAGGAATAGAGTGAATTGGAGCGATGTGGTATACCGGGGTTGACGTGCTGTCAGTGGATTGAATCAAGGCATGTGAAGCGTCTGGGGTAAACCATGGAAAGCTGTGTAGGTATGTATATTTGTGTGTGTGGACGTATGTATATACATGTGTATGGGGGTGGGTTGGGCCATTTCTTTCGTCTGTTTCCTTGCGCTACCTCGCAAACGCGGGAGACAGCGACAAAGCAAAAAAAAAAATATATATATATATATATATATATATATATATATATATATATATATATATATATATATATATATATGTATAATTTTCCAAAAGAGGGAACAGAGAAGGGGGCCAGGTGAGGATATTCCCTCAAAGGCCCAATCCTCTGTTCTCAACGCTACCTCGCTAATGCAGGAAATGGCGAATAGTATGAAAAAGATATATATATATATATATATATATATATATATATATATATATATATATATATATATATATATATATATGAGTGGATGGGCCATTCTTCGTCTGTTTCCTGGGGCTACCTCACTGAGGTAGCCCCAGGAAATGTCAGTGGATTGAATCAAGGCATGTGAAGCGTCTGGGGTAAACCATGGAAAGCTGTGTAGGTATGTATATTTGTGTGTGTGGACGTATGTATATACATGTGTATGGCGGTGGGTTGGGCCATTTCTTTCGTCTGTTTCCTTGTGCTACCTCGCAAACGCGGGAGACAGCGACAAAGCAAAAAAAAAAAAAAAAAATATATATATATATATGTATAATTTTCCAAAAGAGGGAACAGAGAAGGGGGCCAGGTGAGGATATTCCCTCAAAGGCCCAATCCTCTGTTCTCAACGCTACCTCGCTAATGCAGGAAATGGCGAATAGTATGAAAAAGATATATATATATATATATATATATATATATATATATATATATATATATATATATATATATATATATATATATATATATATATATATATATATATATTTTTTTTATACCTCGTCGCTGTCTCCCGCGTTTGCGAGGTAGCGCAAGGAAACAGACGAAAGAAATGGCCCAACCCCCCCCCATACACATGTACATACACACGTCCACACACGCAAATATACATACCTACACAACTTTCCATGGTTTACCCCGGACGCTTCACATGCCTTGATTCAATCCACTGACAGCACGTCAACCCCTGTATACCACATCGCTCCAAATCACTCTATTCCTTGCCCTCCTTTCACCCTCCTGCATGTTCAGGCCCCGATCACACAAAATCCTTTTCACTCCATCTTTCCACCTCCAATTTGGTCTCCCTCTTCTCCTCGTTCCCTCCACCTCCGACACATATATCCTCTTGGTCAATCTTTCCTCACTCATTCTCTCCATGTGCCCAAACCATTTCAAAACACCCTCTTCTGCTCTCTCAACCACGCTCTTTTTATTTCCACACATCTCTCTTACCCTTACGTTACTTACTCGATCGAACCACCTCACACCACACATTGTCCTCAAACATCTCATTTCCAGCACATCCATCCTCCTGCGCACAACTCTATCCACAGCCCACGCCTCGCAACCATACAACATTGTTGGAACCACTATTCCTTCAAACATACCCATTTTTGCTTTCCGGGATAATGTTCTCAACTTCCACACATTTTTCAAGGCTCCCAAAATTTTCGCCCCCTCCCCCACCCTATGATCCACTTCCGCTTCCATGGTTCCATCCGCTGACAGATCCACTCCCAGATATCTAAAACACTTCACTTCCTCCAGTTTTTCTCCATTTAAACTCACCTCCCAATCGACTTGACCCTCAACCCTACTGTACCTAATAACCTTGCTCTTATTCACATTTACTCTTAACTTTCTTCTTCCACACACTTTACCAAACTCCGTCACCAGCTTCTGCAGTTTCTCACATGAATCCGCCACCAGCGCTGTATCATCAGCGAACAACAACTGACTCACTTCCCAAGCTCTCTCATCCCCAACAGACTTCATACTTGCCCCTCTTTCCAAGACTCTTGCATTTACCTCCCTAACAACCCCATCCATAAACAAATTAAACAACCATGGAGACATCACACACCCCTGCCGCAAACCTACATATATATATATATATATATATATATATATATATATATATGAGTGGATGGGCCATTCTTCGTCTGTTTCCTGGGGCTACCTCACTGAGGTGAGAAACAGCAATTAAGTAAAAAAACAAAATAATTATCTAAACTCTAACTGACTTTGTACAACTGACTATCATAGGTATAAAATTTATAGGAATTGAGAAAACTGAAAGAAGATAATTCTACAGCTCTACTGTTCAAGGACAGGAAGAGGTATCATGACAGTCACTCATGTTGTACCTGGTTTCCTTACAGAAACTATAAGTCAGGGACACATGCAAACAGCTTAGGAGAGCAATGTAAATGAAACAAAATCCATAAAACATAGGGCAGGAAAATTATGGAAGACAAAATGGGTTGGGAGGAGAATTATTGACATAGAAGCCTTCTGATTCCAAATTTTATACTCACAATTGTTGACCGACTCCTTGCACATGGCAACGATCAGTTTAGAATGCTGCCCAATCTTCTCCCCTAATTTGATAGCTTCATCTACAAGTTGGTCAGGTGGATGAACAGAACTTACCAATCCTGTCGGAAAGAAGTATTACTTATCAAAATTGTTTCTTTATAAACCATAAGCTACAATGGGAAAATTAGCATATTTATCAATTCTCTGTCTATACAAAGTTGTCGTGCTTTACATTCAAAGCAGGGTGGTGAATGAAGAATCTCACTCATATACTTCAATCAATGACCATCTCTATACCTACAAATATTAAAGACTCAACAATAACATGAATTAATTGCAAAAGAATTCTGTACAGTCCTTTTACCATGCTATGAATAAACCAATTACTATATGCATAATCAAAAAATTAGAATATTTAAAATTACTATGGTTGCCTCAATAATATCAAAGGAATAATATTCAATAAAACAATAATATTAAAAGAATAATATTAAATAAGAGTTTTGGAAAGAGGGGCAAGTATGAAGTCTGTTGGGGATGAGAGAGCTTGGGAAGTGAGTCAGTTGTTTTTCGCTGATGATACAGCGCTGGTGGCTGATTCATGTGAGAAACTGCAGAAGCTGGTGACTGAGTTTGGTAAAGTGTGTGAAAGAAGAAAGTTAAGAGTAAATGTGAATAAGAGCAAGGTTATTAGGTACAGTAGGGTTGAGGGTCAAGTTAATTGGGAGGTAAGTTTGAATGGAGAAAAACTGGAGGAAGTAAAGTGTTTTAGATATCTGGGAGTGAATCTGGCAGCGGATGGAACCATGGAAGCGGAAGTGGATCATAGGGTGGGGGAGGGGGCAAAAATCCTGGAAGCCTTGAAGAATGTGTGGAAGTCGAGAACATTATCTCGGAAAGCAAAAATGGGTATGTTTGAAGGAATAGTGGTTCCAACGATGTTGTATGGTTGCGAGGTGTGGGCTATGGATAGAGTTGTGCGCAGGAGGATGGATGTGCTGGAAATGAGATGTTTGAGGACAATGTGTGGTGTGAGGTGGTTTGATCGAGTAAGTAACGTAAGGGTAAGAGAGATGTGTGGAAATAAAAAGAGCGTGGTTGAGAGAGCAGAAGAGGGTGTTTTGAAATGGTTTGGGCACATGGAGAGAATGAGTGAGGAAAGATTGACCAAGAGGATATATGTGTCGGAGGTGGAGGGAACGAGGAGAAGTGGGAGACCAAATTGGAGGTGGAAAGATGGAGTGAAAAAGATTTTGTGTGATCGGGGCCTGAACATGCAGGAGGGTGAAAGGAGGGCAAGGAATAGAGTGAATTGGATCGATGTGGTATACCGGGGTTGACGTGCTGTCAGTGGATTGAATCAGGGCATGTGAAGTGTCTGGGGTAAACCATGGAAAGCTGTGTAGGTATGTATATTTGCGTGTGTGGACGTATGTATATACATGTGTATGGGGGTGGGTTGGGCCATTTCTTTCGTCTGTTTCCTTGCGCTACCTCGCAAATGCGGGAGACAGCGGCAAAAAAAAAAAAAATTAAAGAAAACAATAATATTAAATATAGAAATAATATTGAATAATATTAAAATAATACTATATAAAGCAATAACATTACATAATATCAAAATAATATTAAAGTAAAAATACATTAAAGGTCTATGTAATACATATCTTAAGTCTCCAAGGACTATGGGCTTATAGCATTCATCCAACCCTACTTTGACGAGATTAAATCTACTGCTATACCTAAATGTTTGAAGTAGTCTTCATAATATTCATACATATTTCAACGTATACATACATATACATATATACACGTGTACACATCCACACTTGCTGCCTTCATCCATTCCCCTCACCATCCCGCCACACATGAAATGGCGCCCCCTCCCCCCATACACCCACAAGCTAGTGCTTGGAAAAGACAACAAAGGCCACAATTGTTCACTCTCAGTCTCTAGCTGTTATGTGTAATGCACCAAAACCACAGCTCCCTTTCCACATCCAAGCCCCACAAAACTTTCCATGGTTTACCCAGATGCTTCATATGCCCTGGTTCAATCCTTTGAGAGCATGTCAACACCAGTATAACACATTGTTCCAATTCACTCTATTCCTTGCATGCCTTTCAACCTCGCTCAAAATCTTTTTCTTTTTCACTCTATCCTTCCTCCTCCAATTTGGTCTCCCATTTCTCCTAGTTCCCTCCACCCCTACCACATATATCCTCTTTATCAATCTTTCCTCACTCATTCTCTCCATGTGACCACACAATTTCAACAAATCCTCTTCTGCTCTCTCAATCACACTCTTTTTATTACCATACATCTCTCTTACCCTTTCATTACTTACTCGATCAAACCAACTTACACCACATATTGTCCTCAAACATTTAATTTCCAACACATCCACCCTCCTCTGCACAACCCTATCTATAGCCCATGCCTCACAACCATATAACATTGTTGGAACTACTTTTCCTTCAAACATACCCATTTTTGCTCTCCAAGATAATGTTCTCACCTTCCACACGTTCTTCAATGCTCCTAGAACTTTCGCCCCCTCCCCCACCCTGTGACTCACTTACGCTTCCATGGTTCCATTCACTGCCATGCTGTCAATGAATTGAACCAGGGCATATGAAGAGTCTAAGGTAAATCATGGAAAGGTCTGTGGGGCCTGGATGTGGAAAGGAAGCTGTGGTTTCGGTGCATTACATATGACAACTAGAGACTGAGTGTGAACAATTAAGGCCTTTTTATCTTTTCCTGGCACTACCTCACTGGAAGGGGGGATGCTATTCCATGTGTGGTGGGATGTCGAGGGGAATGGATGAAGGCAGCAAGGATGAATATGTACATGTGTATATATGTATATGTCTGTGCATGTATACGTTGAAATGTTTATGTATGTATATGTACATGTGATTTCGGTGCATTACACATGACAACTAGACACTGAGTGTGAACTTTCTAAAAGGGGAAACAAGAAGGAGTCACGCGGGGAGTGCTCAGCCTCCTCAAAGGCTCAGATTGGGGTGTCTAAATGTGTGTGGATGTAAAGATGAGAAAAAAGGAGAGAGAGGTAGTATGTTTGAGGAAAGGAACCCAGATGTTTTGGCTCTGATTGAAACAAAGCTCAAGGATAAAGGGGAAGAGTGGTTTGGGAATGTCTTGGGAGTAAAGTCAGGGGTTAGTGAGAGAACAAGAGCAAGGGAACGAGTAGCATTACTCCTGAAAAAGGAGTGGTGGGAGTATGTGATAGAGTGTAAAAAAGTAAACTCTAGATTGATATGGGTAAAACTGAAAGTGGACGGAGAGAGATGGGTGATTATTGGTGCATATGCACCTGGGCATGAGAAGAAAGATCATGAGAGGCAAGTGTTTTGCGAACAGCTGAGTGAGTGTGTTAGTAGTTTTGATGCACAAGACCGGGTTATAGTGATGGGTGATTTGAATGCAAAGGTGAGTAATGTGGCAGTTGAGGGATTGGTGTACATGGGGTCTTCAGTGTTGTAAATGGAAATGAAGAGCTTGTGGATTTATGTGCTGAAAAAGGACTGGTGATTGGAAATACTTCATTTAAAAAGAAAGATATACATAAGTATTTCAATGTAAGTAGGAGAGATGGTCAGAGAGCATTATTGGATTATGTGTTAATTGATAGGTGCGCGCGAGAGACTTTTGGATGTTAATGTGCTGAGAAGTGCAACTGGAGGGATGTCTGATCATTATCTTGTGGAAGTGAAGGTGAAGATTTGTAGAGGTTTTCAGAAAAGAAGAGAGAATGTTGAGGTGAAGAGAGTGGTGAGAGTAAGTGAGCTTGGGAAGGTGACTTGAGTGAGGAAGTACTGGGAGAGACTGAGTACAGAATGGAAAAAGGTGAGAACAAAGGACGAAAGGGGAGTGGGGGAGGAATGGGATGTATTTAGGGAAGCAGTGATGGCATGCGCAAAAGATGCTTGTGGCATGAGAAGTGTGGGAGGTGGGCAGATTAGAAAGGGTAGTGAGTGGTGGGGTGAAGAAGTAAGATTATTAGTGAAAGAGAAGAGAGAGGCACTTGAACGATTTTTGCAAGGAAATAATGCAAATAAGTGGGAGATGTATAAAAGAAAGAGGCAGGAGGTCAAGAGAAAGGTGCAAGAGGTGAAAAAGAGGGCAAAAGAGAGTTGGGGTGAGAGAGTATCATTGAATTTTAGGGAGAATAAAAAGATGTTTTGGAAGGAGGTAAATAAAGTGCATAAGACAAGGGAACAAATGGGAACATCAGTGAAGGGGGCTAATGGAGAGGTGATAACAAGTAGTGATGATGTGAGGAGATGGAGTGAGTATTTTGAAGGTTTGTTGAATGTGTTTGATGATAGAGTGACAGATATTGGGTGTTTTGGTCAACGTGGTGTGCAAAGTGAGAGGGTTAGGGAAAATGGTCTGGTAAACAGAGAAGAGGTAGTAAAAGCTTTGTGGAAGATGAAAGCCGACAAGGCAGCAGGTTAGGATGGTATTGCAGTGGAAATAATTAAAAAAGGGGGTGACTGTATTGTTAACTGATTGGTAAGGTTATTTAATGTATGTATGACTCATGGTGAGGTGGCTGAGGATTGGCGGAATGCTTGCATAGTGCCATTGTACAAAGGCAAAAGGGATAAAAGTGAGTCCTCAAATTACAGAGGTGTAAGTTTGTTGAGTATTCCTGGGAAATTATATGGGAGGGTATTGATTGAGAGGGTGAAGGCATGTATAGAGCATCAGATTGGGGAAGAGTAGTGTGGTTTCATAAGTGGTAGAGGATGTGTGGATCAGGTGTTTGCTTTGAGGAATGTATGTGAGAAATACTTAGAAAAGCAAATGGATTTGTATGTAGCATTTATGGATCTGGAGAAGGCATATAATAAGAGTTGATAGAGAGGCTCTGTGGAAGGTATTAAGAATATATGGTGTAGGAGGCAAGTTGTTAGAAGCAGTGAAAAGTTTTTATCGAGGATGTAAGGCATGTGTACAAGTAGGAAGAGAGGAAAGTGATTGTTTCTCAGTGAATGTTGGTTTGCAGCAGGGGTGTGTGATGTCTCCATGGTTGTTTAATTTGTTTATGGAAGGGGTTGTTAGGGAGGTGAATGCAAGAGTTTTGGAAAGAGGGGCAAGTATGCAGTCTGCTGTGGGTGAGAGAGCTTGGGATGTGAGTCAGTTGTTGTTCGCTGATGATACAGCGCTGGTGGCTGATTCGGGTGAGAAACTGCAGGAGCTGATGACCGAGTTTGGTAAAGTGTGTGAAAGAAGAAAGTTAAGACTAAATGTGAATAAAAACAAGGTTATTAGGTACAGTAGGGTTGAGGGACAAGTTAATTTGGAGGTAAGTTTGAATGGAGAAAAACAGGAGGAGGTGAAGTGTTTTAGATATCTGGGAGTGGATTTAGCAGTAGATGGAACCATGGAAGCAGAGTGAATCAAAGGGTGGGGGAGGAGGCGAAAGTTCTAGGAGCGCTGAAAAATGTGTGGAAGTCAAGAACATTATCTTGGAAAGCAAAAATGGGTATGTTTGAAGGAATAAAAGTTCCAACCATGTTATATGGTTGCGAGGCGCGGGTTATAGATAGAGTTGTGCGAAGGAGGGTGGATGTGCTGGAAATGAGATGTTAGAGGACAATATGTGGTGTGAGGTGGTTTGATCGAGTAAGTAATGAAAGGGTATGAGAGATGTGTAGTAATAAGAGTGTGGTTGAGAGAGCAGAAGAGGGTGTTTTGAAATGGTTTGGTCACATGGAGAGAATGAATGAGGAAAGACTGACAAAGAGGATATATGTGTCAGAGGTTGAGGGAACGAGAAGTGGGAGACCAAACTGGAGGTGGAAATATGGAGTGAAAAAGATTTTGAGTGATCGGGGCCTGAACATGCACGAGGGTGAAAGGTGTGCAAGAAATAGAGTGAATTGGAACGATGTGGTATACCGGGGTCGATGTGCTGTCAATGGATTGAACCAGGGGATGTGAAGCGTCTGGGGTAAATCACAGAAAGTTTTGTGGGGCCTGGATGTGGAAAGGGAGCTGTGGTTTCGGTGCATTATTACATGACAGCTTGAGACTGAGTGTGAACAAATAAGGCCTTTGTTGTCTTTTCCTAGCACTACCTCACGCACATTGGGGGTGGGGGCTGTCATTTAATGTGCGGCGGGGTGGTGACGGGAATGAATATGAGCAGACAGTGTGAATTATGTACATGTGTATATATGTATATGTCTGGGTATATATATATATATATATATATATATATATATATATATATATATATATATATATATATATGTTGAGATATATAGGTATGTATATGTACGGGTGTGGACGTGTATGTATATACATGTTTATGTGGATAGGTTGGGCCATTCTTTCGTCTGTTTCCTTGCGCTACCTCACTAACGCGGGAGACAGCAACAAAGTATAATAAATAAATAAAATAAATGTGCATGTAAGGGCATTTATGTATATATTTGAGTATGTAGGTGGTTGGGCCATTCTTCATCTGTTTCCTTGTGCTACCTCACTGATGCGGGGAACGGTGGTTAAGTATAATAATATAATAATAATAATATATATGTATATGAGTGGATGAACCATTCTTCGTCTGTTTCCTGGCGCTACCTCACTGATGCACAAAACAGTGATTAAGTATAATAAAAGAATATTCAATGTATATAATTAATCAATTTATTTATTATACTTAAACAGTTTCCCTCATCAGCAAGGTAGTGCCAGGAAACACAGGAAGAATGGCCCATCCATTCATATGCACATATATATATACATATATGTATATATATGTGTAGTGTTTTAGATATCTGGGAGTGGATCTGGCAGCGGATGGAACCATGGAAGCGGAAGTGGATCATAGGGTGGGGGAGGGGGTGAAAATTCTGGGAGCCTTGAAGAATGTGTGGAAGTCGAGAACATTATCTCGGAAAGCAAAAATGGGTATGTTTGAAGGAATAGTGGTTCCAACAATGTTGTATGGTTGCGAGGCGTGGGCTATGGATAAAGTTGTGTGCAGGAGGATGGATGTGCTGGAAATGAGATGTTTGAGGACAATGTGTGGTGTGAGGTGGTTTGATCGAGTAAGTAACGTAAGGGTAAGAGAGATGTGTGGAAATAAAAAGAGCGTGGTTGAGAGAGCAGAAGAGGGTGTTTTGAAATGGTTCGGGCACATGGAGAGAATGAGTGAGGAAAGATTGACCAAGAGAATATATGTGTCGGAGGTGGAGGGAACAAGGAGAAGAGGGAGACCAAATTGGAGGTGGAAAGATGGAGTGAAAAAGATTTAGTGTGATCGGGGCCTGAACATGCAGGAGGGTGAAAGGAGGGCAAGGAATAGAGTGAATTGGATCGATGTGGTATACCGGGGTTGACGTGCTGTCAGTGGATTGAATCAAGGGCATGTTAAGCGTCTGGGGTAAACCATGGAAAGCTGTGTAGGTATGTATATTTGCGTGTGTGGACGTATGTATAAACATGCGTTTGGGGGTGGGTTGGGCCATTTCTTTCGTCTGTTTCCTTGCGCTACCTCGCAAACGCAGGAGACAAAAAAAAAAAAAAAAAAAAAAAAAAAATTTTTTTTTTTTAAACTATTCGCCATTTCCCGCGTTAGCGAGGTACCATTAGGAACAGAGGACTGGGCCTTTTTTGGAATATCCTCACCTGGCCCCCTCTGTTCCTTCTTTTGGAAAATTAAAAAAAAAACGAGAGGGGGGGATTTCCAGCCCCCCCACTCCCTCCCCTTTTAGTCGCCTTCTACAACACGCAGGGAATACGTGGGAAGTATTCTTAATCCCCTATCCCCAGGGATAATATATATATATATATATATATATATATATATATATATATATATATATATATATATATATATATTTTTTTTTTTTTTTTTTTTTTATTTTTTATTATACTTTGTCGCTGTCTCCCGCGTTTGCGAGGTAGCGCAAGGAAACAGACGAAAGAAATGGCCCAACCCACCCCATACACATGTATATACATACGTCCACACACGCAAATATACATACCTACACAGCTTTCCATGGCCCACCCCGGACGCTTCACATGCCTTGATTCAATCCACTGACAGCACGTCAACCCCTGTATACCACATCGCTCCAATTCACTCTATTCCTTGCCCTCCTTTCACCCTCCTGCATGTTCAGGCCCCGATCACACAAAATCCTTTTCACTCCATCTTTCCACCTCCAATTTGGTCTCCCTCTTCTCCTTGTTCCCTCCACCTCCGACACATATATCTTCTTGGTCAATCTCTCCTCACTCATCCTCTCCATGTGCCCAAACCACTTCAAAACACCCTCTTCTGCTCTCTCAACCACGCTCTTTTTATTACCACACATCTCTCTTACCCTTACGTTACTCACTCGATCAAACCACCTCACACCACACATTGTCCTCAAACATCTCATTTCCAGCACATCCATCCTCCTGCGCACAACTCTATCCATAGCCCACGCCTCGCAACCATACAACATTGTTGGAACCACTATTCCTTCAAACATACCCATTTTTGCTTTCCGAGATAATGTTCTCGACTTCCACACATTCTTCAAGGCCCCCAGGATTTTCGCCCCCTCCCCCACCCTATGATCCACTTCCGCTTCCATGGTTCCATCCGCTGCCAGATCCACTCCCAGATATCTAAAACACTTCACTTCCTCCAGTTTTTCTCCATTCAAACTCACCTCCCAATTGACTTGACCCTCAACCCTACTGTACCTAATAACCTTGCTCTTATTCACATTTACTCTTAACTTTCTTCTTCCACACACTTTTCCAAACTCAGTCACCAGCTTCTGCAGTTTCTCACATGAATCAGCCACCAGCGCTGTATCATCAGCGAACAACAACTGACTCACTTCCCAGGCTCTCTCATCCCCAACAGACTTCATACTTGCCCCTCTTTCCAAAACTCTTGCATTTACCTCCCTAACAACCCCATCCATAAACAAATTATATATATATATATACACATAAATGGCCATACACGAACATATACACATCAACATATACACATATCTACACATATACATATACATACACAGACATCACTATCCCTGGGGATATGGGAGAAACAATACTGCCCACGCATTCCCTGGGTGTCATTGAAGGCCATTAAGATGGGCAGGAGCAGCTGGCTGGAAATCTTCCCTTCTTGTACTAATGCTTCCCAATTTATGATGGTTCAACTTGTGATTTTTTAACTTAATAATATTGCAATAGCAATACGCATGTAATAAAAACCATACTTCAAATTTTGAATTTGATGTTTTCCCTGGCTAGCGATGTGTTACGATACTCTCTCATAATGCTGTGCAGCAGCAGTGAGGCGCAACTTCCAGTCAGCCATGAGAGTAAACAACTATTACTCCACAGTGTACTCTGCTGCCTGCATTTCTTATTTTGTTTTATGTTTTTGTAACCCATCATGTTTCTAGAACACCCATCTGTGTCTTGTGCCTCTAGTGAGAAGATGAGGACAATTACTCTTGAGAGAAAATTAAAGATAATTGCCCAGCATGAAGGTGGGAAGCCAGTAATGGCAATCACACATGTATTAGACTTTCACAATCAATTATCTCAACCATCTTAAAGGATAAGAAGTGAATCAGTGATGCAGTGAAATCTTCAGCATTGATTAAATCCAGTCATTACGAAGAAAAGAGCTGGCCGGTTGATGATATGGAAAATTTACTTGTCATGTGGATTGAAGACCAGATACAGAAGTGCATACTGCTTAGCCTACTGACAATCCAGGCTAAGGCATGAAGACTTTTTGACATGCCAAAATGGCATGCCAATGACCCTATGCATATGCAGATGTTTACAGTAAGTCTTGTGTGGTTCCAATGCTTCAAAAGGCATCATAATTTTCATAATGTAAAGGTTATGGGTGAAGCAGCATGTGCCTATACTGATGGTGCCAAAGCTTATAAGGAAGAGCTGCATATGATAATTATGGATGAGAAATGTAAGTATTCAAAGAAGGTTTAAGGTAGGCTAGGCTAAGCAATGATATTCAGTAGGTTAGATATACAATATTAAATGTATTTTCAACTTACAATGGTTTTATCGGAATGTACCCCTATCATAAGTCTGGGAGCACCTGTATTACTTTCCAAATGAAAGAACAGAGCAAAGACCCGAGTGATGATTGTCATCTGTTGTTGACGCTACCAAGCACGATGATTTTTCTCTCTAAAGTTGTCATCTGTTGTTGACGCTACCTAGCATGCACAGGATGTATAACAACAAAATCATATATACAGATGATCACCGAATTATGATGGTTTGACTTATAATTTTTGGCTTTACAATGGTGAGATATTCAACACTTCATCATAAAATAGTCTGAGAAATAGGCTTTGTGTTAGATGATTCTGTCCAACTGTAGGCTAATGTAAATGTTTCAAGACATTTAACATATGCTAGGCTAAGCTGCGATGTTTGGTAGGTTAGATGTACAATATTAAATGTGTTAAATGTGTTTTTGACTTAAGATATTTTCAACTTACAATATTTTCAACTTACAATGGGTTTCTTGGAACGTAACTCCATCATAAGTGAAGGAGCATCTGTATTATATTATTCATTATACTTGCCTGCCATGTGTGTGTGTGTAAAAACACTCACCCCATGCTTCTGCTTGCTGTGCTGTGATCATATCCCCTGTCAGACACATCTGCATGGCACGGGACTTGCCAATAGCTTTAGTGAGGCGCTGTGTACCACCTGCCCCTGGAATCGTCCCTATGATAATTTCTGGTTGGCCAAATCTATAAAGAATAACATACAGGCAAATCAGATGAAATCAGTGAGTACATAACACATGTTCTCAAATTATGATAAAGCTATTTCTTCCAATAATGGTGGCCAGTCAACAAGACTGAGAGTACAGGTCCACTCACTTTGGCAGCAATATAACTATTCCATACTTTTCTGTAAGTAAACCCACCTGTCCCTAAAGATATGATCACCATGTGTGGAACCATGCTTGCCACTATCCTGATACCTAACTTTATCATCCTGTCCCAGGAACCCTTTCTGTGGAGCTCCTGCAGCACTCAAGATGGATTGTCATGTCCACCAGGAAGGATGCATGGCCATGAGGGGAATGCTCACGACTGCCAGGCAATATTGCTGATTGGCTCAGTGCTGTACTGTAAAATAATTTTCATTGCTGGGACAAAAGAAGAGATTTATGGTCACAATGAAAGTTTATTACCTACAAGGGTGTGTGATATCCATGGTTGTTTAATTTGTTGATGGATGGGGTGGACAATGAGGTAAGTGCTAGAGTTTTGGAGAAAGGGGCGAGTATGCAGTCTGCTGGGAGTGATAGGGCTTGGGAAGTGAGTCAGTTGTTGTTCGCTGATGATACAGAACTGGTGGCTGATTCGTGTGAGAAACTGCAGGGGTTGGTGACTGAGTTTGGAAAAATGTGTGAAAGGAAAAAGTTGAGAGTAAATGTGAATAAGAGAAAGGTTATCAGATTCAGTAGGGTTGAAAGATTAGGTAATTGGGATATAAGTTTAAAAGGAGAAAAATTGGAGGAAGTGAAGTGTTTTAGATATCTGGGAGTGGACTTAGCAAAGAATGGAACCATGGAAGCAGAAGTGAGTCACAGGGTAGGGGAGGGGGCGAAGGTTCTGAGAGTGATAGAGAATGTATGGAAGGAGAGAACAACATCTCAGAGAGCAAAAATGGGTATGTTTGAAGGAATAGTGGTTCCAACAATTTTATATGGTCGTGAGGCATGGGCTATAGATAGGGTTGTACAGAGAAGGGTGGATGTGTTGGAAATTAGATGTTTGAGGACAATATGTGGTGTGAGTTGGTTTGATCGAGTAAGTAATGAAAGGGTAAGAGAGATGTGTGGAAATAAAAAAGGTGCAGCTGAGAAAGCTGAAGAGGGTATGTTTAAGTGACTTGGAAATATGGAGAGAGTGAATGGGGAGAGATTGACAAGGAGGATATATGTGTCAGAGGTGGAGGGAAGAAGGAGAAGTGGGAGACTAAATTGGAGGTGGAAGGATAAAGTGAAAAAGATTTTCAGTGATTGGGGCCTGAACACACAGGAGGATGAGAGGTGCAAAAAATATAGGGTGAACTGGAACGATGTAGTATACTGAGGTCGATGTGCTGTCAACGGACTGAACTACGGCATGTGAAACGTCTTGGATAAACCATGGAAAGGTCTGTGGGGCCTGGATGTGGATAGGGAGCTATGGTTTCAGTGCATTACACATGACAGCTAGAGAGTGAGTGTGAGCAAATGTGGCCTTTTTTGTCTGTTTCCTGTGGGATGTGGTAAAGCCTGGAATGAATGAAGGCAAGCAAGTATGAATATTATTTGCTTTGTTGCTGTCTCCCGCGTTAGCGAGGTAGCGCAAGGAAACAGACAAAAGAATGGCCCAACCCACCCCCATACCCATGTATATACATACACGTCCACACAAACAAATATACATACCTAAACATCTCAATGTACACATATATATATATACACACAGACATGTACATATATACAAGTGTACACAATTCATACTGTCTGCCTTTATTTATTCCCATTGCCACCCCGCCACACATGGAAACAACAACCCCCTCCCCCCTCATGTGTGCGAGGTAGCGCTAGGAAAAGACAACAAAGGCCCCATTCGTTCACACTCAGTCTCTAGTTGTCATGTAATAATGCACCGAAACCACAGATCTCTTTCCACATCTAGGCCCCACAGAAATTTCCATGATTTACCCCAGACGCTTCACATGCCCTGGTTCAATCCACTCACAGCACGTCGACCCCGGTATACCACATCGTTCCAATTCACTCTATTCCTTGCACATCTTTCACCCTCCTGCATGTTTAGGCCCCGATCACTCAAAATCTTTTTCACTCCATCTTTCCACCTCCAATTTGGTCTCCCACTTCTCCTCGTTCCCTCCACCTCTGACACATATATCCTCTTGGTCAATCTTTCCTTACTCATTCTCTCCATGTGACCAAACCATTTCAAAACACCCTCTTCTGCTCTCTCAACCACACTCTTTTTATTTCCACACATCTCTCTTACCCTTACATTACTTACTCGATCAAACCACCTCACATTGTCTTCAAACATCTCATTTCCAGCACATCCACCCTCCTGTGCACAACTTTATCCATAGCCCACGCCTCGCAGCCATACATCATTGTTGGAACCACTATTCCTTCAAACATACCCATTTTTGCTTTCCGAGATAATGTTCTCGACTTCCACACATTCTTCAAGGCTCCCAGGATTTTCGTCCCCTCCCCCACCCTATGATTCACTTCCGCTTCCATGGTTCCATCCGCTGCCAAATCCACTCCCAGATATCTAAAACACTTTACTTCCTCCAGTCTTTCTCCATTAAAACTTACCTCCCAACTGACTTGACCCTCAACCCTACTGTACCTAATAACCTTGCTCTTATTCACAATTACTCTTAACTTTCTTCTTTCACACACTTTACCAAACTCAGTCACCAGCTTCTGCAGTTTCTCACATGAATCAGCCACCAGCGCTGTATCATCAGTGAACAACAACTGACTCACTTCCCAAGCTCTCTCATTCACAACAGACTGCATACTTGCCCCTCTTTCCAAAACTCTTGCATTCACCTCCCTAACAACCTCATCCATAAACAAATTAAACAACCATGGAGACATCACACACCCCTGCCGCAAACCTACATTCACTGAGAACCAATCACTTTCCTCTCTTCCTACACGTACATATGCCTTACATCCTCGATAAAAACTTTTCACTGCTTCTAACAACTTGCCTCCCACACCATATATTCTTAATACCTTCCACAGAGCATCTCTATCAACTCTATCATATGCCTTCTCCAGATCCATAAATGCTACATACAAATCCATTTGCTTTTCTAAGCATTTCTCACATACATTCTTCAAAGCAAACACCTGATCCACACATCCTCTACCACTTCTGAAACCACACTGCTCTTCCCCAATCTGATGCTCTGTACATGCCTTCACCCTCTCAATCAATACCCTCCCATATAATTTACCAGGAATACTCAACAAACTTATACCTCTGTAATTTGAGCACTCACTCTTATCCCCTTTGCCTTTGTACAATGGCACTATGCAAGCATTCCGCCAATCCTCAGGCACCTCACCATGAATCATACATACATTAAATAACCTTACCAACCAGTCAACAATACAGTCACCCCCTTTTTTAATAAATTCCACTGCAATACCATCCAAACCTGCTGCCTTGCTGGCTTTCATCTTCCACAAAGATTTTACTACCTCTTCTCTGTTTACCAAATCATTTTCCCTAATCCTCTCACTTTGCACACCACCTCAACCAAAACACCCTATATCTGCCACTCTTATCATCAAACACATTCAACAAACCTTCAAAATACTTGCTCCATCTTCTTCTCACATCACCACTACTTGTTATCACCTCCCCATTAGCCCCCTTCACTGAAGTTCCCATTTGCTCCCTTGTCTTACGCACTCTATTTACCTCCTTCCAAAACATCTTTTTATTCCCCCTAAAATTTAATGATACTCTCTCACCTCAACTCTCATTTGCCCTCTTTTTCACCTCTTGTACCTTTCTCTTGACCTCCTGCAAAAATCGTCCAAATGCCTCTCTCTCCTCTTTCACTAATAATCTTACTTCTTCATCCCACCACTCACTACCCTTTCTAATCAACCCACCTCCTACGCTTCTCATGCCACAAGCATCTTTTGCGCAAGCCATCACTGATTCCCTAAATACGTCCCATTCCTCCACCACTCCCCTTACCTCCTTTGTTCTCACCTTTTTCCATTCTGAACTCAGTCTCTCCTGGTACTTCCTCACACAAGTCTCCTTCCCAAGCTCACTAACTCTCACCACTCTCTTCACCCCAACATACTCTCTTCTTTTCTGAAAACCGCTACAAATCTTCACCTTCGCCTCCACAAGATAATGATCAGACATCCCTCCAGTTGCACCTCTCAGCACATTAACATTCAAAAGTCTCTCTTTCACGCACCTATCAATTAACACGTAATCCAATAATGCTCTCTGGCCATCTCTCCTACTTACATACATATCTTATGTATATCTCTCTTTTTAAACTAGGTATTCCCAATCACCAGTCCTTTTTCAGCACATAAATCTACAAGCTCTTCACCATTTCCATTTACAACACTGAACACCCCATGTATACCAATTATTCCCTCAACTGCCACATTACTCACCTTTGCATTCAAATCACCCATCACTATAACCCGGTCTTGTGCATCAAAACCACTAACACACTCATTCAGCTGCTCCCAAAACACTTGCCTCTCATGATCTTTCTTCTCATGCCCAGGTGCATATGCACCAATAATCACCCATCTCTCTACATCAACTTTCAGTTTTACCCATATCAATCTAGAGTTCACTTTCTTACATTCTATCACATATTCCCACAACTCCTGTTTCAGGAGTAGTGCTACTCCTTCCCTTGCTCTTGTCCTCTCACTAACCCCTGACTTTACTCCCAAGACATTACCAAACCACTCTTCCCCTTTACCCTTGAGCTTCGTTTCACTCAGAGCCAAAACATCCAGGCTCCTTTCCTCAAACATACTACCTACCTCCCCTTTTTTCTCATCTTGGTTACATCCAAGTTACATACATGAATATGTATGTGTGTATATATGTAATGTCTGTGTATGTGTATGTTGATACATACATGTATGTATATGTGTGTATTGGCATCTATGTATATATATGAGCATACGATTGGGTGGGAGAGGGGGCGAAAGTTTTGGGAGCGTAGAAAAATGTTTGGAAGTCGAGAACGTTATCTTGGAAAGCAAAAATGGGTATGTTTGAAGGAAAAGTGGTTCCAACAATGTTTTATATTTGTTGCGAGGTGTGGGCTATAGATAAGAGTTGTGCAGAGGAGGGTGGATGTGCTGGAAATGAGATGTTTGAGGACAATATGTGGTGTGAGGTGGTTTGATCGAGTAAGTAATAACAGGGTAAGAGAGATGTGTGGTAATAAAAAGTGTGGTTAAGAGAGCAGAAGAGGGTGTTTTGAAATGGTTTGGTCACATGGAGAGAATGAGTGAGGAAAGATTGACCAAGAGGATATATGTGTCAGAGGTGGAGGGAACGAGAAGAAGTGGGAGACCAAATTGGAGGTGGAAAGATGGAGTCAAAAAGATTTTGAGTGATCAGGGCCTGAACATGCAGGAGGGTGAAAGGCATGCAAGGAACAGAGTGAATTGGAACGATGTGGCATACCAGGGTCGACATGCTGTCAATGGATTGAACCAGGGCATGTGAAGCGTCTTGGGTAAACCATGGAAAGTTCTGTGGGGCCTGGATGTGGAAAGGGAGCTGTGGTTTCGGTGCATTATACATGACTGCTAGAGACTGAGAGTGAACGAATTGGCCTTTGTTTTCTTTTCCTAGCGCTACCTCGTGCACATGCAGGGAGAGGGGGGTTGTTATTCCATGTGTGGCGGGGTGGCGATGGGAATGAATAAAGGCAGACAGTTTGAATTATATACATGTGTATATATGTATATGTCTGTGTGTGTATATATATGTATACGGTGAGATGTATAGGTATGTATATTTGCGTGTGTGGACTTGTATGTATATACATGTGTATGTGGGTAGGTTGAGCCATTCTTTCGTCTGTTTCCTTGCGCGACCTCGCTAACGTGGGAGATGGCGCCAAAGTAAAATAAATGAATAAATATAAATATGATTGGATGTGCCATTCTTCGTGTGTTTTCTGGCACTACCTCTCTGAGGTAGAAAATGGCGATCAAGTATAATAAATAAATATAAATAATAAAACAGAGAAGAGGTAGTGAAAACGTTGTGGAAGATGAAAGCTGGCAAGGCAGCGGGTTGGATGGCACTGCTGTGGAATTTATCAAAAAAGGGGTGACTGTGTTGTTGACTGGTTGGTGAGGATATTCAATGTATGTATGGTTCATGGTGAAATGCCTGAGAATCGGCGGAATGCATGCATAGTGCCATTGTACAAAGGCAAAGGGGATAAAGGTGAGTGTTCAAATTACAAAGGTATACGACTGTTGAGTATTCCTGGGAAATTATATGGGAGGGTATTGATTTGAGAGGGGAAGGCATGTACAGAGCATCAGAGTGGGGAAGAGCAGTGTAGTTTCAGAAGTGGTAGAGGATGTGTGGATCAGGTGTTTGCTTTGAAGAATGTATGTGAGAAATACTTAGAAAAATAGACGGATTTGTATGTAACATTTATGGATCTGGAGAAGGCATATGATAGAGTTGATAGAGATGCTTTGTGTAAGGTATTAAGAGTACATGGTGTGGGAGGTAAGTTGCTAGAAGCAGTGAAAAGTTTTTGTCGAGGATGTAAGGCATGTGTACGAGTAGGAAGAGAGGAAAGTGATTGGTTCCCGGTGAATTTCAATTTGCGGGAGGGGTGCATGATGTCTCCATGGTTGATTAATTTGTTTATGGATGGGGTAGTTAGGGAGTTTTGGAGAGAGGGGCAAGTATGGAGTCAGTTGTGGATGAAAGGGCTTGGGGAGTGAGTCAGTTGTTGTTCGCTGATGATACAGCACCGGTGGCTGATTCGGGTGAGAAACTGCAGAAGTTGGTGACTGAGTTTGGTAAAGCGTGTGGAAGAAGAAAACCATGAGTAAATGTGAATAAGAGCAAAGTTATTAGATTCAGTAGGGTTGAGGGACAAGTAAACTGAGAGGTAAGTTTGAATGGAGAAAAATTGGAGGAAGTGAAGTGTTTTAGATATCTGGGGGTGGATTTGCCAGCGGATGGAACCATGGAAGCGGAAGTGAATCATAGGATGGGGGAGGGGGCAAAATATGTACATGTGTATATATGTATATGTCTGTGTATGTATATGTATGTATACACTGAAATGTATAGGTATGTATATGTGCGTGTGTGGGTGTTTATGTATATACATGGATATGTGGGTGGGTTGGGCCATTCTTTCGTCTGTTTCCTTGTGCTACCTTGCTAACGCAGGAGACAGCAACAAAGTATAATAAAAAAACAATAATAATAATCAATATCATAATCATCTTTGTCATTATAGGGATAGTGGTGAAAGAATACTTCCCACGCATTCCTCGCGTGTCGTAGAAGGTGACTAGAGGGGACGGGAGCAAGGGGCCAGAAATCCTCCCCTCCTAGTATTTTTTAACTTTCTAAAATGGGAAACAGAAGAAGGAGTCACGCGGGGAGTGCTCATCCTCCTCGAAGGCTCAGACTGGGATGTCTAAATGTGTGTGGATGTAACCAAGATGTGAAAAAAGGAAAGATAGGTAGTATGTTTGAGGAAAGGAACCTGGATGTTTTGGCTCTGAGTGAAACGAAGCTCAAGGGTAAAGGGGAAGAGTGGTTTGGGAATGTCTTGGGAGTAAAGTCAGGGGTTAGTGAGAGGACAAGAGCAAGGGAAGGAGTAGCAGTACTCCTGAAACAGGAGTTGTGGGAATATGTGATAGAATGTAAGAAAGTAAATTCTCGATTAATATGGGTAAAACTGAAAGTTGATGGAGAGAGATGGGTATTTATTGGTGCATATGCACCTGGGCATGAGAAGAAAGATCATGAGAGGCAAGTGTTTTGGGAGCAGCTGAATGAGTGTGTTAGTGGTTTTGATGCACGAGACCAGGTTATAGTGATGGGTGATTTGAATGCAAAGGTGAGTAATGTGGCAGTTGAGGGAATAATTGGTATACATGGGGTGTTCAGTGTTGTAAATGAAAATGGTGAAGAGCTTGTGGATTTATGTGCTGAAAAAGGACTGGTGATTGGGAATAACTGGTTTAAAAAGCGAGATATACATAAGTATACGTATGTAAGTAGGAGAGATGGCCAGAGAGCGTTATTGGATAACGTGCTAATTGACAGGCGCACGAGAGACTTTTGGATGTTAATGTGCTGAGAGGTGCAACTGGAGGGATGTCTGATCATTATCTTGTGGAGGCTAAGGTGAAGATTTGTATGGGTTTTCAGAAAAGAAGAGTGAATGTTGGGGTGAAGAGGGTGGTGAGAGTAAGTGAGCTTGGGAAGGAGACTTGTGTGAGGAAGTACCAGGAGAGACTGAGTACAGAATGGAAAAAGGTGAGAACAATGGAAGTAAGGGGAGTGGGGGAGGAATGGGATTTATTTAGGGAATCAGTGATGGATTGCACAAAAGATGCTTGTGGCATGAGAAGAGTGGGAGGTGGGTTGATTAGAAAGGGTAGTGAGTGGTGGGATGAAGAAGTAAGATTATTAGTGAAAGAGAAGAGAGAGGCATTTGGACGATTTTTGCAGGGAAAAAATGCAATTGAGTGGGAGATGTATAAAAGAAAGAGACAGGAGGTCAAGAGAAAGGTGCAAGAGGTGAAAAAGAGGGCAAATGAGAGTTGAGGTGAGAGAGTATCATTAAATTTTAGGGAGAATAAAAAGATGTTCTGGAAGGAGGTAAATAAAGTGCGTAAGACAAGGGAGCAAATGGGAACTTCAGTGGAGGGCGCAAATGGGGAGGTGATAACAAGTAGTGGGGATGTGAGAAGGATATGGAGTGAGTATTTTGAAGGTTTGTTGAATGTGTTTGATGATAGAGTGGCAGATATAGGATGTCTTGGTCGAGGTGGTGTGCAAAGTGAGAGGGTTTGGGAAAATGATTTGGTACACAGAGAAGAGGTAGTAAAAGCTTTGCAGAAGATGAAAGCCGGCAAGGCAGCAGGTTTGGATGGTATTGTAGTGGAATTTATGAAAAAAGGGGGTGACTGTATTATTGACTGGCTGGTAAGGTTATTTAATGTATGTATGACTCATGGTGAGGTGCTTGAGGATTGGCGGAATGCGTGCATAGTGCCATTGTACAAAGGCAAAGGGGATAAGAGTGAGTGCTCAAATTACAGAGGTATAAGTTTGTTGAGTATTCCTTGTAAATTATATGGGAGGGTATTGATTGAGAGGGTGAAGGCATGTACAGAGCATCAGATTGGGCAAGAGCAGTGTGGTTTCAGAAGTGGTAGAGGATGTGTGGATCAGGTGTTTGCTTTGAAGAATGTATGTGAGAAATACTTAGAAAAGCAAATGGATTTGTATGTAGCATTTATGGATCTGGAGAAGGCATATGATAGAGTTGATAGAGATGCTCTGTGGAAGGTATTAAGAATATATGGTGTGGGAGGCAAGTTGTTAGAAGCAGTGAAAAGTTTTTATCGAGGATGTATGGCATGTGTACGTGTAGGAAGAGAGGAAAGTGATTGGTTCTCAGTGAATGTAGGTTTGCAGCAGGGGTGTGTGATGTCTGCATGGTTGTTTAATTTGTTTATGGATGGGGTTGTTAGGGAGGTAAATGCAAGAGTTTTGGAAAGAGGGGCAAGTATGAAGTCTGTTGGGGATGAGAGAGCTTGGGAAGTGAGTCAGTTGTTGTTTGCTGATGATACATCGCTGGTGGCTGATTCATGTGAGAAACTGCAGAAGCCGGTGACTGAGTTGGTAAAGTGTGTGAAAGAAGAAAGTTAAGAGTAAATGTGAATAAGAGCAAGGTTATTAGGTACAGTAGGGTTGAGGGTCAAGTCAATTGGGAGGTAAGTTTGAATGGAGAAAAGCTGGAGGAAGTAAAGTGTTTTAGATATCTGGGAGTGGATCTGGCAGCGGATGGAACCATGGAAGCGGAAGTGGATCATAGGGTGGGGGAGGGGCGAAAATCCTGGGAGCCTTGAAGAATGTGTGGAAGTCGAGAACATTATCTCGGAAAGCAAAGATGGGTATGTTTGAAGGAATAGTGGTTCCAACAATGTTGTATGGTTGCGAGGCGTGGGCTATGGATAGAGTTGTGCACAGGAGGATGGATGTGCTGGAAATGAGATGTTTGAGGACAATGTGTGGTGTGAGGTGGTTTGATCGAGTGAGTAACGTAAGGGTAAGAGAGATGTGTGAAAATAAAAAGAGCGTGGTTGAGAGAGCAGAAGAGGGTGTTTGAAATGGTTTGGGCACATGGAGAGAATGAGTGAGGAAAGATTGACCAAGAGGATATATGTGTCGGAGGTGGAGGGAACGAGGAGAAGTGGGAGACCAAATTGGAGGTGGAAAGATGGAGTGAAAAAGATTTGTGTGATCGGGGCCTGAACATGCAGGAGGGTGAAAGGAGGGCAAGGAATAGAGTGAATTGGATCGATGTGGTATACCGGGGTTGACGTGCTGTCAATGGATTGAATCAGGGCATGTGAAGCGTCTGGAGTAAACCATGGAAAGCTGTGTAGGTATGTATATTTGCGTGTGTGGACGTATGTATATACATGTGTATGGGGGTGGGTTTGGCCATTTCTTTCGTCTGTTTCCTTGCACTACTTCGCAAACGCGGGAGACAGCGACAAAGCCAAAAAAAAAAAAAAAAAAAAAAAAAAATTATCATCATTATTATTATTATTATTATCATCATTATTATTATCACTGGGAGGTAAGTTTAAATGGAGAAAAACTAGAGGACGTGAAGTGTTTTAGATATCTGGGACTAGACAGCACTGGAAGTGAGTCACAGGGTTGGGGAGGGGGAGGCGAACATTCTGGGAGCTTTGAAGAATGTGTGGAAGGTGAGAACGTTATCTCAGAGAGCAAAAATGGGTATGTTTGAAGGAATAGTAGTTCTAACAATGTTATATGGTTGCAAGGTATGGGTTATAAGTTGTGTGGAGAAGGATGGATGTGTTGGAAATGAGATGTTTGAGGACAATATGTGGTGTGAGGTGGTTTGATTGAGTAATGAAAGGGAAAGAGAAATGTGTGGTAATAAAAAGAGTGTGGTTGAGAGAGCAGAAGAGGGTGCTTTGAAATGGTTTGGTCACATGGAGAGAATGAGTGAGGAAAGATTGACAAAGAGGATAAACAAGTCAGAGGTGGAGGGAACGAGGAGAAGTGGGAGATCAAATTGGAGGTGGAAGGATGGAGTGAAAAGACTTTGAGCGATTAGGGCCTGAACATCCAGGAGAGTGAAAGGCGTGCAAGGAATAGAGTGCATTGGAACAATGTGGTATACCAGGGTCGACATGCTGTCAATGGATTAAACCAGGGAATGTGAAGTGTCTGGGGGTAAACCACGGAAAGTTTGTGGGGCCTGGATGTGGAAAGGAAGCTGTGGTTTTGGTGCATTACACATGATAGCTAGAGACTGAATGTGAATGAACGTGGCCTTTTTCGTCTTTTGTGGGGGATGCTATTTCATGTGTGGCGGGGTGGCAAGGGAATGGATGAAGGTAGCAAGAATGAATATGTACATGTGTTTATGTCTGTGTATGTATATGTATGTATATATTGAAATGTATAGGTATGTATGTGTGTGTGTGTGGGTGTTTATGTATATACACGTGTATGTGGGTGGGTTGGGCCATTCTTTCGTCTGTTTCCCTGCGCTATCTCGCTAATGTGTGAGACAGCGATTAAGTATAACAAAAAAAGAATATTAATAAATCATTGGATCTAATACAACCTGATCCATCTGAAAAAGGCCAGCAGATGTTACCACTTGTAAACAGAATTCTTACCTTGCTTTCTCTCCAGCTAAGATAATATCACACATCATAGCCAGTTCACAGCCACCACCAAGAGCATATCCATTAACTGCAGCAATCACTGGTTTTTTCAGTTTTGCCATATAATTCCATTTGTCAAGAAAGTTAACATGATAGCAATTAGCGAAGTTCTGATTTTGCATCTCCTTAATATCAGCACCTGCAAGAAAAGGAAACCACAAGATTTTTATTTCAAAGAAATGTCTATTTTGAAGAAAGCAAATTTTTTCCTGCATTCCAATTTCATATTTTTCTAAAGTTTTATTACCCTCATGACTTCACTAATCCCTCTTCACCTTCATTAACCCATTCACCAATTACCCTCATGACTTCCCTAATGTCTCTTCACCTTCATCAATGTTTTGACCCATTACCCTCAATACCTCACTACTGCCTGTTCACCTTTCTCATTTCCCATACCCATTACTCTCTGTCTTCAATAGTTCCTCTTCATCTTCATCAATCTCTAAACCCATTACCCTCATGACCTCACTTCTATGCAACAGCACTACACCTGTTCCAACCAAACCATTCTATAACTAACCACCAAACCCTCAGCTTACCCCTGCCTCACAGTTCAGTAACCTCTACTCACAGATCCCACTATCCCTAACAATTATAACACTAACGAAATACATTAACACTGAAATAACTCAACAAGCAATAAACAAGTGACCTCCCAACTCAGTTTAAACTATAAGCCTCCAGAAATGCATCCATCAAAAGCCAAGCTACAGACATCATTTCAACACATCCTAAGACCCTTCCTGCCCATGATACATTTACCATAAAAGAGACATTGAGCACTTATTACTCATCAGCCCTGCACTCTATGCACATAAACATACACAAAACATTAAAACACTTCATAACCTGTGGTCCTGACCAGCATGTGTGGTCAGCTTTCTGAGTGCTGCAAGAGCCTCATAATGATAGAAAGGCCTGCATCTCATCTCTTAGCAAGGTAGCATTAGGAGCAAATAAATTGGAGCTTCATGTGTAAACAACACAATCTACTTGTCACGTGTAATGCAACAAAACTCATAAGGATGGAACAGCCTGCATCTCGTGTCTTGACAGGTAGAGTTAGGAACAAAAACAAGAGCTTCATTTGCACAAATCACAATCTAACTGTTATGCATAATGCAGCAAAACTACAGCCTGACATCCATAATCATGCCCCAAAGACTATTCCATGGTTTACCTTGACCACTGGCATATTCATTTCATAAATATAAAATGAAAGCTATAGTTTCCAAAGAGAAGACAGCCTTAGACCAGATCTATCATCAGTAATGGAAAACTTTTATTTCTAAGCAATGGGCTCTCATGAATGAAACCTAACAAGGTTCAATCTGAACAGATTACATAAAGTTTAAACAATATAACACTCTATTTCAAAATTTCAGAAGGTTCATTAAACAAGTTACAGAGTCAAGCAACAAATGAATCACTTACCTGCAGCAAAGGCTTTCTCACTACCAGTAAGAATAATGGCAGCAACACTGGTGTCTGACTCCAGATCACCTGCTGCTTCTCTAAGTTCCAGCATCAGTTGATCACAGAGGGCGTTTAAGGCTTTTGGCCTGTTTAGTGTGATCAAGCCAATATTACCCTTCTCTCCTCGTTTTTCAACCAAGACATGTTCAAAAGTGCGTGCTGCCAAGTAAATAGGAATAATTATGGAAAAATCCAACAAATATGAAAAATAATCATCTTAATGTCTACAGACCCAAATGCTGCACTCTCTTTAGGTTCTAGTTCAGTTAATTTTCTTGTAAAAATGCTTTATTTCTTCAGCACACTATTTCAAGACTTATGCAATATGCCTATAATATAAGTCTTTGTGCTTTTTGGTGATTCAGAAGTACATTTTTGCTAATGTAATTACCTATTTATATGGTACTGGAAGGGAGTTTTTTATTTGTGGAGCCTCATCCTTTGAACACTGTTTACTATCATGCAACTTTTCAACCTAAAGGTACTGTTTGCTGTCTGTAGTCAGTTTCATAGCTTATTCCATTCACCTATACCACAAATATAATGAAAATACAGGTTGTACCTCTTTGATCCGACGCTCTGTGGTCCAGCACATTTTGAATCTGAGGCCATTAGTCTGTGGATCTGCCATTAGGGCAGCATTTTTAGCAGTGTTAAGGAGCTAATATCTGTTTACACTGCAGCCAAACTAATTAACAGTCCTGCCAATTTCTTATTGCCAAAAAACAAGTGTATAATACTGATGAATCTGCCCTGTGCTGGCACCGTATGCCACAAAAAAACCTTAACCAAGATACTGAGGAGTCTCCATCTGAGGTTAAGGATTCCAAAGATAGGGTAAGAACAAATAAAACAAAGCTGATGGTGATTAGTAAGAGTGTTCACCTGAGGGCCTTTAAAGGGGTCAATTTCTGTTTTTCGGCATTTCCTGTGGTCCAGCAATGGCCAGGTCCCAAGGTTGCTGGATTAAAGAGGTACAACCTGTACTCCCAAGTTTCTGGCTTAATTTAATGCTATAATCTTTGGTTGCTCTTTCTTTATATATTTCTGGGAACTGTGTGGATTAAGATGGTAGAAAAACAAAAGTTGGAGCTGGAGTTTTATTTTGTTACATTTTGGCAGAAAGTCTTGTTTACAAAGACTAACAACATGAGAGAAGAGTACACTGTTTAAGTGGAAAATAAACTTCTAACTTGCAAGGAATCTATTCTTGTACCCCCAGATTAGTTAATGTAGACTGCTGGTTTCATCTCCTTCAATGATGTCACTGCCAGTTATTCTGACAGTTCTGACAGGGCGAGGAATTCTTCCCAATTATTCATAACATTATCTGTTGTTATATGTGCAGCTTCAATTCCTTTTCTCACCCCCATATCCATGCCTCTGTGGATCAATCTGGCTTCCTGCCATTTCAGCAAGTGTCCACATTCATCTGTGTAGGTCAAGCGAGTTGGAGGTTTGATGCAGACATACATCTGCTTTAGGTTCAAGCAGTCTCTTCTGCAAGCTATACTTCAACTCACCACACTAAACAGCAGAACTCCCACCACACAGTATCTTGTATACTATGCTCTGATCATTGTCACTGACAGTAACTTATCTTGCTGTTACCATATTGCCAATCTTTATTCCCAATGACTTTGTGATATTCAACCCCACTTTCTGAAAGAATTTATCCAAACAATGGGCTTCCTTGAAAATGGGACTGTTATGTACTCATTTTCACTAATTTCTTCCATATGTCCTCATCTCCCTGATATTCTGATAGCTTTATTTCTTAGTTTAGTGGTCAAACCTTTGGGATAATGTATCTTCCTAAACCCCTTCGTAATGCATCTAAACTCATCATCAAAAATTCTTGGCTGCATATTTGGATAGCTCTTAAGAAGAAAGTAACCATCATGCCTGTCTTGGTTCTCTGACTATGTGAAGAGAAGAAATGGAGAAAGTCATCTTTGTTAGTGTCCTTTCTATAAACTGACAACTTAGTGCTTTAAGCTGATCTCCAAATCATGGCGTCCAGAAAAGGTATTCTCTCATTTTCCCCCTTATCCAGCGTAAATTGTGTGTTCATTTATATTATTAAGCATTCTTAGCTTATTCTCCAAGTATGTACTATTCAGGACCACTACCAGTATGTTCTCAACATATCTGCATCAAGATGCATCTCTTTCCATTATTATGCAGAACCAGTCCCTTTCCAGGGTTTCAATATGGAGACAGGCCATCTCAGCACTGAAAAGTGAGCCTATGACCAGGTCTCTATGCTGCCTGTGTTCCTCACCATCAAATTTGAAAACATGACTCCTTACAAGTAAGGAAATGGATTTTGCGTATTCTGCCTTCAATACTGGTAGATCACAATCCTCAACATTCTCTACTGCACTTCATCCTGCTTGTATTTCTCCTATTGGAACATACGCGAATAATGCTTTAATGTCAAATCTTGCTAGCTTCTACCTGTTGAAATTAACATCCCTTTACCTTTCTATCACATCACATAAGTTTTTCAAATTTGCATTACTTATTAATCCAAGAGTGGCTTGGCCAACTGTTAGTCCAGCCTGTGTGGCATGCTCCCTATTCCAGAAGTTATAGACATCAATGGTATGTTGGATCTGTGAAACTGTACGAGACCTTTCATTTGTGGTGGGCAGGGGTAGGTTCCTCTAGTAAGCTCATTAATGTTTTTTCTGTTTTTGACTTGTTTACCACTTTTTTACCTCACAATTTAACTTCTCCTAACTCTCTCTATATAATGCTGATGTCTCATACACTGATGTACATGTCATTTAGTAGGTTCAACATCTTATTCAAATAGGCACATTTATTCTTCACAATTATCTCATCCCCTTTATCAACTTGAGTTACTATCAATAACTGGTATTTACATATATCATTCAAGGCTTCTCTTTATCTCTTGGCTATTTCACACTGTTGGTCACTCACTAGGGCTATGTAACAAGATACCTTGCTTGAACTTTTTGTCCACATCATTCTCATTCCATTTGCAGTTCTGCATAATATACTGTATGTAACTTTCTGTAAGCACTTTCTTCTTTTAGATAAACGGTTGCACTTTAATTCAAGGATCTATCCTCACTTCAGTCCCTAGATGAGTGTGAAGTGAGGAGAGACCACAGAGTGAGGATGGCCACAAAGAAGTTAAAACATACAGCCAAAAGTTACCTACTGTTTTTGCACCATGCCCCAATCTCATCTTCGTGTTGGTAACATGGACTTTTCTCTATCACCACACAAATTTTTGATAAATATATAAACAGTAAGACAAATGTATATACACCATGGGTCAGATTAAAACCCTGGGAGGGGTGTCTAATCAATTCAGCCATGGGAGATAAACAGACACAGCAACTAGTTACCTAGTGTTTTTGCAAAATGCCCCAGCTTCATCTCGCTGGGGGTAGTGCAGACTTTAATCTATCGCAGCAACAATGATGTGACAAAAACATCCATAGAAAGAATCATTTATATACATCACAGGTCAGATTCAATCCCTGGGAGAGGCACCGGTTACTTCAGCCACACAGAACTACGGTTTAAATCCAACCCATGATGTATTTCCATTTGTCTTTATCCATCTATCTTTATTTCTCATGCCCATTCCCTTTGGAAATTTCCTCATGAGGGTGGCCACAGCAACAGAGTCACTATGACTGTGGAAGTCCACTGCTGCTTCTTCTTAGCCTTTAATGCCTCATCCTCAACAGGTCACTTGCAGAGGGGAACTCTGGTGCAGTGCATGCTGATGTTCCTAACTAATGTTCCTACCAACTACTTCTACCTAAAGTGTCTATCTAATGTTCCAACCTACTACTTCTACCTGATGCTCCTGTCTAACATTCCTACTTACTACTTCTTTGCACGTACAATTTTGCCAAATGGCAGGGCTAGCACACAGCATTCACTGTAGGAAAATCTTGAGTTACAAAGAATGAGTTGTGCGAGTTAAATGTAGTCAAGTGTTATGTGTGACAAGAAGAGACTGTATGTTTGTGGAGAGAATGCCAGCAGTCCACATGTGGGTGAGGCAGAAAGAAAAGACAGTTACCTGGTTCAAAGGTGTGCAAGTTGACAAGCACTGAAGTGATGGCTCACTAAGCAACTGTCAATAACCCTCCCAATACCCTGGTCGGTAGTACTGGTAATGAACTTACCTGGTCAGTGACTTCCTACCAACTACAACCTCTATCTATCTACAAACAGTATGTGTAATTACCTATGCACAATCGTCAATATGTAGTTATATAAAGGGAGTTCTACACTCACTGAGCTCCAGCTATTTAATCTTTTAAACTGTCACAAAATGTTCAAGTATCAAATTGTCTACATTCAACATTTCTTCACTTAGCTTTTCCCATTCATTCCGTAATGTAACGCTATACTGAACAGTACTTCCTCACATCTTTTCTAACTGTTTCCTATTCGTGACCTCTCTTTATGTTGCTAATTACATCTTTTCTAACTGTTTCCTATTCGTGACCTCTCTTTATGTTGCTAATTTCAAGGAATTACGTAATCACAGCATTGTCAGTTTAGTTCAGAAACCTGAAAGTTGTAACCATGTTCCCAACCTCCTTTCCCTGATAAGTGTGGGCAAATTTATGGGTCTGATCCTTCCCTGATGAGTGTGGGCAAATTTATGAGTCTGATCCTTTCTCCTCAACCTGGCTCCCTCAATTCATGTACAGGTTGTACCTCTTTAATCAGGCAAACAAGGGACC
Organism: Panulirus ornatus; assembly: GCF_036320965.1. Taxonomy (NCBI): domain Eukaryota; kingdom Metazoa; phylum Arthropoda; class Malacostraca; order Decapoda; family Palinuridae; genus Panulirus; species Panulirus ornatus. The sequence goes on along the minus strand of NC_092240.1, from coordinate 56,686,891 downwards.
TGACCAATGATTGACCACAGAAAATGCCTGAAAACAGAAACTGACTCCTAGGTCATACACACTGACATTCCAATCTCATAGTACTCACACAAAGTAGAAGTCCCTCTACCTAATTATTTCAGTAACTCCACATTTCCATAGGTAATGATTTATGCTTATGCTTATTAGCACTAGCACCATCTGCACCTCTTGGTCTCTTGGATGACATCCTGAAGGGCTAAAATACAGCTAGATATAAGAAATTAACAGCACTGTTAATTAGCTCGGCTGCAATGTAAATAGATTCTGGAGCCTTAGTGCTGCTAACAGTACAGCCCTGGTGACAGATCCACAATCTAACACCTAATAGCAGCAGATTGAAAATGTGCCAAACCATGGGAGTTGCTGGATGACAGAACAATGGATTAGAGAAGTACAACCTGTATTACCTTTGTTACTCTCTACAGCACATTATCAGATCCTTGTTTCTTCAAGTGAGGTGACAAAACATACAACAAATATTTCAATTTGGGTGTAAAATATGCTGTACTTTTCTAAACCAAAATTCCTCTCCCATCATAGTGAGGCAGAGTCAGAAAGTCAGGAACAAAGTAAAAATGCACACATCCACACTCTAACTGTCTTGTATCATGACCCAAAAGCAGAGCTGTACATATTTAACTAAACATTTCCTTGTTGTCTATCTATCAATACACTTATCACACCATTTGTGCTATGACAGATTAATGTCCACGTCACCCCCACCAAGATGATGTCATAGCACAGCAAAAAAATGCTATTTGATTGTTGCAGTTTAATTTAACCTCCATGTGGCCAGGAAGCAAGATGCTCCTTCTCAAACTTTGAATCCAGGGATGCACTCATTTCTATGCAACAGCACTAAACCACTCCCACTCAAACCACTCCATGACTAACCACCAACCTCTTAGCAGAAATAAAATGCTCAACCCTGCCTCACACTGCAATAACCTCTACTTACAGATCCCCCACCTCCAACAACTACAACAAAAACAAAACACCCAACAAGCACTAAACAATTGGCCTCCCAACTCAGTCTTAAACTCCAAGTCATCAGATACACACCCATCTGAAACCACACTTTCAAGACAAAGTTACACTTTTCCACTCACACTCTGGACATCACCCTTCAATGCAACACTACAAACACCATTTTAACATGTCCTAAGGCCCTTCATGCTCATAATGTCACTAAGAGGATACCAAACGCTACTAAACTGCAATGCATTATTCAATGTACAGCCATGAAAAATATGAAACATGCATGGTACACCTAGAGAAATGATTTAAATTGGTTGAATTTTTTTTTTTTTTTTTTTGCTTTGTCGCTGTCTCCCGCGTTTGCGAGGTAGCGCAAGGAAACAGACGAAAGAAATGGCCCAACCCACCCCAATACACATGTATATACATACGTCCACACACGCAAATATACATACCTACACAGCTTTCCATGGTTTACCCCAGACTCTTCACATGCCCTGATTCAATCCACTGACAGCACGTCAACCCCGGTATACCACATCGATCCAATTCACTCTATTCCTTGCCCTCCTTTCACCCTCCTGCATGTTCAGGCCCCGATCACACAAAATCTTTTTCACTCCATCTTTCCACCTCCAATTTGGTCTCCCACTTCTCCTCGTTCCCTCCACCTCCGACACATATATCCTCTTGGTCAATCTTTCCTCACTCATTCTCTCCATGTGCCCAAACCATTTCAAAACACCCTCTTCTGCTCTCTCAACCACGCTCTTTTTATTTCCACACATCTCTCTTACCCTTACGTTACTTACTCGATCAAACCACCTCACACCACACATTGTCCTCAAACATCTCATTTCCAGCACATCCATCCTCCTGCGCACAACTCTATCCATAGCCCACGCCTCGCAACCATACAACATTGTTGGAACCACTATTCCTTCAAACATACCCATTTTTGCTTTTCGAGATAATGGTCTCGACTTCCACACATTCTTCAAGGCTCCCAGGATTTTCGCCCCCTCCCCCACCCTATGATCCACTTCCGCTTTCATGGTTCCATCCGCTGCCAGATCCACTCCCAGATATCTAAAACACTTTACTTCCTCCAGTTTTTCTCCATTCAAACTTACCTCCCAATTGACTTGACCCTCAACCCTACTGTACCTAATTACCTTGCTCTTATTCACATTTACTCTTAACTTTCTTCTTTCACACACTTTACCAAACTCAGTCACCAGCTTCTGCAGTTTCTCACATGAATCAGCCACCAGCACTGTATCATCAGCGAACAACAACTGACTCACTTCCCAAGCTCTCTCATCCCCAACAGACTTCATACTTGCCCCTCTTTCCAAAACTCTTGCATTCACCTCCCTAACAACCCCATCCATAAACAAATTAAACAACCATGGAGACATCACACACCCCTGCCGCAAACCTACATTCACTGAGAACCAATCACTTTCCTCTCTTCCTACACGTACACATGCCTTACATCCTCGATAAAAACTTTTCACTGCTTCTAACAACTTGCCTCCCACACCATATATTCTTAATACCTTCCACAGAGCATCTCTATCAACTCTATCATATGCCTTCTCCAGATCCATAAATGCTACATACAAATCCATTTGCTTTTCTAAGTATTTCTCACATACATTCTTCAAAGCAAACACCTGATCCACACATCTACCACTTCTGAAACCACACTGCTCTTCCCCAATCTGATGCTCTGTACATGCCTTCACCCTCTCAATCAATACCCTCCCATATAATTTACCAGGAATACCTCTGTAATACCTCTGTAATTTGAGCACTCACTCTTATCCCCTTTGCCTTTGTACAATGGCACTATGCACGCATTCCGCCAATCCTCAGGCACCTCACCATGAGTCATACATACATTAAATAACCTTACCAACCAGTCAATAATACAGTCACCCCCTTTTTTCATAAATTCCACTGCAATACCATCCAAACCTGCTGCCTTGCCGGCTTTCATCTTCCGCAAAGCTTTAACTACCTCTTCTCTGTTTACCAAAACATTTTCCCTAACCCTCTCACTTTGCACACCACCTCGACCAAAACACCCTATATCTGCCACTCTATCATCAAACACATTCAACAAACCTTCAAAATACTCACTCCATCTCCTTCTCACATCACCACTACTTGTTATCACCTCCCCATTTGCGCCCTTCACTGAAGTTCCCATTTGTTCCCTTGTCTTATGCACTTTATTTACCTCCTTCCAGAACATCTTTTTATTCTCACTAAAATTTAATGATAGTCTCTCACCCCAACTCTCATTTGCCATCTTTTTATAAATATATAAATATATAAAATATTCATTTTTTTTCATACCATTCACCATTTCCTGCATTAGTGTTAAGAACAGAGGACTGAGCCTTTGAGAGAATATCCTCACTTGGCCCCCTTCTCCGTTCCTGCCAAGTACAGTAGCGGATGCTACGTGGGTCTTTTGGTACTTTTAAACGAAGGTTGGATGTGCTTATGGATTCAGCTTAGCATGGGCCAATAGGACTCTTGCAGTGTCCTCACTTGTTCTTATGTCCAGATGTTCAACTAGACGCAACGAGTTTGAACCAACAGAAGTATACGGAATAAGTCTACCAATACAACTAGATGCATTGTGTATGTACTGATATGACAGGAATGAATGTCTACTGATGCAAGTAGATGCAATGTGTCTGTACTGATGCAAGTCGACACAACGTGTCTGTACTGATACAAGAAGACATAATGTGTCTGTACTGATACAAGTAGACATAATGTGTCTGTACTGATACAAGTTGACATAATGTATCTGTACTGATACAAGTAGACATAATGTGTCTGTACTGATACAAGTAGACATAATGTGTCTGTACTGATACAAGTTGACATAATGTATCTGTACTGATACAAGTAGACATAATGTGTCTGTACTGATACAAGTTGACATAATGTGTCTGTACTGATACAAGTAGACATAATGTGTCTGTACTGATACAAGTAGACATAATGTGTCTGTACTGATACAAGTAGACATAATGTGTCTGTACTGATACAAGTAGACATAATGTATCTGTACTGATACGAGTGGACATAATGTGTCTGTACTGATACAAGTAGACATAATGTGTCTGTACTGATACAAGTAGACATAATGTGTCTGTACTGATACAAGTAGACATAATGTGTCTGTACTGATACAAGTAGACATAATGTATCTGTACTGATACGAGTGGACATAATGTGTCTGTACTGATACAAGTAGACATAATGTGTCTGTACTGATACAAGTAGACATAATGTGTCTGTACTGATACAAGTTGACATAATGTGTCTGTACTGATACAAGTAGACATAATGTGTCTGTACTGATACAAGTAGACATAATGTGTCTGTACTGATACAAGTAGACATAATGTGTCTGTACTGATACAAGTAGACATAATGTGTCTGTACTGATACAAGTAGACATAATGTGTCTGTACTGATACAAGTAGACATAATGTGTCTGTACTGATACAAGTAGACATAATGTGTCTGTACTGATACAAGTAGACATAATGTGTCTGTACTGATACAAGTAGACATAATGTGTCTGTACTGATACAAGTAGACATAATGTGTCTGTACTGATACAAGTAGACATAATGTATCTGTACTGATACGAGTGGACATAATGTGTCTGTACTGATACAAGTAGACATAATGAGTCTGTACTGATACAAGTTGACATAATGTGTCTGTACTGATACAAGTAGACATAATGAGTCTGTACTGATACAAGTAGACATAATGTGTCTGTACTGATACAAGTAGACATAATGTGTCTGTACTGATACAAGTAGACATAATGTGTCTGTACTGATACAAGTAGACATAATGTGTCTGTACTGATACAAGTTGACATAATGTGTCTGTACTGATACAAGTAGACATAATGTGTCTGTACTGATACAAGTAGACATAATGTGTCTGTACTGATACAAGTAGACATAATGTGTCTGTACTGATACAAGTAGACATAATGTGTCTGTACTGATACAAGTAGACATAATGTATCTGTACTGATACGAGTGGACATAATGTGTCTGTACTGATACAAGTAGACATAATGAGTCTGTACTGATACAAGTAGACATAATGAGTCTGTACTGATACAAGTAGACATAATGTGTCTGTACTGATACAAGTAGACATAATGAGTCTGTACTGATACAAGTAGACATAATGTGTCTGTACTGATACAAGTAGACATAATGAGTCTGTACTGATAACAGATGGAATGGTTATCTGCTCATACAACCACCAGTCTGTATTATCTCCAGACATTCCACTTACTAATAATGGAAGACTATAAACTTGAAGTCTCAGCTCAAACTGCTACTCTGACCTGATAATGTACATGTATTAATATTGTACATGTACTAACTGGCAGTGGCGAGACAAGGGTTAAGACTGATAACCTCTAAGAAGTGTCGTCATTAATGTGACATTATACAAAGTTGTCATCTAACCTGAGGACATATATCTTGTTGTCCAAGTGTTGCCTGCAACACACAACACGTGATCACGTCCAACATGGCCCAGAAGACGAGTTAATTGTGCACCAGCAGCAGCAGCAACCCTGAAGCCGGCCGCCATGGTGTGTGTGTGTGTGTGTACTGATCAGCTGATCAAGATGGCCGCCGCCATCCTGCTTCTTAGCACAACAACTATCTTATCTGGATCTTACCTTAATACTTCATAACACACTCACCTGAAGAATGTTTACCATTATGTACAGTGGTAAGACTCACCTGAAGAATGTTTACCATTATGTACAGTGGTAAGACTCACCTGAAGAATGTTTACCATTATGTACAGTGGTAAGACTCACCTGAAGAATGTTTACCATTATGTACAGTGGTAAGACTCACCTGAAGAATGTTTACAATTATGTACAGTGGTAAGACTCACCTGAAGAATGTTTACCATTATGTACAGTGGTAAGACTCACCTGAAGAATGTTTACCATTATGTACAGTGGTAAGACTCACCTGAAGAATGTTTACCATTATGTACAGTGGTAAGACTCACCTGAAGAATGTTTACCATTATGTACAGTGGTAAGACTCACCTGAAGAATGTTTACCATTATGTACAGTGGTAAGACTCACCTGAAGAATGTTTACCATTATGTACAGTGGTAAGACTCACCTGAGAATGTTTACCATTATGTACAGTGGTAAGACTCACCTGAAGAATGTTTACCATTATGTACAGTGGTAAGACTCACCTGAAGAACGTTTACCATTATGTACAGTGGTAAGACTCACCTGAAGAATGTTTACCATTATGTACAGTGGTAAGACTCACCTGAAGAATGTTTACCATTATGTACAGTGGTAAGACTCACCTGAAGAATGTTTACCATTATGTACAGTGGTAAGACTCACCTGAGATGTTTACCATTATGTACAGTGGTGAGACTCACCTGAAGAATGTTTACCATTATGTACAGTGGTAAGACTCACCTGAATGTTTACCATTATGTACAGTGGTAAGACTCACCTGAGAATGTTTACCATTATGTACAGTGGTAAGACTCACCTGAAGAATGTTTACCATTATGTACAGTGGTAAGACTCACCTGAAGAATGTTTACCATTATGTACAGTGGTAAGACTCACCTGAAGAATGTTTACCATTATGTACAGTGGTAAGACTCACCTGAAGAATGTTTACCATTATGTACAGTGGTAAGACTCACCTGAAGAATGTTTACCATTATGTACAGTGGTAAGACTCACCTGAAGAATGTTTACCATTATGTACAGTGGTAAGACTCACCTGAAGAATGTTTACCATTATGTACAGTGGTAAGACTCACCTGAAGAATGTTTACCATTATGTACAGTGGTAAGACTCACCTGAAGAATGTTTACCATTATGTACAGTGGTAAGACTCACCTGAAGAATGTTTACCATTATGTACAGTGGTAAGACTCACCTGAAGAATGTTTACCATTATGTACAGTGGTAAGACTCACCTGAAGAATGTTTACCATTATGTACAGTGGTAAGACTCACCTGAAGAATGTTTACCATTATGTACAGTGGTAAGACTCACCTGAAGAATGTTTACCATTATGTACAGTGGTAAGACTCACCTGAAGAATGTTTACCATTATGTACAGTGGTAAGACTCACCTGAAGAATGTTTACCATTATGTACAGTGGTAAGACTCACCTGAAGAATGTTTACCATTATGTACAGTGGTAAGACTCACCTGAAGAATGTTTACCATTATGTACAGTGGTAAGACTCACCTGAATGTTTACCATTATGTACAGTGGTAAGACTCACCTGAAGAATGTTTACCATTATGTACAGTGGTAAGACTCACCTGAAGAACGTTTACCATTATGTACAGTGGTAAGACTCACCTGAAGAATGTTTACCATTATGTACAGTGGTAAGACTCACCTGAAGAATGTTTACCATTATGTACAGTGGTAAGACTCACCTGAAGAATGTTTACCATTATGTACAGTGGTAAGACTCACCTGAATGTTTACCATTATGTACAGTGGTGAGACTCACCTGAATGTTTGCCATTATGTACAGTGGTAAGACTCACCTGAATGTTTACCATTATGTACAGTGGTAAGACTCACCTGAATGTTTGCCATTATGTACAGTGGTAAGACTCACCTGAATGTTTACCATTATGTACAGTGGTAAGACTCATCTGAATGTTTACCATTATGTACAGTGGTAAGACTCACCTGAATGTTTACCATTATGTACAGTGGTAAGAATCCTGAATGTTTACCACTATGTACAGTGGTAAGATACCTGAATGTTTACCATTATGTACAGTGGTAAGATACCTGAATGTTTACCATTATGTACATTGGTAAGGCTCATCTAAATGTTTTCCATTATGTACAGTGGTAAGGCTCATGAATGTTTACCATTATGTACAGTGGTAAGACTCATGAATGTTTACCATGATGTACAGTGGTAAGTCACCTGAATGTTTATCATTATGTACAGTGGTAAGACTCATGAATGTTTACCATTATGTACAGTGGTAAGACTCACATTAATGATTAGCATTATGTACAATGGTATAGCTCAGCTGAATATTTTTTTATGTTTAAAAATTCTCTTGAATGTGTGCCATTGCTTGGTGACATTCTTCAACTGAATGTCTGTCACTGCTTGGTGAGTCTTCTACTAAATGTCCACCACTGCTTGGTGACATTCTTCTACTGAATGTGCCACTGCTTGGTGACATTCTTCTACTGAATGTCTACCATTGCTTAATGACATTCTTCTACTGAACGTCTGTCACTGCTTGGTGACATTCTTCTACTAAATATGTGCCACTGCTTGGTGACATTCTTCTACTAAATATGTGCCACTGCTTGGTGACATTCTTCTACTAAATATGTGCCACTGCTTGGTGACACTCTTCTACTGAATGTGTGCCACTGCTTGGTGACATTCTTCAACTGAATGTCTGTCACTGCTTGGTGAGTCTTCTACTAAATGTCCGCCACTGCTTGGTGACATTCTTCTACTGAATGTGCCACTGCTTGGTGACTTTCTTCTACAAGATAGTGTGCCATAGCTTGGTGGACATACTTCTACTAAATATGTGACTCTCATGACATTCTTTCTACTAAATAATGTGCCACTGCTTGGTGACATTCTTCTACTAAATAGTGTGTCCACTGCTTGGTGACATTCTTCTACTAAATATGTGCACTGCTTGGTGACATTCTTCTACTAAATATGTGCCACTGCTTGGTGACATTCTTCTACTAAATATGTGCCACTGCTTGGTGACATTCTTCTACTAAATATGTGCCACTGCTTGGTGACATTCTTCTACTAAATATGTGCCACTGCTTGGTGACATTCTTCTACTAAATATGTGCCACTGCTTGGTGACATTCTTCTACTAAATATGTGCCACTGCTTGGTGACATTCTTCTATTTACTAAATGTTGTGCCACTGCTTGGTGACATTCTTCTACTAAATATGTGCCACTGCTTGGTGACATCTTCTACTTAAATTGTGCCACCTGCTTGGTGACATTCTTCTACTAATATGTGCCACTGCTTGGTGACATTCTTCTACTAAATATGTGCCACTGCTTGGTGACATTCTTCTACTAAATATGTGCCACTGCTTGGTGACATTCTTCTACTGAATGTGTGCCACTGCTTGGTGATATTCTTCTACTAAATATGTGCCACTGCTTGGTGACATTCTTCTACTGAATGTGTGCCACTGCTTGGTGACATTCTTCTACTGAATGTGTGCCAATGCTTGGTGACATTCTTCTACTGAATGTGTGCCACTGCTTGGTGACATTCTTCTACTGAATGTGTGCCACTGCTTGGTGATATTCTTCTACTGAATGTGTGCCAATGCTTGGTGACATTCTTCTACTGAATGTGTGTCACTGCTTGGTGATATTCTTCTACTAAATATGTGCCACTGCTTGGTGACATTCTTCTACTGAATGTGTGCCACTGCTTGGTGATATTCTTCTACTGAATGTGTGCCAATGCTTGGTGACATTCTTCTACTGAATGTCTACCACTGCTTGGTGACATTCTTCTACTGAATGTGTGCCAATGCTTGGTGACATTCTTCTACTGAATGTCTACCACTGCTTGGAGACATTCTTCTACTGTCTGCCACTGCTTGGTAACATTCTTCTGAATGTCTGTCAGTGTTTGGTGACATTCTTCTACTGAATGTCTGCCACTGCTTGGTGACATTCTTTTACTAAATGTCCACTACTACTTGGTGACATTCTTCTACTGAATGTCTGTCCCTGGTTGGTGACATTCTTCTACCAAATGTCCACCACTGCTTGGTGACATTCTTCTACTGAATGTCTGTCACTGCTTGGTGACATTCTTCTACTAAATGTCCACCACTGCTTGGTGACATTCTTCTACTGAATGTCTGCCACTGCTTGGTGACATTCTTTTACTAAATGTCCACTACTACTTGGTGACATTCTTCTACTGAATGTCTGCCACTGCTTGGTGACATTCTTCTACTAAATGTCCACCACTGCTTGGTGACATTCTTCTACTAAATGTCCACCACTGCTTGGTGACATTCTTCTACTGAATGTCCATCACTGCTTGGTGACATTCTTCTACTAAATGTCCACCACAGCTTAGTGACATTCTTCTACTGAATGTGTCAATGCTTGGTGACATTCTTCTCCTAAATGTCCACCACTGCTTGGTGACATTCTTCTACTGAATGTGTCACTGCTTGGTGACATTCTTCTACTAAATGTCCACCACTGCTTGGTGACATTCTTCTACTGAATGTCTGCCACTGCTTGGTGACATTCTTCTACTGAATGTCCATCACTGCTTGGTGACATTCTTCTACTAAATGTCCACCACAGCTTAGTGACATTCTTCTACTGAATGTGCCACTGCTTGGTGACATTCTTCTACTAAATGTCCACCACTGCTTGGTGACATTCTTCTACTGAATGTCTGCCACTGCTTGGTGACATTCTTCTCCTAAATGTCCACCACTGCTTGGTGACATTCTTCTACTGAATGTCTGTCACTGCTTGGTGACATTCTTCTACTAAATGTCCACCACTGCTTGGTGACATTCTTCTACTGAATGTGTCACTGCTTGGTGACATTCTTCTCCTAAATGTCCACCACTGCTTGGTGACATTCTTCTACTGAATGTCTGCCACTGCTTGGTGACATTCTTCTACTAAATGTCCACCACTGCTTGGTGACATTCTTCTACTAAATGTCCACCACTGCTTGGTGACATTCTTCTACTGAATGTCCATCACTGCTTGGTGATATTCTTCTACTAAATGTCCACCACAGCTTAGTGACATTCTTCTACTAAATGTCCACCACTGCTTGGTGACATTCTTCTACTGAATGTGTCACTGCTTGGTGACATTCTTCTCCTAAATGTCCACCACTGCTTGGTGACATTCTTCTACTGAATGTGTCACTGCTTGGTGACATTCTTCTACTAAATGTCCACCACTGCTTGGTGACATTCTTCTACTGAATGTCTGCCACTGCTTGGTGACATTCTTCTCCTAAATGTCCACCACTGCTTGGTGACATTCTTCTACTGAATGTCCACCACTGCTTGGTGACATTCTTCTACTAAATGTCCACCACTGCTTGGTGACATTCTTCTACTGAATATCTGTCCATGCTTGGCGATATTCTTCTACTGAATGTCTGTGTTTGGTGACATCCTTCTACTGAATGTTTGTCACTGCTTGGTGTAACTCTTCTACTGAATCTGTCACTGCTTGGTGACATTCTTCAACTGAATGTCTGTCACTGCTTGGTGACATTCTTCTACTGAATGTCTGTCAGTGTTTGGTGACATTCTACCACTGAATGAGAAGAATCAGTTTATTCTAGGGCCCTAGCATATATGCGACTTACCCTCAGTACACCACAACAAGCAAACTAAATATCTATACCTCAATATTTGCTGCCATAATAATATCAGCTTTCCACCATGGATAAAGGAAAATAAAACTCTGCTTGGCAATAAACAACCCTGATCCTGCTGTTAATATATTTCCTAATAATACAAACTTTTCAAATGAAGCTTACTAATGTCTTAACAAATGAGTTCTCTACCAGGAATGAGTTTTCAACATGGAATGAATACTCTACCAGGAATGATTTTCTACCTGGAGTGAGTTATCTACCAAGAATGCAGGCAATTCAAATCATTTCTGAATCTTTCCATGAATCAGTATAAAATCCTATATGAAATCAGACTCTACAACAATTTCATCATTAATATTCAAGTGAAAACACATAATTTTTAGGTCACAGAGTCAGATTGCAAAATTACACAGTGGTTGTATGACCATTTTTCTCCCTGGTAATAGAAAAAAAAAATGGATCTCTTACAATTTTAATCCATTAAAATTAGTTCTGATTCAAACTGATGAAATATTTTGCTTACGATTTATGCAGCTGTCAAAATACTTGAAAGTTCTATACCATTTTCTCCTGTGCTGTGATCTTCCATTGAATAAGATATCACTTTAATACCTTCCTAATGGAGCCATCTTCTTATGGTGAGAGGGTTGTACCCTTTGATGAAGCAATGAGATATACTAGGAAGGACTTTGGTACCAAGAGGGGTCACCCAAGCTTGACTTATCATTGCTGAGAGGCCAGATTAAGCAACTTTGCCATCGATAACAGAGGAAAATTGAGCCATGGTAGTTACCGCATTTAATGTCACCTTTGTCTATAGAAGCAGGAGACCACCAGAGGCTATCACTAAAGTGGGAGAGGTCTTCAGGCCTCTAATGTGTCTTCTTCAAGAGTGAAAGCCCTACTGGGCACTGACCCCATAGGAGCACCTTGACAACTGGAGCTAGTTCAGCTACAGAGAATGCCTTTTATCACCAGAATATGAAAGTTCCGAGCTCATGACTACATCCCAACACTAAGAAACAAAATCACCAAACAAGGACTGGAAATGGAACATCTCAATGCTGACTTTTGAGCCCTACCTTCTTTATCGAAAAGGGGACTTAGAGAGTCAAGATAAGGGCCCAGAAACTACTGATAAGAATCTTGCTGAGGCATTCTCCTATCACAGATTTCCCAAATAATTACAAATAAAGTTTGCTGAAGTGACTGAAGACCTGTCAGTATTTGAGATCTATAGGGGCATAATGTTCTGCTGTGAAATCTACAGGAGCATTACACCGTGCTGTGGAAAGCTTAATGGAATCAGCCTGATAGGAGATGACATGGCATTTTTACAGGCAGGACCTGTCTTGGGATAATAGGCTACTAGAACTAAAGCAGCTTTTGTAGTGATGTATCTCCCAACTGGTACCTGAATTGCATAAGAGGAGTTATTTTCAACTGAGAGCTCTTTAGGTACTCAGAGAAAACAAAACAAAAGAATTGGTTAGACAAGGAACCTCCTGATCAGATCATTGAGACATAACTTGGAATGAGTGTCTACCACTACGTGCTGTATCCAAGGTGCTGCTTTAACTACCAAAAGTGTGAACATTTAGGAAAATATGTCATTCAGAGAGGCAGATATGTATCGTGTTGTAACCAACAATGATGCTTAAGGACAGACAAAAGTCAGTAGTCCCAACTGTGGAGATGAACATCTAGCCTTTGATAAAACATGTGAACACTAAAGGGTGAATAAAGAAATATCTACAAATCAAAACTAAAGAAACATAAAACAAGGTGAGAAAATCTGCATACTAAAGCCATAATAAGAAACCAGGATGAAGCCTTACAATATCATCAAAGAAAGACCTCTACAACAAAAGACTAACATACAGATTTCTTACAGTGTAGCATCACCACAGCACTCAAGGACATCCAACAAAGACCTTGCAGTCACAGTCGAGACATACAAGGCAAGTGTCTAATTATAAATTGATCTCCCACACATCAAAGCAAACATTAAAACCCACAGGGATAATGATGGTTAAGTCCCCACAACAGTCTATATGGATTCAGAAGTCCTGACCGAGCATCCAGTAGCAGCTATGGGAAACTTTAAAGCCTCTTTTGAAGTATCTAGTATGGGTGAACAAAAAATAGCTGTCAAAAGATGAGACCAGGTCACCAACAGCACTGGAGATTTCTTAAGATGCTGTAACCAGGGGAGGACACAGAACCAAATACTCCTCCAGAAGGAGCTTCCACTCCACTTAATTCAATACGGTCAGATATCAAGATGGATACCACCATCTTCTCAGAGTGATATGCGGTGAACTCCATGAAAGGAAAATAAAAGAATGCTCCATCAATACTGCCTCCAAGAAAGTTAGGCAGGAAACATAGTGAAAAACGACTTAACAAAACCATATCAGCCATAAGAAAGTGATTTCATGTGATGCAATGGTATTGCCAAAAAATCTGCACTAAATGGGAAGAACTGCAACACATAAAGGCTTCCATTTACCTAAATTGTAGTGTATGCCTTCAAGAAATCATTATTAAGAAAAGTAATGAGCTTTCCCTAAGAGCGCATCATGTTCATGCCCAACATGGAACCTGTGATAATGGACCTCCTGCAGAGAATGCAGTGATGGTCAGTGATGGTGTGTCAGGACATTCCCCAACAGTACATTCCTTAGCATTCTGCAGATTTTGTTAATGAGAGGGCTGGCCACACCAGATCATATAAACACAGGTAATAACACACATATGCGGATGGGATATAGTGAAATAAAGCCTCTATATGATCTGTGTAAATGACTTGCCTGAAGGTATGGGCTCCTACCTGAATATGTTTGCAAATCATGCAAAGGTCATGAAGTGAGAAATTTGCCTGACTGCAACAACTTACAAAGTGACCTAAACAGACTCCAAAGATGGTCTGATACATGGTTGATGAAAATTAACGTGACTAAATGTTATCAAATGTGGTTGGGACAAATTGTGAATGAAGGCCTCATTAGGATTAGTATCTATAAGGAAATAAACTTTAGTATTCTCTGTGTGAGATAGGCATGGGAGTTAACATTATCCACAACCTATAGTCACAGTCCCATATTAGAATAGTTAGGGAAATCACTAAAATCACTGAAATAACTACTGGGAATGACCGAAATCATTGAAGTGCAGATGGGAGAAGTGTATCATCATTGAAACTTGAAAAATCATAGAAGGCATGGTCCCAAACCTACACTCAAACATATCCTCTTGAGGTAGGACAGGCACAGAAAATGGTAAGATATTACCCCTACAATTAAAAGGCATAATAGACATCAAAAAAGAACATTAAGCATCCTGGGCCCAAGACTATTCAACAAAATTCCTAAAAGCATCAAAAACACTACAAGATGCACAGTAGAGAAATCAGAGAAGGCCATGGATAAATATTTACTAAGTGTACCAGAACAGTCAGGCTGTGATGGTTACATGGGCCTGAAGGCTGTGCCTTCCAAAAGTTTTGCCGACCAACAACTCAATTCAACAACTTGGAACCAGCCTGAGCTGTGGGGGTAGACCTCCAAAGTCTCTGCTAGGCCAGGTCTCATCAAGAAGAAAATTGTTAAATCCTCCCTCTATACTCAAGATTATACTGGAAGATATTATTTTTTTTTTTTTTATTTTGCTTTGTCGCTGTCTCCCGCGTTTGCAAGGTAGCGCAAGGAAACAGACGAAAGAAATGGCCCAACCCACCCCCATACACAATGTATATACATACATGTCCACACACGCAAATATACATACCTATACATCTCAATGTACACATATATATACACACACAGACACATACATATATACCCATGCACACAATTCACAATGTCTGCCTTTATTCATTCCCATCGCCACCTTGCCACACATGGAATACCATCCCCCTCCCCCTCATGTGTGCAAGGTAGCACTAGGAAAAGACAACAAAGGCCCCATTCATTCACACTCGGTCTCTAGCTGTCATGCAATAATGCCCGAAACCACAGCTCCCTTTCCACATCCAGGCCCCACACAACTTTCCATGGTTTAGCCAAGACGCTTCACATGCCCTGATTCAATCCACTGACAGCACGTCCACCCCGGTATACCACATCGATCCAATTCACTCTATTCCTTGCCCGCCTTTCACCCTCCTGCATGTTCAGGCCCCTGATCACACAAAATATTTTTCACTCCATCTTTCCATCTCCAATTTGGTCTCCCACTTCTCCTCGTTCCCTCCACCTCCGACACATATATCCTCTTGGTCAATCTTTCCTCACTCATTCTCTCCATGTGCCCAAACCATTTCAAAACACCCTCTTTTGGTCTCTCAACCATGCTCTTTTTATTTCCACACATCTCTCTTACCCTTACATTACTTACTCGATCAAACCACCTCACACCACACATTGTCCTCAAACATCTCATTTCCAGCACATCCACCCTCCTGCGCACAACTCTATCCATAGCCCACGCCTTGCAACCATACAACATTGTTGGAACCACTATTCCTTCAAACATACCCATTTTGGCTTTCCGAGATAATGTTCTCCACTTCCACACATTCTTCAAGGCTCCCAGAATTTTCGCCCCCTCCCCCACCATATGATTCACTTCCGCTTCCATGGTTCCATCCGCTGCCAGATCTACTCCCAGATATCTAAAACACTTTACTTCCTCCAGTTTTTCTCCATTCAAACTTACCTCCCAATTGACTTGACCCTCAACCCTACTGTACCTAATAAGCTTTATTCAATACTGGAAGATAACTGTGATATATCTACTCTGGTTTCCTAAGGGAAACCATTATACACTACAGAGCAAGATGTAGTACTTATTTAAGTATTTCATGACATTTGAACCTGTGTATCTATGATCATCTTATACTTTCTAAAATGGATGTATGCCACAAATGACCTAAGGTGTTGACAAGCCAGATACTTTTGCATAATAGATCAATAAGTCATTTTAATGTATGTCCCTGGATGACTGGCTCATCAGGTGTGTGAATGCTGCAGTACACTAGAAGGTTGTTCTTAGAAACATTTGTGTCACTTGCAGTGAAGCAGAGTTACTGGAAGTGAATTAAGAACGGGTGGAAATACTGTTTGAAAAATATAAAAAACATTTGTATCAAGTTCCATTGCCAAAGGTTGAATCTAAAGTTATGAGCCAGGTTAAAATTATCTCATAAATGGTATAAAAATCAGACAAGTTGTGGGTCTTATGCTATTCATTTCTATAAATGTTGAGAAACAACTCTGAAGGTTCAACATAGTTGAATTTTCTTTGTCGTGAGGTAGAGTTTGGTTACTGGTCAAACCTTTACATAAATGGCATAGATCAGGCAAAATCCAAACTATAGTTATGAGTTTTATGCCATGCAATTCTTTCACTGAAGGAAACAAAAGTATAAAGTTTCATGAGTATCTTTTTTGTCTTATATAATGACTAACATGGTAAGGGCAAAACATGCCCCAATTACAGCCTTCTTAGGTGAAATTAAAACAAGAGTATGAGAAAAAGATATATGTGTTGGAGGTGGATGGAATGAGGAGAAGTGGGAGACCAAATTGGAGGTGGAAAGATGGAGTGAAAAAGATTTTGAGTGATCGGGGCCTGAACATGCAGGAGGGTGAAAGGCGGGCAAGGAATAGAGTGAATTGGATCGATGTGGTATACCGGAGTCGACATGCTGTCAATGGATTGAATCAGGGCATGTGAAGCGTCTGGGGTAAACCATGGAAAGTTCTGTGGGGCCTGGATGTGGAAAGGGAGCTGTGGTTTTGGGCATTGTTGCGTGACAACTAGAGACTGAGTGTGAATGAATGGGGCCTTTATTGTCTTTTCCTAGCGCTACCTCGCACACATGAGGGGGGAGGGGGATGTTATTCCATGTGTGGCGAGGTGGCGATTGGAATGAATAAAGGCAGACAGTGTGAACTGTGTGCATGTGTATATATGTATGTGTCTGTGTGTGTATACATATATATGTTTACATTGAGATGTATGGGTATGTATATTTGCGTGTGTGGACATGTATGTATATACATGTGTATGGGGGTGGGTTGGGCCATTTCTTTCGTCTGTTTCCTTGCGCTACCTTGCAAACGCGGGAGACAGCGACAAAGCAAAATAATAATAATAATGAGAAAAAGAAAGAAAAAAATCAATCAGCACTCCTCCAGTGTTTGCAGACCTTACTTATAAAGGTAGAAAGGTTATGGGAAAAAGCTTTACTGTTGGAAGAAAAAGGGAGGTATCATGACA
Source organism: Panulirus ornatus (assembly GCF_036320965.1). Lineage (NCBI taxonomy): Eukaryota > Metazoa > Arthropoda > Malacostraca > Decapoda > Palinuridae > Panulirus > Panulirus ornatus. Next base: position 56,669,109 of record NC_092240.1, on the reverse strand, counting down.
GTCAATCTTCACACAACCAGTTTCCCCAAACAAACTGCAAAGCAACAGCCAGTCATGTGCCATGGGTCCACACCTAGCCGGCACAGACACCCCACAAGACCAGTGACCAAAATAATACCTTTCGAACTGGCAGCAACATCACAGCAGAGTAGAGAGGGTGGTTGGAGAGAGGTGATCCCTGGAGAATTCATAGGACTGAGAGTTTTTGATTCCAATCTAAGTAACAGATTATATGAATACCCACCCTATTCATATAAGCTGTTCTCCATGCTGGAGTGAATACAACTCCTCTATATATTCAATAACTGCACACAAGAAAAATGAATGTCACCTACATAACACCCCCAGGTTTTGGGGAGCAGACTTTGTGATGGTGATTCTGTAGGCTACTTCCAGGATAGAGCAGAGGATATGGATATCACCAAAATGTTATTGCAAGGATAAATTGGGGTATTTTGAAGCTGGAGAGAAGAGAAAAAAAGAAACTTACATAGTAATATTGGCAGAAATTGCAATTTGGTACAAGAGTTTAACCATGTTACTGCATCCCCATTCTTAGATGCTGCACAGGTCTACATCAAGAGAAGACATGTTTCATAAGAGAAAAAGAATGAGAATTAGGGTGAGAGAGGGAGGGAAAGTAAGTAGAAGTGTGTACAGTGGATTCATCAGTGTAAGAGTGACAAGGGTTAAATGATGAGAGATCATTTATGATGGGAAGAAAGAGAGAGGGTTATAAGATAAAACCGTGAGGGACACCACTGTTAACAGGATATGAGGGGAAAGTAATTCTATCATTAAACAATGCTATGGTTTGGCTAAAGAGGAAGTTCTGCATTTGAGAAAAAAAAAAAAACAGATGAAGGAAGCTTACAAACCAAAGACTTATGCCACAGCCAGTCAAATGCTCTAGTGTAATGGGCCATGACAAAAGATTTATCAAAATCCCTGAGACACAGTAACTAGAAATGAGTCACACAGGAGAGATTACCAGCAGGCTTTGCCTGCAAAAGCCATATTGGTAATTAGAAAGAAGGGAGGGAAATAATAAATGTCTGAGAAACTGAGAATTATGGAGATTCAAAGAATTTGCAGACACTGGAAGTAAGAGCAATGGAACAATGATTAGCAAGGTCTCCTTGCATAGAGTTTGTGTATCTAGACAGAGATTTCACAGGTGAGCAAGTTTAGAGTTTTCAGGCTGTGACAAATGTTAAGGCTACAATGCAACTCCTAGCAACATCTGTTAAATGAACAAACTATACCCACATATCTGACATGCTATGCAGGAGATAAAAACACTTATCTCTACATCCACATGTCACTGTCTAGTCTAGAACAGCATGTTACATGATGAGTTCTCTTCAAATGTCTCAGGCTGTGCATGTATCTGCACCTCTTCCATAACAACATAACTTACATACACAGACAACCTTATTGTACATTTATAAAATGTCTCGCTTTTTCTTGTATCTACCTCTCTCATACATACATTTCTTTAGTTCTCCATACATTGTTTGACTGTCCAAAGAATTTTAGAATTCCAATCCACTTTCAACATGGTTTCTCACTCTCCCTCTGTAGCTTTAATTCTCACTCAAGCCATTCTGAAAATTCAGTAAGAAAAAAATTCATTATCACAACATTTCACTACTAAACACCAAAGCTGACCGAATCACATTTATAAGCACCTCACCACACCTAATGGAAAAATATTACAATCTTTGGTCTATTTTTTGCCTTATGCCAAGTTTATATACCTGTTTAAGTAACTCTTTTTTATTGAGGATGTAAGGCATGTGTACGTGTAGGAAGAGAGGAAAGTGATTGGTTCTCAGTGAATGTAGGTTTGCGGCAGGGGTGTGTGATGTCTCCATGGTTGTTTAATTTGTTTATGGATGGGGTTGTTAGGGAGGTGAATGCAAGAGTTTTGGAAAGAGGGGCAAGGATGAAGTCTGTTGGGGATGAGAGAGCTTGGGAAGTGAGTCAGTTGTTGTTCGCTGATGATACAGCGCTGGTGGCTGATTCATGTGAGAAACTGCAGAAGCTGGTGACTGAGTTTGGTAAAGTGTGTGAAAGAAGAAAGTTAAGAGTAAATGTGAATAAGAGCAAGGTTATTAGGTACAGTAGGGTTGAGGGTCAAGTCAACTGGGAGGTGAGTTTGAATGGAGAAAAACTGGAGGAAGTGAAGTGTTTTAGATATCTGGGAGTGGATCTGGCAGCGGATGGAAACATGGAAGCGGAAGTGGATCATAGGGTGGGGGAGAGGGCGAAAATTCTGGGAGCCTTGAAGAATGTGTGGAAGTCGAGAACATTATCTCGGAAAGCAAAAATGGGTATGTTTGAAGGAATAGTGGTTCCAACAATGTTGTATGGTTGCGAGGCGTGGACTATGGATAGAGTTGTGCGCAGGAGGATGGATGTGCTGGAAAGGAGATGTTTGAGGACAATGTGTGGTGTGAGGTGGTTTGATCGAGTAAGTAACGTAAGGGTAAGAGAGATGTGTGGAAATAAAAAGAGCGTGGTTGAGAGAGCAGAAGAGGGTGTTTTGAAGTGGTTTGGGCACATGGAGAGAATGAGTGAGGAAAGATTGACCAAGAGGATATATGTGTCGGAGGTGGAGGGAACGAGGAGAAGAGGGAGACCAAATTGGAGGTGGAAAGATGGAGTGAAAAAGATTTTGTGTGATCGGGGCCTGAACATGCAGGAGGGTGAAAGGAGGGCAAGGAATAGAGTGAATTGGAGCGATGTGGTATACCGGGGTTGACGTGCTGTCAGTGGATTGAATCAAGGCATGTGAAGCGTCTGGGGTAAACCATGGAAAGCTGTGTAGGTATGTATATTTGCGTGTGTGGACGTATGTATATACATGTGTATGGGGGTGGGTTGGGCCATTTCTTTCGTCTGTTTCCTTGCGCTACCTCGCAAACGCGGGAGACAGCGACAAAGCAAAAAAAAAAAAAAAAAAAAGTAACTCTTGACTACACATCACATGTTACCCTAATTGACCCTCCTCTAATGCCTTGCCTGCACTTTCCTATTAACCTAACTTACTTCTTGACCTGCATTTATCAAGTCAACTGCATCACATAGCTTTCTGACATACTCCCTTTCTGACATATTCCCCTTCTCCAGTCTCCGTTTCTTCCCTGTCCAAAAGATGGTTCTCTTCTTGCACAAAATTCTTCATTTCATTGCTTGCCTCTGTATATCTACCCTTGTTTCTGTCCTCAGTAGTTGCACTGTCCTCATACTTATCTTTTTCATAACAGCACAGCAGTCTTGAATGACTTTTGTCTTCTTTAATTTTCCATCCATTGTACCCATGCTTTCCTGACTGACCTATTCTGACTGGATACACTTCCTTTCCCATGGCTTCTTAGCTATTTTGATCTGTCAATCTACTTCTCTTCCATTACTTTTGCTTTGTGTTTAAATTCATGCTTAGAATCATGTGGATGATTCTTCTTGGACTGAGCTGACTTTCTTCTTGCTTCATCTTCTTCCTTTACTATGAGCCTCCTTCTCTATGTGTATCCATGTTGAGAGCATACCCCAGAGTTACATGATTACTGTGTGGCTGTTCGCAAGTCAAGGGTTAGCTGGCAAACCATTGTGATGACTGTTTCTTTTCCCATACCAATATGCTCTGGAACTCCATCATCTTATGTCTTTCTGGACAACTAAGACCTGCCCCATTGTCACTGGCAGATTCCCTACTTCCTCCAAACCTCTTTAATTACAGTTCTTGTCTTTGGTCACTTTCATTCAAAACCTGCCTTCAGGAAGACTAATGTCCTTAAGAGAAACTCAGAGCAAAAGAAAAACAAAACTGTAATGTTTACTAATCTTAATATTATCATTTAATGAAGCACCAAGTTCTTCTGCAGCATTCTTCAAAAGGCAGTAGTGAGAACATAAGGGCCAGATAAGTCTTCTTCTTGATCATTCTAATCACCCTGGATTCGCTTGCAGAAGTTTTTGTCTAATATTGGCACTGAGTGCATAACACTCATGTGTAAAAGCTTAAATACTTAGCAATTACATGTGCCCTCTTTACATACATACATGTGCAGAGGAGTAATATCTGTATTGTACTTTACTAATTAATCCATTTAACTTCTTAAACCATGAAAAGGCCTGTGGAGCCTGGTTGTGAATAGGGAGCTGTGCTTTCAGTGCATTACACATGACAGAGAGAGAATGGATGTGAGCAAATGTGGCCTTTCTTCATGTGTTTCTGGTGCTACCTCACAAATGTGGAAAATGGTAATAAATCATAAAAAACTTCTTACAACCCCTAGTGATCACAATCAAATTTCTCTGAATGATACTCCTTTTATGGAAAGAACTTTTTATTTGTTCTCTGTTGAAATGTATTTTCAAAGTATACTCTTCCCAATTTAGAATACCATAATCTGGTAAAATAGAAATGTGTTAATTTTCCTTCCCAACATTGCTTAGCTTTGGAACTTTTCCATCTCAAGTTTTCTGAACAGCTAAGGCCTGTTCATTTTTAAGAGGCATAAAAACTCATACATTCTATAAAAACTCATACATTCTTTGTCTTTCCTTACTTCTTAACTATCTTGTCCTTTTTTGTTTCATTTAAGGCCTGATCTCAGTGAGGACTTCTGTCTGTGACTGGAACCCTTGGCAAAAGAGGAAACTTAGAATTTTCTTTCTAACTTGGGTCTGAACCTCATACTGCTATGAAACACCATGACCCATGGTCAAATGACTTCGTAGGTGTTCTTCCTTTAGCTTCTGTGAATTACACACATACTACAAGACTACAGTTAATCATGACCAAATTTTAGGGTTTCCCTTTAAAAAATAAACAGTATAAACACTCAGTTTATACATGCAGAGATTCTTGTCAACATGATGCAAATGGTTTTTCTTTGGCATGAATTCTTACTTTGAAACAATAAAATGATAATCTTTATTTCACTAATTTTGGACTGATGAAACTTTAGATCTGATGTTACTGTGGACATGACTTTGACAGTAGCCAGCATTCAGGTTCTTATCTAATCCTGGTTTGGAAACTATCACTAGATAACTGGTTTATTTATTTGAGTGCTTTGACCAGCTACAACAGCTCTTCATGAATGCTAAATACTTTGTTGGGTAGTAGGGTTTTCTGCTTCAAGATCTCACTTCTTCAACTGAAGGACACTACTTAGCATATGTCCTTCAAATTTTCCAAAAGGTAAATGAGGGCTGGTGAGTGTGGAGGTTGGAATATCAAGAAGGCCTGAGCTTGTGGAAAAGATACATATGGTAAAGATACCTCTAAAAATGTAGAGCATCATGTTGAAAAAGACAGTTATAAGCCAAAAGTCAAAAAAAGTCATTGGGTCCCTTAACAAAATAGTGAAGGGTAGAGGGGTAAGGATGGAAGTGAAGGAAAGCTTGAGGGATAGCATTGTCCTCCCAATCCAGACCTATGCAGCTGAGACATTAATATGGAATGAGTCACTGAGGTCAAGAATAAAGGCCGTAGAAATGAACTATTTGAAAGGAGCATGCAGTATGACTAGATGGAATAACAAAAGAAATGAGGGGCACATGAGAGATTTGGCAGGGCAAGGAATGCTTAGCACATGAATTGTGGAGTGGTAGAGTGGGTGAAACAATACTTTGAGGTAGTTTGGGCACACAGAAAGAATGCAAAATGGGGGGTTTCAAGGAAAGTGTATCACAGTATGATTAAAGGGGCTTGTGTAAGAGGTAGACCACCTCGGACATTGGGGAAAACAGAGTGGAAGAGTACTGAAGGGAAAGAAATGGTGGAAAAATGTGTAGAATGGTGCAAGCAAATGGAGGCATTTAAGGGCATGGATAAGAAGAGTCTCTTTTGCCATACCCCCCATTGAGAAATGTGTGTAATGGTGTAAGCAAAGGGAGCCATTTAAGGGCAAGGATAAGGAGAGACTCTTTTGCCATGCCCCCTTCACTCAGTGGGAATTCCCAAACAGAATAGGCATCAGAGACAGTATATAGACAGACTGTGCTTGAGTAACAGAGTGAGGGAATATGCACAAATACAAAAATGCATGGGCCACTATAACAGAGAAAAGGAAATGGTATGTTATTTGACAAAAAGATAAAATTTTCCTAACTTCCTTCAATTATCTGATAATCTAGGGAAGTTATGGAAGAAACAGCATAGCTATAACATTTCAAATGGGTAGTATGATAATCATCAGTCATTTTTGCCACTATTTTCCATCTATTTGCATTACTATGAAGTCTGTTCCAACTAAGTGTTGCTCATCTATAACGTCGCACTGGGCGAAATGTCCTACGACTCATAGCAGAGCCTGCTTGGCCTCTCCCAGATCTCTCTAATAAGTGCAAAGGACCTCTTGGAGGTTGGGATGAAGACAAGGAAGGTGTCCCAAGTTCGGAGTTGTTAAATTCCTCCGACTGATGATTTTCCCCTATATCTTGGGAAGAGATCTGAAGAGTTTCTTCCTGCCCACCTGTAGAGGATGCTATATGTTGTAAACTACTAATATTATGTACAATACGACTATGTATTCCAGGAGTCCAACGGGTTCGTGACCCTGTAGATGGTGCAGGTGGATGAGGTCCTCTAGGCTGGGAACTTTGAGATTGAACTGAATTAGAAAATACTCCAAAAGTTGGTATAACGGAATCAGATGACACTGGGTGAGATGATGAAAGGGTCATTCGAGGATTGGTTGGTGGGAGATGAGATAATGGGGATGAGAGGTGGGAGGAAAGTACATGTGGGGGAAGTGGTGCAGGAGGTATTGTCACATTAGGTGGTGGTTGTGTATGGTTTGAAACTGGTGAGCGTAAAAGATTGATAGGAAAGTTGCGAGCTCCAGTTGAACGTGGTGAGAAGAGAGAGCTGAACCTGTCATTACTACTTCTGCTAACCACAACTGCAACACTTGGTGGTGGTCCACAACTTCGAGTCACTGATTCGTTCAGTCCTAAAAGAAAAAAGACAAATTTGTATCAACAGAGCATTAGTTGGTAAAAGATGCTTAATAGATGTATAAATCTACCACATCTCTATTGCAGAACTAGAGCTATGACAAAAAAAAAAAGCAAAAATATCTACAACAGACAATCACCTAAAGGGAGCTCCACAGAAACTTTAACCATGACGTGTAGGTTCTATTCTTTTCTCACTTCTCTCATCTTTTAAATATTGAGTGAATAAACAATGATTGCCCACACAGAATTCTTATTTTTTTATATACTTTTAAGACATTCACATTTTAAAGTTTGTCTCATATAATTAGCAGTTACCTCTATATATTAAAGGTACATAAACAAATAAATGGTCACAAGTAAAGGGTTTTCCATTTTATCATAATGAAGAAAGTTAATTCTTTTTAACTCTTTTGACGTGCAACTGTTTTTAGGCCTTCCATGTTCCAAGTGTGTAAGTAAAAAATCATCTTCATTTATAAAAAGATGCATATAAACAATTAAAAAGCATCTTTTTTTTCCTAATAGATTAAGGCAATCATTCCTAGTTTTGGAAAACATCACACTGCATAACAAGTTTTTACTTTTTTGTTCCTGAGTAATAAGTGTTGTTTTCTAATCAATTATGTCTAAAAAGTATAGAAAATGGCTATCATTCCTTGAAACTATACTTCTGTGAACAGGACAGTAATATTTTGAAATTTAGCGGGGGGCTGGAAATCCTCCCCTCTCATTTTTTTTTAATTTTCCAAAAGAAGGAACAGAGAAGGGGGCCAGGTGAGGATATTCCCTCAAAGGTCCAGTCCTCTGTTCTTAATGCTACCTCGCTAATGCAGGAAATGGTGAATAGTATGAAAGAAAGAAGAAAGACCTATTTTTCAGAACATTCCAGATAGATTCAGTGCTGAGTAGCTGGAATAGAACTTTCCAGAAGTTTCAAGTAATATGAACAGTAGTCAGAGGGGCAGGACGACATTAAAGTTTCAATTTCAGAGTTGCAGCTGGGGAGAGAAACCCATACTACCCCAACCAAAAAGACCTCAATGACTTGATCAGGGATCTTGGTCTCACAAAGTCGAATGCCGAGCTTTTGACGTCTAGGCTCAAGCAGTGGAACTTGTTGGATGAAAGTGCACAAACTGCAGTTCAGAGGAAGCGACACCTGGGTTTTTCCGGCTTCTTCACCCGTCTTTCCTACTCATGTTTACTAGTGGATGTCTGTGTTTTTAAACCAGGTATTCCCAAACACCAGTTCTTTTTCAGCACACAGCTCCACAAGCTATTCATCATCTCTACTCACAACACAGGGTACACCATGATCCCAATTATACCCTTACCTACAATGTTACCCACTTTTGCATTCAAATTAGCCATCACTAACACATGATCCTTTGCATCAAAACTTCTGATACATTCATACAGCTCCTCCTAAATTCCTTGCTATTTTCCTTCATCCTCTTGCTTGCAGGTGCATAAGCACTAATAATCACCCATTTCTCATAATCCAATTTCATTAGTAACCATATCAATAGAGGGCTCACTTACTTACACTCCTTTAGCAATAGAGCTATCCCTACACATAACTCTCAACATCAAACTAACCCCTGACTTTACCGCACATGACATTCACAAATCATTCTTACTCTATCCCCTTTAGTTATGTTTCAATCAGGGATGGAACATCCACATTCCTCCCCTCAAACATACCACCTATCTCTCCCTTCTCCTCATCCTGGTTATGTCCACATGAATTTTCAGCTCCTCTACTCCTGCCTCTGGTTGCATTCTCCAAGATAAAGGGAATACGTGAGATTATTTTTCTTTCCTATCCTCTAATAAGATCATTAATGTTATCATCATTCTTATTTAACCCCAGGACCTCTTTCTCTAAAAAAGCTCCAGCAAGTTCAAGCCTGTGCTACTTACAGTAGCAGAGAAATGATGGACTCCTTTGGATTGAGATGTTCTTCAACAAGATTGATCTACTTATTCATTTATCTATTCACTGTCAGAGTAAAGGATATAAGTACTATTTCAGAGAATTGTACTTACTAGATGTGTGGGGAAGAATGTGTCTAAGTGAGGAAAATTCCACCTGGGTAAGTGGCCGAGCATCTCCAACTATACAAGAAATCACGCCATTTGGTTTGTTACTACTGTTGTTGCTCGTACAACTGACAGAGCTATTGCTACTCTTGACTCCAGATTTGTGGTTAGCAATATGACTGCCTTCTTCATTCTGAAATTTCAGGTTGCATTACCGTACATTATGTTAATGTAAAAAGAAATGAATCAGCATTTCAAATCAGAAGTGTGCTCTACAAATTAATAATTCTATTTACTAATTTGAATAAAATATAATGTCAACAATTCTATAAGCTTCAGTTACTTCAATTGCTTACTGTGGTAAGTGTGAACAGATAACTTTCAATGATAAAAGAATAATAAAAAACGAACCCCCATTCTTCAATAAATATCATTAGCTGTGTGGATCAGGTGTTTGCTTTGAAGAATGTATGTGAGAAATACTTAGAAAAGCAAATGGATTTGTATGTAGCATTTATGGATCTGGAGAAGGCATATGATAGAGTTGATAGAGATGCTCTGTGGAAGGTATTAAGAATATATGGTGTGGGAGGAAAGTTGTTAGAAGCAGTGAAAAGTTTTTATCGAGGATGTAAGGCATGTGTACGTGTAGGAAGAGAGGAAAGTGATTGGTTCTCAGTGAATGTAGGTTTGCGGCAGGGGTGTGTGATGTCTCCATGGTTGTTTAATTTGTTTATGGATGGGGTTGTTAGGGAGGTAAATGCAAGAGTTTTGGAAAGAGGGGCAAGTATGAAGTCTGTTGGGGATGAGAGAGCTTGGGAAGTGAGTCAGTTGTTGTTCGCTGATGATACAGCGCTGGTGGCTGATTCATGTGAGAAACTGCAGAAGCTGGTGACTGAGTTTGGTAAAGTGTGTGGAAGAAGAAAGTTAAGAGTAAATGTGAATAAGAGCAAGGTTATTAGGTACAGTAGGGTTGAGGGTCAAGTCAATTGGGAGGTGAGTTTGAATGGAGAAAAACTGGAGGAAGTGAAGTGTTTTAGATATCTGGGAGTGGATCTGGCAGCGGATGGAACCATGGAAGCGGAAGTGGATCATAGGGTGGGGGAGGGGGCGAAAATTCTGGGGGCCTTGAAGAATGTGTGGAAGTCGAGAACATTATCTCGGAAAGCAAAAATGGGTATGTTTGAAGGAATAGTGGTTCCAACAATGTTGTATGGTTGCGAGGCGTGGGCTATGGATAGAGTTGTGCGCAGGAGGATGGATGTGCTGGAAATGAGATGTTTGAGGACAATGTGTGGTGTGAGGTGGTTTGATCGAGTGAGTAACGTAAGGGTAAGAGAGATGTGTGGAAATAAAGAGCGTGGTTGAGAGAGCAGAAGAGGGTGTTTTGAAGTGGTTTGGGCACATGGAGAGAATGAGTGAGGAAAGATTGACCAAGAGGATATATGTGTCGGAGGTGGAGGGAACGAGGAGAAGAGGGAGACCAAATTGGAGGTGGAAAGATGGAGTGAAAAAGATTTTGTGTGATCGGGGCCTGAACATGCAGGAGGGTGAAAGGAGGGCAAGGAATAGAGTGAATTGGAGCGATGTGGTATACCGGGGTTGATGTGCTGTCAGTGGATTGAATCAAGGCATGTGAAGCGTCTGGGGTAAACCATGGAAAGCTGTGTAGGTATGTATATTTGTGTGTGTGGACGTATGTATATACATGTGTATGGGGGGGGGGCGCCATTTCTTTCGTCTGTTTCCTTGCGCTACCTCGCAAACGTGGGAGACAGCGACAAAGTATAATAAAAAATAATATAATATTATTATCATCTTTATAATAAGCAACTAACATAGCAAAGGTAGAAACATAAACTACTCATGGCCACCTTGGATGAAACAAAAATAGAGTACCATAAATATAATCACATGAATTATACAGTAGCATCTTAGGTGTTTGCAGACCTGACTCTTACAGATGAAAAGTTTACAGGTTGTGGAAAAGATAAAAGGAAGAAAACTCCACAACTTTGCCGTTCAAGGAGAAGGTGTCATAATGGTCATTCCTCATCTGATGGGTCTCTATACAGAATCTAGGGGAAGTACCTGTTCAATGCATGCTATGAACCCAAATCTTAGCAACAAGGACACATACTTGTCTCATGCCTGGCAGGCAGTGGGCTGAATGTCACTGATAATGGTATCAACATTGTTTCATGAAGTACGCATAGTTAAGCATTAGGGTATAACAAACTTAATGTATCTGAATTTGGACTGCACGAGAATAAGTTTGAAATCTGGTAGAAATTTCCATGAAAGTCTGTTACACTGGTGAGGTAAGGTGAGGTAGGATAAGATAAGGTAAGGTAAGCCACACTGAACTAAGTATGGTAAGTAATTGTATTCTCAATTAGTTCCTAACCTAAGTCCAGGATGCTGGGTATCAGAACAACTTGAGACAGCCTTTTACTTATCAACTCGAAGCATTTTTTCCCCCTTATTTCACTAACATACAATGTTTCTCTGGACACATACACAGTTTTACAATACAGACAGTCCCCAACTTACGATGATTTGACTTATGATTTTTCAACTTTATGATGGGGTGATATCAATACGAATTGAGTAGAAAATGTACTTTGAATTTTTATCTTTCCCAGGCTAGCAATCTGCTGTGCAGCAGCAGCAAGCTGCAGCTTCCAGTCAGCCGTGCAATCACAAGAGTAAACAATCATATTAAATGTATTTTCAACTTACTATATGTTCAACTTATGATGGGTTTACTGGAACATAACCCCATCGTAAGTTGGGGATTGGCTTTAATTTACAATATTGTATCTTAATGGTGCAACAATAAAAAAAATGCCACCGTTATGCCTACAAAGATCATTTCTAAGTAGAAATTTCAAGGCAATAGAAGCTCTAGCTTGGTCACTGCGTGTCAGTCTCAGTCCAAATTTGGACAATCCATAAACTTTGTTCCTACATTCTGATGCAATTTCAGTGTTTTTTGTGGTACAAAAGCCTGTCTTTTTGTAGTAAATCATGGTGGATAAGAGTTTTACGAGTGTGACATTCTAAGATGTCCAGGAAACACCTTAGCTTTAAAGATAAGCACTGTAATGCTATTCAAACAGTGCTTATTTGAGTTATTGACTGGTAATTGTACTTCAGGAAAAAAGCAGCCAATAGCTGGGGGAAACAGTATTCCATTGGGGATTAGCAGAGTTTCTTGGGGGAAGCAGTGTTCCTTGGTGGGAAATGAAGGTGGTGCACACTGCTCTAAATATGGCAAGTTCTGCTAAATTACAACTCTACTTCAGCTTCTGGACAGTACCTGCATTATCTTTTCTTCTTATGTGATTCATATTATGGTGAAATTAGCATCTTAAAAGAGTCTATAGTACAAATTTAGATGTTTTAGTTCATGACCTGGCCCCAGCAGGACCACCAGTAAAGAATGTCTCATTTTATTTACCTAGCATGCTTACCCATGTAGTTGAGGATACTGTTGCATTTTCACCATAATACAGGTCAGGTAAGATATAGACACTGTTCCATCCACATTGGGAATACAGAGGCGTATTTCATCAATAATTGGAATAGACAGTGAGTTCTGCCAAATGACACTTGCCATCCCACCAATGATATATTCTGGATATGGGCTTACAAACATTTATTTATTTATCTTATTTTGCTTTGTCGACTGTCTCCCGCGTTAGCGAGGTAGCGCAAGGAAACAAACGAAAGAATGGCCCAACCCACCCACATACACATGTATATACATACACATCCACACACACACATATACATACCTATACATCTCAACGTATACATATATATACACACACAGACATATACATATATACACATATACATAATTCATACTGTCTGCCTTTATTCATTCCCATCGCCACCCCGCCACACATGAAATAACAACCCCCCTCCCCTGGCTTGTGCGCGAGGAAGTGCTAGGAAAAGACAACAAAGGCCACATTCATTCACACTCAGTCTCTAGCTGTCATGTAATAATGCACCGAAACCACAGCTCCCTTTCCACATCCAAGCCCCACAGAACTTTCCATGGTTTACCCCAGATGCTTCACATGCCCTGGTTCAGTCCATTGACAGCACGTCAACCCCAGTATACCACATCGTTCCAATTCACTCTATTCCTTGCATGCCTTTCACCCTCCTGCATGTTCAGGCCCCGATCACTCAAAATCTTTTTCACTCCATCTTTCCACCTCCAATTTGGTCTCCCACTTCTCCTCATTCCCTCCACCTCTGACACATATATCCTCTATGTCAATCTCTCCTCACTCATTCTCTCCATGTGACCAAACCATTTCAAAACACCTTCTGCTCTCTTAACCACACTCTTTTTATTACCACACATCTCTCTTACCCTATTATTACTTACTCAATCCAACCACCTCACACCACATACTGTCCTCAAACACCTCATTTCCAGCACATCCACCCTCCTCTGCACAACTCTAACTATAGCCCATGCCTCGCAACCATATAACATTGTTGGAACCACTATTCCTTCAAACATACCCATTTTTGCTTTCCGAGATAATGTTCTCGACTTCCACACGTTCTTCAACGCTCCCAGAACTTTCGCCCCCTCCCCCACCCTATGATTCACTTCCGCTTCCATGGTTCCATCCGCTGCCAAATCCACTCCGAGATATCTAAATCACTTCACTTCCTCCAGTTTTTCTCCATTCAAACTTACCTCCCAATTGACTTGACCCTCAACCCTACTGTACCTAATAACCTTGCACTTATTCACATTTACACTCAACTTTCTTTTTGCAAACATTTTACCAAACACAGTCACCAGCTTCTGCAGTTTCTCACATGAATCGGCCATCAGCGCTGTATCATCAGCGAACAACAACTGACTCACTTCCCAAGCTCTTTCATCCACAACAGACTGCATACTTGCCCCTATTTCCAAAACTCTTGCATTCACCTCCCTAACAACCCCATCCATAAACAAATCAAACAACCATGGAGACATCACACACCCCTGCCGCAAACCTACATTCACTGAGAACCAATCACTTTCCTCTCTTCCTACACGTACACATTCCTTACATCCTCGATAAAAACTTTTCACTGCTTCTAACAACTTGCCCCCACACCATATATTCTTAATACTTTCGACACAGCCTCTCTATCAGCTCTATCATATTCTTTCTCCAGATCCATAAATGCTACATACAAATCCATTTGCTTTTCTAAGTATTTCTCACATACATTCTTCAAAGCAAACACCTGATCCACACATCCTCTACCACTTCTGAAACCACACTGCTCTTCCCCAATCTGATGCTCTGTACATGCCTACACCCTCTCAATCAATACCCTCCCATATAATTCCCCAGGAATACTCAACAAACTTATACCTCTGTAATTTGAGCACTCACTTTTATCCCCTTTGCCTTTATACAATGGCACTGTGCACGCATTCCGCCAATCCTCAGGCACCTCACCATGAGTCATACATACATTAAATAACCTTACCAACCAGTCAACAATACAGTCACCCCCTTTTTTAATAAATTCCACTGCAATACCATCCAAACCGGCTGCCTTGCTGGATTTCATCTTCCGCAAAGCTTTTACTACCTCTTCTCTGTTTACCAAATCATTTTCCCTAACCCTCTCACTTTGCACACCACCTCGACCAAAACACCCTATATCTGCCACTCTATCATCAAACACATTCAACAAACCTTCAAAATACTCACTCCATCTCCTTCTCACATCACCACTACTTGTTATCACCTCCCCTTTAGCCCCCTTCACTGAAGTTCCCATTTGTTCCCTTGTCTTACACACTTTATTTACCTCCTTCCAAAACATCTTTTTATTCTCCCTAAAATTTAATGATACTCTCTCACCCCAACTCTCATTTGCCCTCTTTTTTACCTCTTGCACCTTTCCCTTGACCTCCTGCCTCTTTCTTTTATACATCTCCCACTCATTTGCATTATTTCCCTGCAAAAATTGTCCAAATGCCTCTATCTCTTCTCTTTCACTAATAATCTTACTTCTTCATCCCACCACTCACTACCCTTTCTAATCTGCCCACCTCCCACGCTTCTCATGCCACAAGCATCTTTTGCGCAAGCCATCACTGCTTCCATAAATACATCCCATTCCTCCCCCACTCCTCTTACCTCCTTTGTTCTCACCTTTTTCCATTCTGTACTCAGTCTCTCCTGGTACTTCCTCACACAAGTCTCCTTCCCAAGCTCACTTACTCTCACCACTCTTTTCACCCCAACATTCTCTCTTCTTTCTGAAAACCTCGACAAATCTTCACCTTTGCCTCCACAAGATAATGATGAGACATCCCTGCAGTTGCACCTCTCAGCACATTAACATCCAAAAGTCTCTCTTTCGCGTGCCAATCAATTAACACGTAATCCAATAATGCTCTCTGGCCATCTCTCCTACTTACATACGTATACTTATGTATGTCTCTCTTTTTAAACAAGGTATTCCCAATCATCAGTCCTTTTTCAGCACACAAATCTACAAGCTCTTCACCATTTCCATTTACAACACTGACACACCATGTACACCAATTATTCCTTCAACTGCCACATTACTCACCTTTGCATTCAAATCACCCATCACTATAACCTGCTCTCGTGTATCAAAACTACTAACACACTCACTCAGCTGCTCCCAAAACACTTGCCTCTCATGATCTTTCTTCTCATGCCCAGGCGCATATGCACCAATAATCACCCATCTCTCTCCATCAACTTTCAGTTTTACCCATATCAATCTAGCATTTACTTTCTTACACTCTATCACATACTCCCACCACTCCTGTTTCAGGAGTAGTGCTACTCCTTCACTTGCTCTTGTCCTCTCACTAACCCCTGACTTTACTCCCAAGACATTCCCAAACTACTCTTCCCCTATACCCTTGAGCTTCGTTTCACTCAGAGCCAAAACATCCAGGTTCCTTTCCTCAAACATACTACCTATCTCTCCTTTTTTCTCATCTTGGTTACATCCACACACATTTAGACACCCCAATCTGAGCCTTCGAGGAGGATGAGCACTCCCCGCATGACTCCTTCTTCTGTTTCCCCTTTTAGAAAGTTAAAATACAAAGAGGGGAGGGTTTCCAGCCTCCCGCTCCCGTCCCCTTTAGTCGCCTTCTACGACATGTGAGGAATGCGTGGGAAGTATTCTTTCTACTGTACATAAAAGTTTGAACTGACATAATTTGCTTACAATTGTAATGGTTATTCTTCTTGTGTCTGAGTTATGTCATTTGATTAGCAAGCATCTCTCTCTCTCTCTCTCTCTCTCTCTCTCTCTCTCTCTCTCTCTCTCTCTCTCTCTCTCTCTCTCTCTCTCTCATTTCAATGTCCTTGGGTTTCTGAAAAAGTGGGGTTGACTTTCTTTTTCTTCCATGGGCAACTGAAGCCCTAATCAAGGCCATCCCATTAACATTATGCATATATATACCCTAGTCTGAACCAGGTACTCATTTTATCGACCAACCTCTAGGGGTGAATGAACAATTGGTATGACTGTCAACCAACCGCTGCAACTAGGATTCAAACCTTTGTGACTGACCTTGGGCAGCTCATGAATGCTTTATGATCAGAAACGCTAACCACCACACAATACAAGTCTATTACATGCGATAAATAGACATATTGAGTCTATGGTTACTTGAGACTGATGATTTGATGAGTATATACAGTATGACAAAGCTACAAACAAGACAAAATAGCGAACTCAGAACAAACATTGGCTCCTTAGCAGCCACAAGTATTCAATACTTACATAGCAAATCAAAGATCCTCCAATGCACTCCCACTTCAATATGCTCAACACTCAATTTTTACAACAGTACTAGACCTTTCTTGTCCAAAACACTCCAAAATCAACCATCAACCTTTAAGTATAAATAAAAGTTTCCCCCTGTTATACACTTCAACAGTCTATGCTCACAAATCTCCCCATCCCTAACAAACACAACACAAACAAAACATATACACATTAAAATGACCCAACAAGCACTAAACAAACATCCTCCCAATGCAATCTTATCATCATCAAACCAGACACACATCCCCTTGAAATCACACCCCCCTATACCTACAAAACTTGTATTTTCTCAAATGTGTTCTGGACACTATGCTTCTTTACAATGTTACAAACACCAATTCAACATATTACAAGACCCCTCATGCCCAAGATGCAAATTCACACTGAAGAGACTGAACACTTTCTCCTAAACTATACTGCATTCAAAGACATACACAAAGACATACACATCACCACACTCCTTGACCTGCTATCCCAACCAGTGGACATGGATAGCTTCCTGAGCACTGAAATAGCTCCAGAGAAAAGATTCCTAGGGCAGGAAAATAAGGTAAGGTAAAATGGTAATCAATTGGAAAATCAGCATTGATAATGGATAAATCAATCTGAAATGTTTTACTGAAATAGAACTCACTCATGAATAGGAGTATTTCTCAACCTGATTGTAGGTCTCAGGGTATAATAGTGTATACAAACCTGCTGTGCAACTCGAAGGAGTAAATGATCCAAGTTGTATTTTGCTTGATTCTCACCATCTTTATCTCCAGATCTCTTTACTCTGTTAGAGATGTTGATACCATTTCTAAAACAATTGTCTAAGCTGTCGCAGTTAAGAGACCCATCCTTGGTCTGGAGGTCATTTGAGGTTCCTTTAATGCTTGTAGTTTTATCTTCTTCCATACCTCCTACTTCTGGAACAACCTGAAACATTTAGTTGCAATAGATATATTTTTCCCATAATCTTTATCAAAGTCTTATCATATTGCTATTCCCTCTTGGGACAGCCAGTATAAGAAAAAGAATTTTACAGTAAAAGGATCACAATTGTGTATATCTGCACAAGTGAATAAAAACCATGCTTATCTTCAGCAATTTTAGGGAAAATAAAAAGATGTTCTGGAAGGAGGTAAATAAAGTGCGTAAGACAAGGGAGCAAATGGGAACTTTAGTGAAGGGGGCAAATGGGGAGGTGATAACAAGTAGTGGTGATGTGAGAAAGAGATGGAGTGAGTATTTTGAAGGTTTGTTGAATGTGTTTGATGATAGAGTGGCAGATATAGGGTGTTTTGGTCGAGGTGGTGTGCAAAGTGAGAGGATTAGGGAAAATGATTTGGTAAACAGAGAAGAGGTAGTAAAAGCTTTGCGGAAGATGAAAGCCGGCAAGGCAGCAGGTTTGGATGGTATTGCAGTGGAATTTATTAAAAAAGGGGGTGACTGTATTATTGACTGGTTGGTAAGGTTATTTAATGTATGTATGACTCATGGTGAGGTGCCTGAGGATTGGCGGAATGCGTGCATAGTGCCATTGTACAAAGGCAAAGGGGATAAGAGTGAATGCTCAAATTTCAGAGGTATAAGTTTGTTGAGTATTCCTGGTAAATCATATGGGAGGGTATTGATTGAGAGGGTGAAGGCATGTACAGAGCATCAGATTGGGGAAGTGCAGTGTGGTTTCAGAAGTGGTAGAGGATGTGTGGATCAGGTGTTTGCTTTGAAGAATGTATGTGAGAAATACTTAGAAAAGCAAATGGATTTGTATGTAGCATTTATGGATCTGGAGAAGGCATATGATAGAGTTGATAGAGATGCTCTGTGGAAGGTATTAAGAATATATGGTGTGGGAGGCAAGTTGTTAGAAGCAGTGAAAAGTTTTTATCAAGGATGTAAGGCATGTGTACGTGTAGGAAGAGAGGAAAGTGATTGGTTCTCAGTGAATGTAGGTTTGCGGCAGGGGTGTGTGATGTCTCCATGGTTGTTTAATTTGTTTATGGATGGGGTTGTTAGGGAGGTGAATGCAAGAGTTTTGGAAAGAGGGGCAAGTATGAAGTCTGTTGTGGATGAGAGAGCTTGGGAAGTGAGTCAGTTGTTGTTCGCTGATGATACAGCGCTGGTGGCTGATTCATGTGAGAAACTGCAGAAGCTGGTGACTGAGTTTGGTAAAGTGTGTGAAAGAAGAAAGTTACGAGTAAATGTGAATAAGAGCAAGGTTATTAGGTACAGTAGGGTTGAGGGTCAAGTCAATTGGGAGGTAAGTTTGAATGGAGAAAAACTGGAGGAAGTAAAGTGTTTTAGATATCTGGGAGTGGATCTGGCAGCGGATGGAACCATGGAAGTGGAAGTGGATCATAGTGTGGGGGAGGGGGCGAAAATTCTGGGAGCCTTGAAGAATGTGCGGAAGTCGAGAACATTATCTCGGAAAGCAAAAATGGGTATGTTTGAAGGAATAGTGGTTCCAACAATGTTGTATGGTTGCGAGGCGTGGGCTATGGATAGAGTTGTGCGCAGGAGGATGGATGTGCTGAAAATGAGATGTTTGAGGACAATGTGTGGTGTGAGGTGGTTTGATCAAGTAAGTAACGTAAGGGTAAGAGAGATGTGTGGATATAAAACGAGCGTGGTTGAGAGAGCAGAAGAGGGTGTTTTGAAGTGGTTTGGGCGCATGGAGAGAATGAGTGAGGAAAGATTGACCAAGAGGATATATGTGTCACAGGTGGAGGGAACGAGGAGAAGTGGGAGACCAAATTGGAGGCGGAAAGATGGAGTGAAAAAGATTTTGTGTGATCGGGGCCTGAACATGCAGGAGGATGAAAGGAGGGCAAGGAATAGAGTGAATTGGATCGATGTGGTATACCGGGGTTGACATGCTGTCAGTGGATTGAATCAGGGCATGTGAAGCGTCTGGGGTAAACCATGGAAAGCTGTGCAGGTATGTATATTTGCGTGTGTGGACATAAGTATATACATGTGTATGGGGGTGGGTTGGGCCATTTCTTTCGTCTGTTTCCTTGCGCTACCTCGCAAACGCGGGAGACAGTGACAAAGCAAAAAGAAAAAAAAAAAAAATCTTCAGCAAGAAACTGCAAGGACTTTTCTGCTCTAAATCTTGCAACATACAGTGTATCAGATACAAAATGACTAGAACTTTCTTAACAACAAAGCTTGTATCAACAGTACTTCCACATATGATTTACAAATATGGACAATTAAGACAGCATTCTTGACTAAGTTCTAACTTGAAAAAACAATACTAGTAATAAGTAACTATAGTCTAGGACACATTACTTATTTTCTCACTTCCATCCCAAGACCCTATTTTATTGGTTTCCAGTAGTGCCTAAAAAGCTAGCCACCTCTCTGTGTCAGGACCACATATCAAAAGGGATGGTGATATGTGTCTGCCTTCTTCACTCATTGCTAACCTTTTCCCTCTTCCCAAACTCCTTTTTGATTCATCAACTTGTTTTCTGCCTGCAGGCATCATCCATTTTCCACAACTTTTCCTTTCAGTCTGGTAGCAATCCACTGATTCTTTGCAGTACTCTCAGAAAAGTTTCATACTTGCCTCTAAGTTATTATCTTTCATAACCTCATTTCATTTTGTATCAAAAACCCATTCACTAATGACTTTCCAATCTATTCTGTCATCATGTCACTAAATGTGCTCTTGCCTTTAACAGTTGTGTCACTTTTTCACTCAATACAACTTCCTCAATGAAGCCAAACTTGGACAGGATACCTCAGTGGGATACATGAAATCTGGTTGTTTAATGCCTCCAAGACACTTGGTATCACTGCAACATCCACTCCATCTTGGAAACTTCACAATAAAGAAATAGCTGAGCCTACCTCTAAGAGGCTAGAAGTCCTGTTTAGATGTTGAAATTCCTTTTCCTCTGGACAGTTGCCTTGTTTATAAAGGATTGATGTGTTCTTGTGTGAAGTACTGCTCTCACATCTGAGATAGTTCTAGCTCTGCATCCTTACATGACAGAGTTGAGTAGAAAGCAGTCAGACTTATAAACTTTCCCAAGCTAATTTCAAAGCACTTGCCCTACATCACAATGTTGGTTCACTTTACCTGTTCTATAGGTATTATTTAGTTTTTGCTCCTGAGAGCTGGCTGCTTCTGTGTTCCCACTACAAGCTCAACGATGAAGTACTTGGCAAGATGCTGCATAACATGATAACTAAGTGGCCATTGACAACACAAGGGTGGGCCATTTTGATAACTTTCTTTCCTTACACCTCGAAGCTTTGGAACTCTCAATTCTCTAATGTCTTTCTCAATAAATATGACCTTGCACATTTTAAAATACAGGTTTTTCACTTCCTCCAAAATTTTTAAATACTTTCCCTTGTGTTTCTTTTTCCTCTTTGATTAACCTCAATATTTCAATTAAAGCCTGGTCTTGATGTGGACTTCTGTCCATGACTAGATCCTCTAATCATGTAAAATAAAAAAAATCTCATTCACATATTTCCACACTATACATATATAAGCTGTAGTCATTTCTATGATGTGATCTAATAAGTGTAAATCATTCACTTCTATGTCAAAGAACAGTCCCACATCAACTGTAAAGATAAGGTCCATCAAAAGAAAGAGGGAGATTATTGCCAGCAAGTAAGGGCTGAAAGGAAGTTCCTTATCCATCAATGGCCTTCACTATTTGTCTAAATCCCTGACACAATGAATGAAAACAGTATCAAGTGGTGCTTATAACTAGTTTAAGATGACTTTATCAGAATGTTTTTCACAGTAATGCTTCCAAACTCAATATTTCATTCTACAAAAATGACTACAACCCCTGTTCTGCTGTTAAAAGTTCACTTTAAACTCACACAACTATACTTAGTTTTTCTTGGCCAGTATAGCTGGTAAATCCACAGGTGTCTAAGTTAATTTAAGGTCTCGTTGAGAGTTTTGGATAATTTTGACAAAGAGATTGGTGTTTAGGGGAACTAATCATTTGAAAAATTTGAAGTGACAAAATAAGAAATGACTAGTAAGTTTCTTACCATAGAACTGCAAATGAAAGCTCTTATGGCATCAGTCAATCCAAAGAGAAACTCTGCAGACAATCCTGTATCAGAAAGTAGGCAACTGAAATAATTGGTTTCTTTACTGCTACTGAAATAACGATAATTAGTATGGCTGTAGTCTCAGTGTAATGTACAGTATTCACTTGCTGAAGCCTGAGGCCTAGCTAATCCTTACTGGTTAGCATTCATGAAAATTTTATCTACCATACTCTGTATGTACCATGTCCATTTACCATACTCTGTATGCAACATGTCCATCTACCATACTCTGTATGTAACATGTCCATCTACCATACTCTGTATGTAACATGTCCATCTACCATACTCTGTATGTAACATGTCCATCTACCATACTCTGTATGTAACATGTCCATCTACCATACTCTGTATGTAACATGTCCATCTACCATACTCTGTATGTAACATGTCCATCTACCATACTCTGTATGTAACATGTCCATCTACCATACTCTGTATGTAACATGTCCATTGACCATACTCTGTACGTAACATGACCATCTACCATACTCTATATGTAACATGTCCATCTACCATACTCTGTATGTAACATGTCCATCTACCATACTCTGTATGTAACATGTCCATCTACCATACTCTGTATATAACAAGTTCATCTACCATACTCTGTACGTAACATGTCCATCTACCATATTCTGTATGTAACATGTCCATCTACCATACTCTGTATGTAACATGTCCATCTACCATACTCTGTATGTAACATGTCCATCTACCATACTCTGTATGTAACATGTCCATCTACCATACTCTGTATGTAACATGTCCATGGACCATACTCTGTATGTAACATGTCCATCTACCATACTCTGTATGTAACATGTCCATCTACCATACTCTGTATGTAACATGTCCATCTACCATACTCTGTATGTAACATATCCATCGACCATACTCTACATGTTACATGTCCATCAACCAATACTCTGTATGTAACATGTCCATCTACCATACTCTGTATGTAACATGTTCATCTACCATACTCTGTACGTAACATGTCCATCTACCATACTCTGTATGTAACATGTCCATCTACCATACTCTGTATGTAACATGTCCATCTACCATACTCTGTATGTAACATGTCCATCTACCATACTCTGTATGTAACATGTCCATCTACCATACTCTGTATGTAACATGTCCATCTACCAAACTCTGTATGTAACATGTCCATCTACCATACTCTGTATGTAACATGTCCATCTACCATACTCTGTATGTAACATGTCCATCTGCCATACTCTGTATGTAACATGTCCATCTACCATACTCTGTATGTAACATGTCGATCCACCAATACTCTGTATGTAATATGTCCATCTACCATACTCTGTATGTAACATGTCCATCTACCATACTCTGTATTTAACATGTCAATCTACCATACTCTGTATGTAACATGTCCATCTACCATACTCTGTATGTAACATGTCCATCTACCATACTCTGTATGTAACATGTCCATCTACCATACTCTGTATGTAACTTGTCCATTGACCATACTCTGTATGTAACATGTCCATCTACCATACTCTATATGTAAAATGTCCATCTAACATACTTCGTATGTAACATGTCCATCTACCATACTCTGTATGTAACATGTCCATCTACCATACTCTGTATGTAACTTGTCCATTGACCATACTCTGTATGTAACATGTCCATCTACCATACTCTATATGTAAAATGTCCATCTAACACACTTCGTATGTAACATGTCCATCTACCATACTCTGTATGTAACATGCCCATCTACCATACTCTGTATGTAACATGTCCATCTACCATACTCTGTATGTAACATGCCCATCTACCAGTATTTTGTATTTAACATATCCATCGACCATACTCTACATGTTACATGTCCATCTACCAATACTCTGTATGTAACATGTCCACCAATGTTCATATCCAAAAGAAGGATAGTCATCTTGTCTTCCCAACCTGTTTACTCAGCAACTAATCCGTGATATTTTGAGCGTACTGTGATCCATAATCAAGAAACAAAGAGTAAATTTACCTTTGATTGTGTGTGGCATATGTTGTCAAACTTAGGGAATAAGTTTTCAGGAATTACCATTCTGGATATAAAATCAAAGTATTGGAAGAGGAACTGGTGTGAATGAAAGGGAAAAGCAGCCCATGAACGAAACTTAGAAAATATAGAAAATGGTGAAAGAACTCAAGTGTGAGGTTCATACGAAGGCAAGTGTGGAAATGTGCCTGGACTTGAATTTCTGAAGGAATGAATGCTGACTAATCAATTATAAGGAGAGAGGCAATATTCTGATACATATAGGTGAAAAGGTGCACTTTGAGTGCTGACAAGCTCTATCTTTACCCTGTATTCTTGAGATACGAGTGGAAATATGCAGTGTCTGAAATACATTATCTATAGACAATTACCTTCTTATTTTCCTGTCTAACATTATCAACTCCATTTCCATTTACATGAGGAGGGTTTCTTGTTCATATAACCACATGACTCCTCTTAAGGAAATCTTGCAGCTCTGAAATTGCATCTAATGCAGGTGCAAGGAATAATGAATTCCTTTGAAGCAAGAAGTTCCTTGCTGAGACTCTAAAGGCATCTGCACGATTGCCATTCTGTTATCCTAAAAGCAGTCAAAGTTATCAAAGTAAGGGATAAAATATAAGCATATGGAATCAAAAGCAATAAGAAATTCAGGTAAATATCTAGGCTAAGAATTTTTGGTTAAACTTCTGACAAACAGCTAATACAATGTCTATGAAAACCTTGTCCACCTCCCCATACATTTTCAAAGGCAAAGTCACACTTACATTTTTGTACTTTGTCATCTATCCTTTGCCTTCCTTACCATATACAGACATCTGGCAAGGAATTAGCAAGGTTCCTGGAGTATTCTAGGTCCATATATTGGGTCCATAGGATCTTGATCCCCTGAATGAGGTGAAGTACTGATGAGGAGTTGCAGGACACAGCTGCTTGATCATACATTCTGAGCACATAGCATGCTGAGAAATCTTTCATGTACCTACATTTTATTGCTTCAAAGCAAGAATTCAGGCTTTCTCCTCCTTAAAAGAGTGAAAGCTAACTATACTGAAATATGTGGAAGAAATACAGTGCCCAGAAGCAAAATTCCCAAAATGAAGTGGCAGCCTGGAAGAATAAAGAAAACATCATTCCCTCAAGATAGCCAAAACTCACTCTAGAAGGTTGTTGATACTCAAACCATTAGAAACATCAGTCTCAGCAGCCAAATGCAATGATTTCACCTTGAGGGTGTCTATGCTTTTACCCATGATAAACCTTAGCTACATATCACCTTTTAAACATATATGAGTGGACAATGTTTTTTGTAGACACTAGAAAAGCATTCAAAGAACCACTGATTGTCATTTATCACAGCACCTGACAAGAACTACAGATTACCTGTGGGTTCTTTATGATGGGGCTCGAAATAATGGCAGTGAGTCTGGACAGGACCTGCTTGCAGGTAAAGCGCTGAACTGGGTCCAATACCAGTAATCCACGAATTACATCCTTAGTTGTTTCTTTCACAAGTTTGTCCCCCCTGAAGTCAAATATAGAAAATATATATAAAGATGATACATTAGCAAAATAATTAGCAAAAAAAAAAAAACATTAGCAAAATAATTACATCATATTTGGCACATATGCAGAATGCTTTTTAGGACTACTTAATCTCTGAGGGATCTTTCTTTATTAATAACAAAATTCCATTATTCAGAAAAGAAAAAACTGTATGAAAATATTGAATCTCAAAGTAAATTAATAAAATCATGAAGGGTAGAGGTGTATGGAAGAGAAGAAAGGATATGGGAGAGCATAGCCCTCTCAAACCTGACCTCTGCAGCTAAAACATGGGCAAAGAATCATAGCCCTCTCAAACCTGACCTCTGCAGCTAAAACATGGGCATAGAATCAGTCACAGAAGTCAAGAATCCTGTCTGTGGAAATGAGCTTTTGATAGGAGCATGTGGTAAGACTAGATCAAATGAAAAAGGTTATGAGGGGGTGTATAAGAGATGGTATGGTTGGGAATGCAAAGGGAATGAACTATGAAGTAGTAGAAAGGGTGAACTGTAATACTTTGAGTTGGTTTGGGCATGTGGGAAAGAGTGCAAGGTGGGAAGCTTACAAGGAGAGTGTGTGACAGTGCAATTAAAGGGACTGGTACATGAGGAAGAACACCTGTGATACAGGGAAACAGAGTGGAAGAGTCCTGGAGGAATGATGTATGCAAGGATGGCATGTAACGACAGGGTCAAGTGGAGATTCTTTTGCTATGACTACCCTCTTGATGGGAATAACTGGAAAGAATGGGCATCAGAGACTAAGAAGGTTAGAAAAGTGAAGAGATAGTGAAAAACCGTGTGTAAGGTGAAATGTAGCAAAGTGGCAGGGGTGGATGAGATTTCAGTTGAATTTCTCAAGAAAGGGGGCAACTGTGTTAATGATTGGTTTATTAGGATTTTCATTGTATGAATGGCTCATGGCCTAAGGATTGATGAAATGCCTGTATTGTGCTACAGTATAGAGGCAAGGAGAAAAAAGTGAAGGTTTAATTTGCAAAGGTATAAGTTTGTTGAGTGTACCTGATAAGTTGTTCAGGAGAGTGGTGATTGAGTGAGTGGTGTCATGCATATAGTTTGAAACTGGGAAGGAACTATGTGAGTTCAGAAGTAGGAAAGAATGTGTGGATCAGGTGCTTACTTTGAACAGTGTGTGTGAGAAATACTGAAAGAGAAACGACAGAACCTGTACATTGCATGTATGGATCTGGAGAGAGCATATAATAAAGTTGACAGAGATGCTCTATGGAAATTGCTGCAAATGTACAGTGACAGAAGAAAGCTGCTAAAAGCAGTGGTATTTATCAAGAGAGTAAGGCATGCATGTGAGTAGGAAGAGAGGAAGGTAAGTGGTTCCAGATGAGGGTAGGTCTACCTGGTAAGTCGATTGGGAGTGTTTTGGGTGGCAAGATGGTGTCATACATATAATATGAGACTGGGAAGGAACAATGTGGGTCCGAAAATGGGAAAGGATGTCTGGATCAGCTGTTTGCTTTGATGAATGTATGTTTGAAATTTGACAGCTTTGAGTTAGACTTTCAAATAAACACTGGTGATGAAGCAAGTGTTTTTCCCAAATATATACCTGACAAGTTAAATCTTAAGCCATTACTAAAGAAGACAATGTGTGTACTATCTGCTTATGGTGGTCATAAAATTGCTGACATGTGAATCAGGAGTTTGCTTTGATGAATGTATGTCTGATATTTGATAACCTCGAGTTAGACTTTTAAATAAACACAGGTGCTGAAGTATGTGTTTTTCCTAAATACATATGTGACAAATTAAACCTTAAGCCATAACTAAAGAAAACAAGGTGTATACTATTTACTTATGGTGGTCATACAATTGTTCCTCTTGGCAAATGTGAGATTAAGAGGAAATATGATACTTGAAAATATTTGTTAAGATTTTTTACTGTGAATGAAAAAGATGCTCCACTTTTGAGTACAGATGCTTGAGTAATCCTTGGTTGCAAACTGTTTACAAAGCTCATATAAGTTTAACTAAACCAATAATGAAGCAGAAGCTGAATGTCAGGATAAGTTCATTGCTTTGTGATGTTTAATGGGAAAGGTTAATTTACAAGTTGATTAAAATGTCAGCTAAGTTGCCCAATTTCCCCAAAAAGAGATATGGATATTTCCTTAAAAAGAAAAACTAAAGCAAGAATAAAATTATTCTTTTCTTTAATGTTGGAGGCTCCAGTCACATACAAAAGTCCACATCAAGGCCAGATCTTAATTGAAATATAGAGAGGATTATGAAAGGAAAAAAAAGAAGAGACAAGGGAAAGTATTTTCAAAATTTTGCAGCAAGTGAAAAGCTGTCTCTTAAAATGTGCCAGGTCACAGTTATTGGGAAAGACATGAGAATGTAGAGTTCCAAATATATGAAGTGTAGGGAAAGAAACACTTAATAAACCAGCCCACCCTTGAGTTGCCAACATCCACACAGTAATCACATAATGCAGCAGCTTGCCAAGTACCACATGGTCTAGCTAGTATTGGGGGCACACAAGCAACTAAGCCTTGAAAACAAAAACCAAAGTAACACCTATAGAAGAGGGAAAGTGAAAAAACATTGCAGCATTGGGCAAGAGGGTCAAGTTTTGAAGTTAGCCTATGAAAGTTTACAAGTCAGACTCCCTTCCAATCAATCCTGTTAAGTAAGGATGCAGAGGTAGAACCATCCCAGATGTGAGAGCAGCACCCCATACAATGACAAATCAGTCCATTGTAAAACCAATCAACTGTTCATAAGAAAAGAAATTTCACATCTAAACAGAAATCCCAGTTCCCTGGAGGCAGGATTAGTTACTTCTGTAATGTGGGGTTTCCATGAAAGAATGGATGTTACAGTAATACCAAATATCAAGTATGCTCACTGAGTCAAGAGGTGGAATTACAGAACCATCAAAGGAGACACGAGAGTTGTGAGGAGTTTTCGATAGAGAGATGGGTAGAACCCTGGTCTTAAAGCATTAAACTTAACCAGGTTTTATCTACCCTAATGAGATATTCTGTCTGACTTTACTGACGAAGTTGTGTTATGACAAAATTCAGATCGAGTGAGAGAAGAAGGAGCAGAACTGAAGGATGTGGAGGAATGCAGTGTTGAGTAATCAGTGTACAAGTGCACTTGGTGACTTGTGTACGAGAGAAAATCATTAATACAAGGGGAAAAAGTGTTGGGGGACAGGACAAAACCCTGAGGAACACCACTGTTGATGGAGAAACAGGGAGAGGCTGATCCATTAATGACCACAGAGATAGATTGGCTGAAGAGGAAGCTAGATATGAAAAAGCAGAGTGAGTGTGGGAAGCCAAAAGAGGAGAGCTCAGAGATGAGACCCAGATGTCAAACCCTGTTGAAAGCTTTGGATATGTTAAGGACAACTACATAAGACTCCTCAAAATCTTTCAGGGATGATGACCAGACATTAGTAAGATAGGAAAGAATATCAATGATGGATCTCACCTTATGGAGGTCGCACTGGTGATGATAGAGAAGACTATGAGATTCAAGGTGTCGGAGAATATGGGAGGCGAGGAGGGATTCACTGACTTTGGAAATAGTAGATGTCAAAGAAAGAGGACATTAGTTAGAGGGGTTAGAACAGTCAATCTTCTAAGGGATGGGTTATATCAACGCATGCTTCTAAGAAGGAAAAGTTTTGGTTTTTACATAGAAGTGGAACAGATGAGCAAGCACAAGTGCAAGTTCAGACGCATACTCTTTCAGTCCATGGGGGTGAATGCCATCAGGACTATAAGCCTTGCTTGTGGCCAAAGAAAGAAGTGCTTTACAGACAGTTCAAAAAGAGATTATGGGGAGGGGCACAGAATTAGTAGGAAGAGCATCAGGGGTTGAAGGAATATTAGTCATTCAAGGTGAAGTTAGGGGAGAAATGGGAACCAATGGGCTTTGCTTTGTTTACAGGAGAGACAGCTATACTACTGTCAGAAAAGAAAAGTGAAGGAAAGGTAAAGCGGCAGAGGCTACTAGAGATGTCCTTAGCTAAAGACCAGAAATATCTATGAGGAGAGGTTATCACACTTCCTTTGAATAACGTACTTGCAGTGATTATGGGCAGTGATATAAGCTGAACAGGAGCCAGAAGGAGAGTTTTTCCAAACCCGACATGCCTGATCCCATGCCTGAATGGCCTCAGAACAGGAGCAGCTGAATCATGGATTGGATGAAAAGATCATCTCGAAGGAAGAGGGGATTAATACTTCCATTCTTGCAAGAATACCTTTGCCATGCTTTTGGTGGAAACAGCAGTATCATTACATAAGAAAGTGAAATTCACCCAATCAGTAAGAAAATAATTTACATAAGTTATTCCAGTCAACTTTGTTGGGGTGCCAGTATCTATGCTTACAAGGGGCTGCTGGAGAAGAAAGTGCCATTAAAATAGATACATTTATGAGAGTATGATCAGATGAAGCAATTAGGGGCTAGATTGTGTAATTACAACAGGATGCACTTGAGGTGAAAAACAATATTATTTTGCTTTGTCGCTTCTAGACCTAAGCGGTGGAAGGGTTCTTCTCTCTTGTTCTCCTCCTCATCATCATCATCTTGATGTGTTGAAGATAGTGAAAAACAAATCCACAATATTAGGAGAGTGGTTATAGCAGTCAGGAATATGGGTAAGGTAGAAAATAATTTGCTCTTAATCACTGAAAATGGAGCATGAGTGGGGCTTCAATCCCTCCACCATCTGTATAAGAGGAATTCAACTATTTCTGATGGTGAACATTGAAATCTCTGAAGAAGAGGATCTTGGTTTACCACTGAGAGGATGCCACAGTCTCATGGCAAGAGTTTAGATAGTCAAAGAAAGATATAAAATCTGTAGAATTAGGAGGGCAGTAGGTGAAACAGAGGAAAAGTGTGGTAGTTAGGAGACACGCCTTGAGCCACATAACATCAAAATTTGGGGATTCAAGGTCCTTGAGGTGTGCAACACGTGTGCTGATGTTGGAATAAGCACAAACAACACCTTTGAACTAGAATCATGAGTGGAGATTATAGCTAGATATGAAAAAGTGAATGTAGGTTTGTGGCAGGGGTGTGTGATGTCTCCATGGTTGTTTAATTTGTTTATGGATGGGGTTGTTAGGGAGGTGAATGCAAGAGTTTTGGAAAGAGGGGCAAGTATGAAGTCTGTTGGGGATGAGAGAGCTTGGGAAGTGAGTCAGTTGTTGTTCGCTGATGATACAGCGCTGGTGGCTGATTCATGTGAGGAACTGCAGAAGCTGGTGACTGAGTTTGGTAAAGTGTGTGAAAGAAGAAAGTTATGAGTAAATGTGAATAAGAGCAAGGTTATTAGGTACAGTAGGGTTGAGGGTCAAGTCAATTGGGAGGTAAGTTTGAATGGAGAAAAACTGGAGGAAGTAAAGTGTTTTAGATATCTGGGAGTGGATCTGGCAGCGGATGGAACCATGGAAGCGGAAGTGGATCATAGGGTGGGGGAGGGGGCGAAAATCCTGGGAGCCTTGAAGAATGTGTGGAAGTCGAGAACATTATCTCGGAAAGCAAAAATGGGTATGTTCGAAGGAATAGTGGTTCCAACAATGTTGTATGGTTGCGAGGCGTGGGCTATGGATAGAGTTGTGCGCAGGAGGATGGATGTGCTGGAAATGAGATGTTTGAGGACAATGTGTGGTGTGAGGTGGTTTGATCGAGTAAGTAATGTAAGGGTAAGAGAGATGTGTGGAAATAAAAAGAGCGTGGTTGAGAGAGCAGAAGAGGGTGTTTTGAAATGGTTTGGGCACATGGAGAGAATGAGTGAGGAAAGATTGACCAAGAGGATATATGTGTCGGAGGTGGAGGGAACGAGGAGAAGTGGGAGACCAAATTGGAGGTGGAAAGATGGAGTGAAAAAGATTTTGTGTGATCGGGGCCTGAACATGCAGGCGGGTGAAAGGAGGGCAAGGAATAGAGTGAATTGGATCGATGTGGTATACCGGGGTTGATATGCTGTCAGTGGATTGAATCAGGGCATGTGAAGCATCTGGGGTAAACCATGGAAAGCTGTGTAGGTATGTATATTTGCGTGTGTGGATGTATGTATATACATGTGTATGGGGGTGGGTTGGGCCATTTCTTTCGTCTGTTTCCTTGCGCTACCTCGCAAACGCGGGAGACAGCGACAAAAAAAAAAAAAATGAAAAAGGAGATAGTGACAACTTGGATATGAGAAAGGGGCTGGCAAGAACATCATTTGACAACTATTTCAAAGGGAAGTAAGACATTAGAAGAGGTACTAGACAGATGATGTTTTAATGAAGAAAGGTTACTAGAGAGACCACAAATGGTACAGAAAAAGAGGAAGGTTTAACTGAGAGGGAAAGGCTGCAGGAGGGGCTAGTACTGCTGCTGTCTGAGGCCTCCCTCTCTTCAGCAGTAGTCAGGTGGAAACCTGAAGATTCTTAGCAACCATGATGCCAGGGACTTGGGGCCATAGGTTTGTTGGACTATATCATGATTATACTTAATGGTGCTATTGTTCTTTACTGTGCTGTTCTTGAGATTAGTCCAACAGACTGGGTAGACAGTAATGTGGCAGTGGATAAAGATCACAAGTTAAAGAAATGTTGGGATCCTACACTTCTGAAAAAAACTAGAAAGACAACATTGCTCAATGCCTACCACTGAGGACATCTGAACCAAGTTACAAGGTGCTAAAGCAATTTCAGTATTAGATGAAAAATCTTTCCAGCTACTCACTTTTAACACCTGTTTTGGAAAATCCAGATTTCTTAGACCCCTTTGGTATTAGACCAGCCCAAGAAATTAATCAGAAAAGAATACACACAATTTTTGACAATCCAGAGGGAGTTGAAATTATCATGAATGATATTTTCGTTCATGGTATTACTGAGGATGAACATAATTCTAGGGTATGGAAGGTTTTATCCTGATGTAGAAATATGAGTCTGAAGCTGAAGAGTAATTAGGTTAAATTAAAAACTAACAAATTATAAAATATTGGGCATATACTGACACAGAAAGCTCTTCAAATTGATTTTAAGAAAGTGGATATTATCAATAATTTCCCATCCCTAACTAGCATTAATAAGGCAGAATTACAATGCTTCATGGGAATGATCAATTATGTAGGTAAGTTTGTACCGCAAAACATCAACTATTAATAAACCCCTACATGCATCATTTGAGAAAAAATATAGAATTTATATGAGATACTGCTCAAGATAAATGTCTTTGACAGCTTAAGCAATTAATCTGCAAAGAATTTATTGTTAAATCTATATCAGATACCACTCAAGACAAATGTTTTAGAGATTTTAAAAAATTAGCCTGCAAACAACCCATATTGAAATCCTGTGAGATACAGCTCAAAACAAATGTTTTAGAGAGCTTAAACAATTAGTCATGTAACTATGACTACTGATGCACCGGGTTTACACTGCATGCACGTATCTTGCAGGAGCAGCACCCTTTTGCTTATGCAACTAAATCAATAATCAAGACAAAAAACTATGCACAGACAGAGAAAGCATTGTTGGCCATTGTTTTGGGGGTATTAATATTTCATTCACATTTGTATGGGAGATATACTATAACTGAGGAGACAGATCATGACCATTTGGAGGACATCTTTAT
Source organism: Panulirus ornatus (assembly GCF_036320965.1). Classification (NCBI taxonomy): domain Eukaryota; kingdom Metazoa; phylum Arthropoda; class Malacostraca; order Decapoda; family Palinuridae; genus Panulirus; species Panulirus ornatus. Next base: position 56,635,917 of record NC_092240.1, on the reverse strand, counting down.
GAAACCTCTGTCTTCAGTGTCCTTGAGGCTTCAGGGGATGTCAGTAAGACAAAAGAATTATTCTCCAAATGCCAAATACAAGAGAGGTAATAAATGTTTATTGCTAGTGTACCAAGTAAGGTGGGGTGGACCATGGAGAGCTCAGGTAATGATGATAGTGTATTTTGTCTTATACATTCAGCTGTTTGAGATCTTGACATAACTGATCAGCTGATCTTAAGAAAGTAGCTAAAGAACCCAGCAATGCAAGTAACGAAAGGAAATACTCTTGAAGGTTGGCTAGAGACTTAGGATCAAATCCCTCTTGAGATTCATTCATACTAATCATTCAAGGAGGAAATCAGCTATGTGGATGGTGTTTTCTTAATAAAATGAAAAGGTGGGAGGTGGGCAGATTAGAAAGGTTAGTGAGTGGTGGGATGAAGAAGTAACATTGTTAGTGAAAGAGAAGAGAGGCCTTTTTGGATGATTTTTGCAGGTAGATAGTGCAAATAACTGGGAGATGTATAAAAGAAGGAGGCAGGAGGTCAAGAGAAAGATGCAAGAGGTGAAAAAGAGGGCAAATGAGAGATGGGGTGAGAGATTAACGTTAAATTCTAAGGAGAATAAAAAGATGTTTTGGAAGTGGGTAAATAAAGTGCATAAGACAAGAGAACAAATGGGAACATCGGTGAAGGGGGCTAATGGAAAGGTAATAACAAGTAGTAGTGAAGTGAGAGGGAGATGGAGTGAGTATTTTGAAGGTTTGTTGAATGTGTTTGATGACAGAGTGGCAGATGTAGGGTGTTTTGGTCGAGGTGGTGTGCGAAGTGAGAGGGTCAGGGAGAATGATCTGGTAAACAGATAAGAGGTAGTGAAAGCTTTGTGGAAGATGAAAGCCGACAAGGCGGCAGGTTTGGATAGTACTGCAGTGGAATTTATTAAAAAAGGGATGTACTGTTCATGGTGAAATGCCTGAGGATTGGCAGAATGCATGCATAGTGCCATTGTACAAAGGCAAAGGGGATAGGTGAGTGTTCAAATTACAGAGGTACAAGTTTGTTGAGTATTCCTGGGAAATCATAAGGGAGGGTATTGATTGAGAGGGTGAAGGCATGTACAGAGCATCAGATTGGGGAAGAGAGGTGTGGTTTCACAAGTGGTAGAGGATGTGTGGCTCAGGTGTTTGCTTTGAAGAATATATGAGAAATACTTAGAAAAATGGGTGGATTTGTACGCAGCATTTATGGGTCTGGAGAAGGCATATGATAGAGTTGATAGAGATGCTCTGTGGAAGGTATTAAGAGTATATGGTGTGGAAGGTAATTTGCTAGAAGCAGTGAAAAGTTTTTATCAAGGATGTAAGGCATGTGTATGAGTAGGAAGAGAGGAAAGTGATTGGTTCCCATTGAATGTCAGTTAATGTCGGTTTGCGGCAGGGGTGTGTGATGTCTCCATGGTTGTTTAATTTGTTTATGGATGGGGTTGTTAGGGAGGTGAATGCAAGAGTTTTGGAGAGAGGGGCAAGTATGCAGCCTTTTATTGATGAGAGGGCTTGGGAAGTGAGTCGTTTGTTCACTGATGATACAGCGCTGATGGCTGATTTGGGTGAGAAATTGCAGAAGCTGGTGACTGAGTTTGGTAAAGTGAGTGAAAGAAGAAAGCTGAGAGTAAATGTGAATAAGAGCCAGGTAGGGTTGAGGAACAAGTCAATTGGGAGGTAAGTCTGAATGGAGAAAAACTGCAGGAAGTAAAGTGTTTTAGATATCAGGGAGTGGATTTAGCAGTGGATGGAACCATGGAAGCGGAAATGAGTCACAGGGTGGGGGAGGGGGCGAAGGTTCTGGGAGCGTTGAAAAATGTGTGGAAGGCAAGAAAAGTACTCGGAGAGCGAAAATGGGTATGTTTGAAGGAATAGCGGTTCCAACATTGTCATATGGTTGTGAGGCATGGGCTATAAATAGGCTTGTGCAGAGGAAAGTGGATGTGGTGGAGATGAGATGACTGAGGATAATATGTGGTGTGAGGTGGTTTGCCTGAGTAAGTAATGAAAGGGTAAGAGTGATGTGTGGTAATAAAAAGAGTGTGATTGAGAGAGCAGAAGAGGGTGTATTGAAATGGTTTGGTCACATGGAGAGAATGAGTAAGGAAAGATTGACAAAGAGGATATATGTGTCAGAGGTGGAGGGAATGAGAAGTGGGAGACCAAATTGGAGGTGGAAGGCAGGAGTACAAAAGATTTTGAGCAATTGGGGCCTGAACATACAGGAGGGTGAAAGGCATGCAAAGAATAGAGTGAATTGGAACGATGTGGTATACTGCTGTGGATGTACTGTCAATGGATTGAACCAGGGCATGTGAAGTGTCTGGGGTAAACCATGGAAAGTTTTGTGGGGCCTGGATGTGGAAAGGGAGCTGTGGTTTTGGTGCATTACATGAGACGGCTAGAGGCAGTGTGAACAAATGTGGCTAGTGCCACCTCGCACATGCGCGGGGGGAGGGGGGTGCCATTTCATGTGTGGCAGGGTGGCAACAGGAATCGATGAAGGCAGCAAGTATGAATATGTACATGTGTATAAATGTATATGTCTGTGCGTGTATATACACTGAAATGTATAGGTATGCATATGTGCTTAAGTGGGCGTGTATGTATATACATGTGTATGTTGGTGGGTTGGGCCATTCTTTCATCCTTTTCCTTATGCTACCTCGCTAATGCGGGAGACAGCAACAAAGTATAATAAAAAATAAAAATAGAATAGTATTATTATACCTAAAAGTCTGAGTGCCAAAGTATTAATCATATTTACAAATCACAAGAAGAAATAGAAATGTCTCTTAGGTTTGGAAGATATCTTGTTTTGGCCCAGTAAGTACGAGTGATATTCAAAAACTTACTGTAACAAGCACAGGTACCTTTGAAACTCCATGAAGTATCATATATGTCTTGGCAAAAACTTGGCACAGATTTGTTTGAATGGAGTGGTTGGCATTGTTTAATCCTTGTGGATTATTATATTGCTGTCACATATAAGGTGGCTCTAGCTCTAAAGCCCTACTTGACAGAGTTGAGTCAAAAGCAGTCCAACTTATAAACTCTCCCAGGCTAACTTCAAAACTTGACCTGCTTATATAATACCACAATGTTGGTGCACTTTCCTTTCATATAGGTATTACTTTGGTTTTTGCTCCTAAGAGCTGACTGCTTGTCTGCCCTTACCACTAGACAGACCATGCAATACTCAGTAAGCTGCTATATCACATGATTACAGTGTGATTGCTGGCAACTCAAGGGTGGGACATTTTGATATCTGTTCCTTTCCCTACATCTCAAAGCTTTAAAACTCCCTTTTTTTCTTATGTCTTTCCAAATAACTATGACCTAACACATAATAAAGGACAGGTATTTCACTTCCTCCAAAATTCGTAAATGCTTTACTTCATCCCTTCTTTTTTTGTTTCACAATCCTCTCCATATTTCACTTAAGCCCTGGCCTTAATGTGGACTTGTGTCCATGACTGGAGCTCAAGTGGAGGGGGGAAAACTTGTATAGTACTGAAGCATTACGCAGTAGTCAGTAGGAACATTAGGTAGGAGCCTTTGCAAACACTGCACTAGAGCTGCCCTCTGTCAGTCACCTGTTAAGGGTGAGGCACTAAAGGATAAGAAGTGGCACTGGAGTTCACTAGTTATGGAGACTCTATTACCATGGCCACCCCCTCAAGGAAGTTCCTACTGGGAACAGGCATCAGAGATATATACAGATAGATGGCAGGTCGAGGGTCAGGTCAGTTGGGAGTGAGTTTGAATGGAAAAAAATGGAGGAAGTGAAGTGCTTTAGATATCTGGGAAAGGACATGGCAGTGAATGAAAACATGGAAGTGGAAGTGAACTGCAGGGCAGGCAAGGGAGCAAAGGTTCTGGAAGCACCGAAGAATGTGTGGAATGAGAGGTCATTGTCTGAGAGGGCAAAAATGGGTATGTTTCGAGGTATAGTACTTCCAACAATGTTAAATGGATGCGAGGCATAGGCTATAGATGAGGATTTGCAGACAGGGGTGGAAGTGTCGGAAGTGAAATGTAAGAGAACAATATCTGGTGTGAGGTGGTTTGATGGAGTAAGTACTAAAAGAGTATGAGAGAGGTGTGATAATAAAGACATTGTCATTGAGAAAGCAGAGGAAGGTGTGTTCAAATGGTTTGGACATATGGGGAAAATTAGGAAGGAAAAGTTAACAAAGAGGATATATGTGTAGGAAGTAGAGGGATCAAGAAAAGAGTTAGACTAAATTGGAGATAGAAGAATGGAATGAACAAGATTTTGAGTGATTGGGGAATGAACATACAGATAGATCAAAGGCATGCATGGTTCCCAGTGAAGGTTGATCTGTGGCAGGGACGTGTGGTGTCCCCATGGTTGTTTAATCTGTTTACGGATGGGGTGGTTAGGGAGGCAAATGCAACAGTTTTGGAGAGAGGGGGCCAGTATGCAGTTTCTTGGGGAAGAGAAGGCCAAGGAAGTAAGTCAGTTGTTGTTTGCCAATGATACAGCTCTGGTGGCTGATTTCAGGGAGACACTGCAGAAGTTGGTGACTGAGTTTGGAAAGGTGTGTGAAAGGAGAAAGTTGAGAGTAAATGTAAATAAGAATAAAAGCAAGGTTGTTAGGTTCAGCAGGGTTGAGGGACTAGTTAATTGGAAGGTAAGTTTGAATGGAGAAAAACTGGAGGAAGTGAAGTGTTCTAGATATCTGGGAGTGGACTTAGCAGCGAATGGAATCATAAAATCAGAAGTGAGTCACAGGGTGGGGGAAGAGGTGAAGGTTCTGGGAGAGATGAAGAATGTGTGGAAGGAGAGAACATTATCTCAGGAAGCAAAAATGGGTATGTTTGAAGGAATAGTAGTTCCAACAATAAATCTCACTCACTTTGGAAGAGTATACTGTGCTGCTTTGATTTTGCGGAAGAGTTCTTGTGGTGAGGCATCATAGAATGGAAAGTGTCCATAAAGCATAGTGAAAAGCACCACCCCTAGAGCCCACATATCTGATGGTTTTCCTGAAAAGAAAAAAGATGACTTCAATACCTCTACAATTGATCAATCTTACAAGTTACAAAAACATTATCAAAAATCAAGGTTTTTTTTTTTTTTTTTTTTTTTTTATACTTTGTCGCTGTCTCCCGCGTTTGCGAGGTAGCGCAAGGAAACAGACGAAAGAAATGGCCCAACCCCCCCCATACACATGTACATACACACGTCCACACACGCAAATATACATACCTACACAGCTTTCCATGGTTTACCCCAGACGCTTCACATGCCTTGATTCAATCCACTGACAGCACGTCAACCCCTGTATACCACATCGCTCCAATTCACTCTATTCCTTGCCCTCCTTTCACCCTCCTGCATGTTCAGGCCCCGATCACACAAAATCCTTTTCACTCCATCTTTCCACCTCCAATTTGGTCTCCCTCTTCTCCTCGTTCCCTCCACCTCCGACACATATATCCTCTTGGTCAATCTTTCCTCACTCATTCTCTCCATGTGCCCAAACCATTTCAAAACACCCTCTTCTGCTCTCTCAACCACGCTCTTTTTATTTCCACACATCTCTCTTACCCTTACGTTACTTACTCGATCAAACCACCCCACACCACACATTGTCCTCAAACATCTCATTTCCAGCACATCCATCCTCCTGCGCACAACTCTATCCATAGCCCACGCCTCGCAACCATACAACATTGTTGGAACTACTATTCCTTCAAACATACCCATTTTTGCTTTCCGGGATAATGTTCTCGACTTCCACACATTTTTCAAGGCTCCCAAAATTTTCGCCCCCTCCCCCACCCTATGATCCACTTCCGCTTCCATGGTTCCATCCGCTGACAGATCCACTCCCAGATATCTAAAACACTTCACTTCCTCCAGCCTCTCACCATTCAAACTCACCTCCCAATTGACTTGACCCTCAACCCTACTGTACCTAATAACCTTGCTCTTATTGACATTTACTCTTAACTTTCTTCTTCCACACACTTTACCAAACTCCGTCACCAGCTTCTGCAGTTTCTCACATGAATCCGCCACCAGCGCTGTATCATCAGCGAACAACAACTGACTCACTTCCCAAGCTCTCTCATCCCCAACAGACTTCATACTTGCCCCTCTTTCCAAAACTCTTGCATTTACCTCCCTAACAACCCCATCCATAAACAAATTAAACAACCATGGAGACATCACACACCCCTGCCGCAAACCTACATTCACTGAGAACCAATCACTTTCCTCTCTTCCCACACGTACACATGCCTTACATCCTCGATAAAAACTTTTCACTGCTTCTAACAACTTGCCTCCCACACCATATATTCTTAATACCTTCCACAGAGCATCTCTATCAACTCTATCATATGCCTTCTCCAGATCCATAAATGCTACATACAAATCCATTTGCTTTTCTAAGTATTTCTCACATACATTCTTCAAAGCAAACACCTGATCCACACATCCTCTACCACTTCTGAAACCACACTGCTCTTCCCCAATCTGATGCTCTGTACATGCCTTCACCCTCTCAATCAATACCCTCCCATATAATTTACCAGGAATACTCAACAAACTTATACCTCTGTAATTTGAGCACTCACTCTTATCCCCTTTGCCTTTGTACAATGGCACTATGCAAGCATTCCGCCAATCCTCAGGCACCTCACCATGAGTCATACATACATTAAATAACCTTACCAACCAGTCAACAATACAGTCACCCCCTTTTTTAATAAATTCCACTGCAATACCATCCAAACCTGCTGCCTTGCCGGCTTTCATCTTCCGCAAAGCTTTTACTACCTCTTCTCTTGTAGATTTATGTGCTGAAAAAGGACTGATGATTGGGAATACCTGGTTTAAAAAGCGAGATATACATAAGTATACTTATGTAAGTAGGAGAGATGGCCAGAGAGCGTTATTGGATTACGTGTTAATGGACAGGCGTGCGAAAGAGAGACTTTTGGATGTCAATGTGCTGAGAGGTGCAACTGGAGGGATGTCTGATCATTATCTTGTGGAGGCTAAGGTGAAGATTAGTATGGGTTTTCAGAAAAGAAGAGTGAATGTTGGGGTGAAGAAGGTGGTGAGAGTAAGTGAGCTTGGGAAGGAGACCTGTGTGAAGAAGTATCAGGAGAGACTGTGTACAGAATGGAAAAAGGTGAGAACAATGGAAGTAAGGGGAGTGGGGGAGGAATGGGATGTATTTAGGGAATCAGTGATGGATTGCGCAAAAGATGCTTGTGGCATGAGAAGAGTGGGAGGTGGGCTGTTTAGAAAGGGTAGTGAGTGGTGGGATGAAGAAGTAAGAGTATTAGTGAAAGAGAAGAGAGAGGCATTTGGACGATTTTTGCAGGGAAAAAATGCAATTGAGTGGGAGAAGTATAAAAGAAAGAGACAGGAGGTCAAGAGAAAGGTGCAAGAGGTGAAAAAAAGGGCAAATGAGAGTTGGGGTGAGAGACTATCAGTAAATTTTAGGGAGAATAAAAAGATGTTCTGGAAGGAGGTAAATAGGGTGCGTAAGACAAGGGAGCAAATGGGAACTTCAGTAAAGGGCGTAAATGGGGAGGTGATAACAAGTAGTGGTGATGTGAGAAGGAGATGGAATGAGTATTTTGAAGGTTTGTTGAATGTGTCTGATGACAGAGTGGCAGATATAGGGTGTTTGGGTCGAGGTGGTGTGCAAAGTGAGAGGGTTAGGGAAAATGATTTGGTAAAAAATCAAGGTATGAGAAGAAATAATAGAAAAATTAACAACTAGTGAATGGATGTGAGTGAATATGGCCTTTCTTCATCTGTTCCTAATGCTACCTTGCTAATGTGGGAAATAGTGATCAAATATGTTAAGAATATATCAAGAGATGAAACGACCAGTCTGGAGCTCACTTTTTTATGCTCTTTCACACATTCCTACAACTCCTACTTTAGCAGTACTGCTAACCCTTCCTAAACTCTTGCCCTCATACCAACCCTTGACTTCACTCTCAAGATATTTTCAAACCGTTCTCCCCTTTACCCTCAAGCTTTGTTTCACTCAAAGCAAGAACATCCAAAGTTCCTTTCCTCATACATTCAACCTATCTCTCCTTTCTTCTCTTCTTGGTTACATCCACACACATTCAGACATCCCAGTCTGACCCATCAATGAGGATTGAGTACTCCATGCTTGGGTCCTTCTGTTACATCTTTTAGAAATTCAAATGCAAGAAGGTGGGAAAGGCTCAAAGGCTCTAGCCCCCTGCTCCTCTCCCTCCTCAATACTTTGTATAACATGCAGTGAATGCATAGGTAGAATCCTTTCCCTCTTACCCCAAGAATAGGCTCCAGACTGATGTGGGTAAAAATGAAAGTGGATTGTAAGAGATGGGGGCTAATTAGTGCTTATGCAAATGGTCATGAGAAGAAAGATCATGAAAGGCAAATGTTTTCTGGGAGCAGCTGAATGAGTATGTCAACAGCTGTGATCCAAAAGACTGGGTATTGGTGATGAGTGATTTAAATGTGAGTAAGTAGCATGGCAGTTGAGAATATAACTAGGGGACATAGGGTATTCAGTGAGGTGAACTGGGATGGTGAACAACTTGCAAAGTTGTGATGGAAAAGGGCTAGTGACTGGGAGTACCTGGTTTAAAAAGAGGGGCACAATAAGTATAGGTGTGTGTGAAGGAAAGATGGTAAGAGGGCATTAATAAATTATATACTAAATGATAAGTGTGCAAAAGAGAGACTCTTGAATATGAATATATTGAAAGGGGCAGCTTGTGGGATGTCTGATAAGCGCATGATGTAGGTAAAGGTGAAGATTTGTAGAGGCTTTTAGAAAAGAGGAAACTGTATGAGAAGAGGGTGGTCAAAGTAAGGCGCTTGGAATTTCCACAAGAGACTGGGTGTAGAATGGCAAGAGGTGAGAGTAAACTAAGCAAGAGATGTGAGTGAGGAACTGGAGGTATTCAAATAAACAGTGCTGGTATGTGCAAGTGAAATGTTTGGCATGTAGAAGGTGGGAAGTAGGCAGGTAAGAAAAGGTAGTGAGTGGTGGGATGAAGAAGTAAACCTGCCAGTGAAAGAGAAAAGGGAGGTGGAAGGGCAGTACTTGTATGAAGAGTGTGCAAGCAATTGAGAGACATACAAAAAAAGCAGCCGAAGGTCAAGAGGAAGATGCAGGGGTTGAAAAAGAGGGAAAATGAGAGCTGTGGTGAGTGAGTATCAGTTAACTTCAGGAAGAATGAGATGTTAATAGTATGAGAAAAACAAAGGAACAAATGGGAACAATGGTGAAGGACGCAATTGGGAAAATGGTAACAAGATGCACTGAGGTGAGGAGGATATGGAGTGAGTATTTTGAGATATAGTTAAATGTAAGTTTCTGAGGACAGGGTGCCATATTTAAGGTGTTTGGGTTGAGGAGGTATGTGGAAAGAGCAAGTCATGGAAAGATGCTTGGTGAAGAGAGAGAGGAAGTGGTGAAAGCCTTGCATATGATGAAATGTGGCAAGGCAGCTGCAGTGGTTAGTATTACGGTTGAATTTCTTATGAAAAGGGATGACTGAGTTATTAACTAGTTAAGATTTTCAATGTATGTATGGATCATGAGTAGATGCCTGGTGATTGGTAGAAAGCAAGCCATTAAACTACAGAGATACATGTTTATTGAGTGTACCTTATAAGTTGCATGGAAGACTGGTGACAGACAGGGTTAAGGTATGTACAAGGCATCAGACTCAGGATGAACAATGTGGCTCCAGAGGTAAAGGATTTGTGGACTGTCTTTGCTTCAAAGAATATGCAGGAGAAATACATAGAGAAACAGAGGGATTTACATATGACATTTGTGGAGTCTGGATAAAGCATTTGACAGAGTTGATAGAGATACCTTGTGGAAGGTCTTACGAATATATGTTGTGGGAAGAATGCTACTACAAGTAGTGAGAAGCTTTTATCAAGACTGTAAGGCATGTGCGTGTAAAGGTATTAGTAGGTAACTGGAGGATGAGTGGTTCCAGGTGAAAGTGGGTCTCTGGCAGAAGTGTGTGATGTCTCTGTGGCTGTTTGTTTATTGATGGGGTAGTGAGGGAAGCAATATAAGAGTCTTGGAAAGAGGGATGAGTATGCAGTCTGTATGGGTGAGGGGGGGCCTGGGAAAATTCATTCACTGTTTGCTGATGACACAGCACTGGTGACAGATTTGAGAGAGAATTTGCAAAAGTTGTTGACTAAATTTGGAAGGGTGTGTAAAAAAGATGAAGTTGAGAGCAAACTTGAACAAAACAAAGTTATTAGGTTTAGCAAGGCAGAGGGCATATGTTAGGTGAGGTTTGAGTTTGCATGGAGAAAATTTGGAAGAGGAGTGTTTCAGTTAACTGGAAGTGGATATGGCAGGAAACAGAACCAAGGTAATTTGTGGATATTATGTAACATAAGGTAGTTTGATCAAGTAAGTAATAAAGGAGTAAGAGTAAGAGGGGTGGTAACAAGAAGGGTGTGGTTGAGAGAACTACAGAGGATGTGCTGATATGGTTTGGACACATGGAGACAATAACAGAAGAAAGGCTGACAAAGAGGATATGTGCATCAGAAGTGGAGGAAAAAAAGAGAAGGGAAACACCAAACAGATGTGAGATGGAAGGCTGGATGGCAAAAGGTAATGAGTGCTTGAGGCCTGAACATGCAGGTGGGTGAAAGGCATGCATGGGACAGAGGAACTGGAGTAACGTGGGGCATCATGCTGTCAATGGACCAAACCATTGACCCTCCTGTATGTTCAGGCCCCAATCGCTCAAACATTTTTTCACTCCATCCTTCCACCTCCAATTTGGTCTCCCACTTCTCCTTCTTCCCCCCACCTCTGACACATAGATCCTCTTTGTCAATCTTTCCTCACTCATTCTTTCCAAGTGTTCAAACTATTTTAACACATCCTCTTCTGCTATCTCACAACACTCTTTATTTCTACACATCTCTCTCACCCCTTCATTACTTACTCGATCAAACCACCTCACACCAAATCTTGTCCTCAAACTTTTCATCTCCAACACATCCACCCTCCTCCACACATCCTTATCTATAGCCCATGCCTCAAAACCATATAACACTGTTGGATCCACTATTCCTTCAAACATATCCAATTTTGCTCTCCGAGATAATGTCCTCACCTTCTACACATTCTTCAACACTACCAGAACCTTTGCCTCCTCCCCCACCGTATGACTCACTTCTGCTACCATGGTTTCATCTGTTGCTAAGTCCACTCCCAGATATCTAAAACACTTCACTTCTTCCAGTTTTTCTCCATTCAAACTTACCTCCCAATTAACTTGTCCCTACTTAACCTAATAACCTTGCTCTTATTCACATTTACTCTCAGCTTTCTTCTTTCATAAATTTTACCAAACTCATTCACCAACTTCTGCAGTTCTCACCCAAATCAGCCGCCAGTGCTGTATCATCAGCGAACAACAACTGACTCACTTCCCAAGCCCCCTCATCCACAACAGACTTCATACTTGCCCCTCTTTCCAAAACTCTTGCATTCACCTCCGTAACAACCCCATCCACAGACAAATTAAACAACCATGGAGACATCACGTACCCTGCCATAAATCAACATTCACGGGAACCAATCACTTTCCTCTCATCCTACTCGTGAACTTGCCTTACATCCTTGGTAAAAACTTTTCACTGCTTCTAGCAACTTACCTTCCATGCCATATACTCTTAAAACCTTCAACAAAGCATTTCTATCAACTCTATCATATGCCTTCTTCAGATCCATAAATGCCACATACAAATCCATCTGTTTTTCCAAGTATTTCTCACGTACATTCTTCAAAGCAAACACATGATCCACACATCCTCTACCACTTCTGAAACCACACTGCTCTTCCCCAATCTGTTGCTCTGTACATGCCTTTACCCTCTCAATCAACATCCTTCCATATAATTTCCCAGGAATACTCAACAAACTTATGCCTCTGTAATTTGAACATTCACGTTTATCCCCTTTGTCTTTGTTCAACAGCACTATGCATGTATTCCACCAATCCTCAGGCACTTCACCACGATCCATATATATACTGAATATCCTTACCAACCAATCAACAACACAGTCACCCGTTTTTTAATAAATTCCACTGCAATATCATCCAAACCCGCCGCCTTGCTGGCTTTCATCTTCCGCAAAGCTTTCACTACCTCTTCTCTGTTTACCAAACCATTCTCCCTAACCCTCTCACTTCGCACACCACCCCGACCAAAACACCCTATATATAAAATATCATATTATATATCTTTGAGTATGTATATGTAAGTATACATTGAAATGTATATGTATGTATATGTGCGTGTTTATGTACATACATAAGTATGTGGGTGAGTTGGGCCGTTCCTCGTCTGTTTCCTTGCACTACCTCGCTAACACAGGAAAAAACGGTTAAGTATAATAAATATCGATAAATCAAATATTACATTATACTTAGTCGCTGTTTCCTGCATCAGCAAGGTAGCACCAGAAAACAGATGAAGAATAGCCTATCCATTCATATTTATTCATTTATCTATTTTCCTTTGTCACTGTTTTCCGCATTAGCGAGGTAGCGCAAGGAAACAGACGAAAGAATGGCCCAATCCACCCACATACACATGTATATACATACACGTCCACGAACGCAAATATACATACCTATACATCTCAACGTATTATTTTTATTATTTTGCTTTGTCGCTGTCTCCTGCATTAGCGAGGTAGCGCAAGGAAACAGACGAAAGAATGGCCCAACCCGCCCACATACACATGTATATATATACACGTCCACACATGCAAATATACATACCTATACATCTCAATGTACACATATATATACACACACAGACATATACATATATACACATGTACATAATTCATACTGTCTGCCTGTATTTGTTCCCATCGCCACCCCACCACACATGGAATAACAACCCCCTCCCCCCTCATGTGTGCGAGGTAGCGCTAAGAAAGACACCAAAGGCCCCATTCGTTCACACTCAGTCTCTAGCTGTCATGTAATAATGCACCGAAACCACAGCTCCCTTTCCAAATCCAGGCCCCACACACTTTCCATGGTTTACCCCAGACGCTTCACATGCCCTGGTTCTATCCATTGACAGCACGTCGACCCCGGTATACCACATCGTTCCAATTCACTCTATCCTTGCACGCCTTTCACCCTCCTGCATGTTCAGGCCCCGATCACTCAAAATCTTTTTAACTCCATCTTTCCACCTCCAATTTGGTCTCCCACTTCTTGTTCCCTCCACCTCTGACACATATATCCTCTTGGTTAATCTTTCCCACTCATTCTCTCCATGTGACCAAACCATTTCAAAACACCCTCTTCTGCTCTCTCAACCACACTCTTTTTATTTCCACACATCTCTCTCACCCTTACATTACTTACTCGATCAAACCACCTCACACCACATATTGTCCTCAAACATCTCATTTCCAGTACATCCACCCTCCTGCGCACAACTCTATCCATAGCCCACGCCTTGCAACCATACAACATTGTTGGAACCATTATTCCTTCAAACATACCCATTTTTGCTTTCCGAGATAATGTTCTCGACTTCCAAACATTCTTCAAGGCTCCCAGAATTTTCGCCCCCTCCCCCACCCTATGATTCACTTCTGCTTCCATGGTTCTATCTGCTGCCAGATCCACTCCCAGATATCTAAAACACTTCACTTCCTCCAGTTTTTCTCCATTCAAACTTACCTCCCAATTGACTAAAGTGTTTTAGATATCTGGGAGTGGATCTGGCAGCGGAAGGAACCATGGAAGCGGAAGTGGATCATAGGGTGGGGGAGGGGGCGAAAATCCTGGGAGCCTTGAAGAATGTGTGGAAGTCGAGAACATTATCTCGGAAAGCAAAAATGGGTATGTTTGAAGGAATAGTGGTTCCAACAATGTTGTATGGTTGCGAGGCGTGGGCTATGGATAGAGTTGTGCGCAGGAGGGTGGATGTACTGAAAATGAGATGTTTGAGGACAATATGTGGTGTGAGGTGGTTTGATCGAGTAAGTAACGTAAGGGTAAGAGAGATGTGTGGAAATAAAAAGAGCGTGGTTGAGAGAGCAGAAGAGGGTGTTTTGAAATGGTTTGGGCACATGGAGAGAATGAGTGAGGAAAGATTGACCAAGAGGATATATGTGTCGGAGGTGGAGGGAACGAAGAGAAGTGGGAGACCAAATTGGAGGTGGAAAGATGGAGTGAAAAGGATTTTGTGTGATCGGGGCCTGAACATGCAAGAGGGTGAAAGGAGGGCAAGGAATAGAGTGAATTGGATCGATGTGGTATACCGGGGTTGACGTGCTGTCAGTGGATTGAATCAGGGCATGTGAAGCGTCTGGGGTAAACCATGGAAAGCTGTGTAGGTATGTATATTTGCGTGTGTGGACGTATGTATATACATGTGTATGGGGGTGGGTTGGGCCATTTCTTTCGTCTGTTTCCTTGCGCTACCTCGCAAACACGGGAGACAGCGACAAAGCAAAAAAAAAAAAAATATATATATATATATACAAGGGAGCAAATGGGAACTTCAGTGAAGGGCGTAAATGGGGAGGTGATAACAAGTAGCGGTGATGTGAGAAGGAGATGGAATGAGTATTTTGAAGGTTTGTTGAATGTGTCTGATGACAGAGTGGCAGATATAGGGTGTTTTGGTCGAGGTGGTGTGCAAAGTGAGAGGGTTAGGGAAAATGATTTGGTAAACAGAGAAGAGGTAGTAAAAGCTTTGCGGAAGATGAAAGCCGGCAAGGCAGCAGGTTTGGATGGTATTGCAGTGGAATTTATTAAAAAGGGGGGTGACTGTATTGTTGACTGGTTGGTAAGGTTATTTAATGTATGTATGACTCATGGTGAGGTGCCTGAGGATTGGCGGAATGCGTGCATAGTGCCATTGTACAAAGACAAAGGGGATAAGAGTGAGTGCTCAAATTACAGAGGTATAAGTTTGTTGAGTATTCCTGGTAAATTATATGGGAGGGTATTGATTGAGAGGGTGAAGGCATGTACAGAGCATCAGATTGGGGAAGAGCAGTGCGGTTTCAGAAGTGGTAGAGGATGTGTGGATCAGGTGTTTGCTTTGAAGAATGTATGTGAGAAATACTTAGAAAAGCAAATGGATTTGTATGTAGCATTTATGGATCTGGAGAAGGCATATGATAGAGTTGATAGAGATGCTCTGTGGAAGGTATTAAGAATATATGGTGTGGGAGGCAAGTTGTTAGAAGCAGTGAAAAGTTTTTATCGAGGATGTAAGGCATGTGTACGTGTAGGAAGAGAGGAAAGTGATTGGTTCTCAGTGAATGTAGGTTTGCGGCAGGGGTGTGTGATGTCTCCATGGTTGTTTAATTTGTTTATGGATGGGGTTGTTAGGGAGGTAAATGCAAGAGTCCTGGAAAGAGGGGCAAGTATGAAGTCTGTTGGGGATGAGAGAGCTTGGGAAGTGAGTCAGTTGTTGTTCGCTGATGATACAGCGCTGGTGGCTGATTCATGTGAGAAACTGCAGAAGCTGGTGACTGAGTTTGGTAAAGTGTGTGGAAGAAGAAAGTTAAGAGTAAATGTGAATAAGAGCAAGGTTATTAGGTACAGTAGGGGTGAGGGTCAAGTCAATTGGGAGGTGAGTTTGAATGGAGAAAAACTGGAGGAAGTGAAGTGTTTTAGATATCTGGGAGTGGATCTGTCAGCGGATGGAACCATGGAAGCGGAAGTGGATCATAGGGTGGGGGAGGGGGCGAAAATTTTGGGAGCCTTGAAAAATGTGTGGAAGTCGAGAACATTATCTCGGAAAGCAAAAATGGCTATGTTTGAAGGAATAGTGGTTCCAACAATGTTGTAAGGTTGCGAGGCGTGGGCTATGGATAGAGATGTGCGCAGGAGGATGGATGTGCTGGAAATGAGATGTTTGAGGACAATGTGTGGTGTGAGGTGGTTTGATCGAGTAAGTAACGTAAGGGTAAGAGAGATGTGTGGAAATAAAAAGAGCGTGGTTGAGAGAGCAGAAGAGGGTGTTTTGAAATGGTTTGGGCACATGGAGAGAATGAGTGAGGAGAGATTGACCAAGAGGATATATGTGTCGGAGGTGGAGGGAACGAGGAGAAGAGGGAGACCAAATTGGAGGTGGAAAGATGGAGTGAAAAAGATTTTGTGTGATCGGGGCCTGAACATGCAGGAGGGTGAAAGGAGGGCAAGAAATAGAGTGAAGTGGAGTCATGTGGTATACAGGGGTTGACGTGCTGTCAGTGGATTGAAGCAAGGCATGTGAAGCGTCTGGGGTAAACCATGGAAAGCTGTGTAGGTATGTATATTTGCGTGTGTGGACGTGTGTATGTACATGTGTATGGGGGGGGGGGGGTTGGGCCATTTCTTTCGTCTGTTTCCTTGCGCTACCTCGCAAACGCGGGAGACAGCGACAAAGTATAAAAAAAAAAAAAAAAAAAAAAAAAAAAAAAAATATATATATATATATATATATATATATATATATATATATATATATATATATATATATATATATATATATATATATATATATATATATGTATATATACACACAAACATATACATATAAACACATGTACATAATTCATACTGTCTGCCTTTATTCATTCCCATCGCCACCTCGCCACACATGAAATAACAACCCCCTTCCCCCTCATGTGTGCGAGGTAGCGCTAGGAAAAGACAACAAAGGCCACATTCATTCACACTCAGTCTCTAGCTGTCATGTAATAATGCACCGAAACCACAGCTCCCTTTCCACATTCAGGCCCCACACAACTTTCCATGGTTTACCCCAGATGCTTCACATGCCCTGGTTCAATCCATTGACAGTACGTCGACCCCAGTACACCACATCGTTCCAATTCACTCTATTCCTTGCACGCCTTTCACCCTCCTGCATGTTCAGGCCCCGATCACTCAAAATCTTTTTCACTCCATCTTTCCACCTCCAATTTGGTCTCCCACTTCTCCTCGTTCCCTCCACCTCTGACACATATATCCTCTTGGTCAATATTTCCGCACTCATTCTCTCCATGTGACCAAACCATTTCAAAACACCCTCTTCTGCTCTCTCAACAAGACTCTTTTCATTACCACACATCTCTCTTACCCAATTATTACTTACTCAATCAAACCACCTCACACCACATATTGTCCTCAAACATCTCATTTCCAGCACATCCACCCTCCTGTGCACAACTCTATCCATAGCCCACGCCTCGCAACCATACAACATTGTTGGAACCACTATTCCTTCAAACATACCAATTTTTGCTTTCCAAGATAATGTTCTTGATTTCCACACATTCTTCAAGGCTCCCAGAATTTTCGCCCCCTCCCGCACCCTATGATTCACTTCCACTTCCAAGGTTCCATCCGCTGCCAAATCCACTCCCAGATATCTAAAACACTTCACTTCCTCCCGTTTTGCTCCATTCAAACTTACCTCCCAATTGACTTGACCCTCAACCCTACTGTACCTAATAACCTTGCTCTTATTCACATTTACTCTCAACTTTCTTCTTTCACACACTTTACCAAACTCAGTCACCAGCTTCTGCAGTTCTCACATGAATCAGCCACCAGTGCTGTATCATCAGCGAACAACAACTGACTCACATCCCAAGCTCTCTCATCCACAACAGACTGCATACTTGCCCCTCTTTCCAAAACTCTTGCATTCACCTCCCTAACAACCCCATCCATAAACAAATTAAACAACCATGGAGACATCACACACCCCTGCTGCAAGCCAACATTCACTGAGAACCAATCACTTTCCTACATGTACACATGCCTTACATCCTCGACAGAAACTTTTCACTGCTTCTAACAACTTGCCTCCCACACCATATATTCTTAATACCTTCCACAGAGCATCTCTATCAAATGCCTTCTCCAGATCCATAAATACTACATACAAATCCATTTGCTTTTCTAAGTATTTCTCACATACATTCTTCAAAGCAAACACCTGATCCACACATCCTCTACCACTTCTGAAACCACACTGTTCTTCCCCAATCTGATGCTCTGTACATGCCTTCACCCTCTCAATCAATACCCTCCCATATAATTTACCAGGAGTACTCAACAAACTTATACCTCTGTAATTTGAGCACTCACCTTTGTCCCCTTTCCCTTTGTACAATGGCACTATGCAAGCATTCCGCCAATCCTCAGGCACCTCACCATGAGTCATACATACATTAAATAACCTTACCAACCAGTCAACAACACAGTCACCCCTTTTTTTATAAATTCCACTGCAATGCTATCCAAACCTGCTGCCTTGCCAGCTTTCATCTTCCGCAAAGCTTTTACTACCTATTCTCTGTTTACCAAATCATTTTCCCTAACCCTCTCACTTTGCACACCACCTCAACCAAAGCACCTTATATCTGCCACTCTATCATCAAACACATTCAACAAAACTTCAAAATACTCACTCCACCTCCTTCTCACATCACCACTACTTGTTATCACCTCCCCATTTGCGCCCTTCACTGAAGTTCCCATTTGTTCCCTTGTCTTACGCACTTCATTTACCTCATTCCAAAACATCTTTTTATTCTCCCTAAAATTCAATGATACTCTCTCACCCCAACTCTCATTTGCCCTCTTTTTCACCTCTTGCACCTTTCTCTTGACCTCCTGCCTCTTTCTTTTATACATCTCCCACTCATTTGCATTATTTCCCTGCAAAAATCATCCAAATGCCTCTCTTTTCTCTTTCACTAATAATCTTACTTCTTCATCCCACCACTCACTACCCTTTCTAATCTGCCCACCTCCCACTCTTCTCATGCCACAAGCATCTTTTGCACAAGCCATCACTGCTTCCCTAAATGCATCCCATTCCTCCCCCACTCCCCTTTCGTCCTTTGTTCTCACCTTTTTCCAATCTGTACTCAATCTCTCCTGGTACTTACTCACACAAGTCTCCTTCCCAAGCTCACTTACTCTCACCACTCTCTTCACCCTAACATTCACTCTTTTTTTCTGAAAACCTCTACAAATCTTCACCTTCGCCTCCACAAGATAATGATCAGACATCCCTCCAGTTGCATCTCTCAGCACATTAACATCCAAAAGTCTCTCTTTTGTGCGCCTATCAATTAACACGTAATCCAATAATGCTCTCTGGCCATCTCTCCTACTTATATACGTATACTTATGTATATCTCTCTTTTTATACCAGGTATTCCCAATCACCAGTCCTTTTTCAGCACATAAATCTACAAGCTCTTCACCATTTCCATTTACAACACGACACCCCATGTATACCAATTATTCCCTCAACTGCCACATTACTCACCTTTGCATTCAAATCACCCATTACTATAACCTGGTCTCGTGCATCAAAACCACTAACACACTCATTCAACTGCTCCCAAAACACTTGCCTCTCATGATCTTTCTTCTCATGCCCAGGTGCATACGCACCAATAATCACCCATCTCTCTCCATCAACTTTCAGTTTTACCCATATCATTCTAGAGTTTACTTTTTTACACACTATCACATACTCCCACCACCCCTGTTTCAGGAGTAGTGCTACTCCTTCCCTTGCTCTTGTCCTCTCACTAACCCCTGACTTTACTCCCAAGACATTACCAAACCACTCTTCCCCTTTACCATTGAGCTTCATTTCACTCAGAGCCAAAACATCCAGGTTCCTTTCCTCAAACATACTACCTATCTCTCCTTTTTTCTCATCTTGGTTACATCCACACACATTTAGACACCCCAATCTGAGCCTTCGCGGAGGATGAGAACTCCCCGCGTGACTCCTTCTTCTGTTTCCCCTTTTAGAAAGTTAAAATACAAGGAGGGGAGGGTTTCTAGCCCCCCGCTCCTGTCCCCTTTGAGCGCCTTCTATGACATGTGAAGAATGCGTGGGAAGTATTCTTTCTCCCCTATCCCCAGGGATGTCTCATCCATTCATATACACATATATATATATATATATGGATTTGTATGTAGCATTTATGGATCTGGAGAAGGCATATGATAGAGTTGATAGAGATGCTCTGTGGAAGGTATTAAGAATATATGGTGTGGGAGGAAAGTTGTTAGAAGCAGTGAAAAGTTTTTATCGAGGATGTAAGGCATGTGTACGTGTAGGAAGAGAGGAAAGTGATTGGTTCTCAGTGAATGTAGGTTTGCGGCAGGGGTGTGTGATGTCTCCATGGTTGTTTAATTTGTTTATGGATGGGGTTGTTAGGGAGGTAAATGCAAGAGATTTGGAAAGAGGGGCAAGTATGAAGTCTGTTGGGGATGAGAGAGCTTGGGAAGTGAGTCAGTTGTTGTTCACTGATGATACAGCGCTGGTGGCTGATTCATGTGAGAAACTGCAGAAGCTGGTGACTGAGTTTGGTAAAGTGTGTGGAAGAAGAAAGTTAAGAGTAAATGTGAATAAGAGCAAGGTTATTAGGTACAGTAGGGTTGAGGGTCAAGTCAATTGGGAGGTGAGTTTGAATGGAGAAAAATTGGAGGAAGTGAAGTGTTTTAGATATCTGGGAGTGGATCTGGCAGCGGATGGAACCATGGAAGCGGAAGTGGATCATAGGGTGGGGGAGGGGGCGAAAATTCTGGGGGCCTTGAAGAATGTGTGGAAGTCGAGAACATTATCTCGGAAAGCAAAAATGGGTATGTTTGAAGGAATAGTGGTTCCAACAATGTTGTGTGGTTGCGAGGCGTGGGCTATGGATAGAGTTGTGCGCAGGAGGATGGATGTGCTGGAAATGAGATGTTTGAGGACAATGTGTGGTGTGAGGTGGTTTAATCGAGTGAGTAACGTAAGGGTAAGAGAGATGTGTGGAAATAAAAAGAGCGTGGTTGAGAGAGCAGAAGAGGGTGTTTTGAAGTGGTTTGGGCACATGGAGAGGATGAGTGAGGAAAGATTGACCAAGAGGATATATGTGTCGGAGGTGGAGGGAGCAAGGAGAAGAGGGAGACCAAATTGGAGGTGGAAAGATGGAGTGAAAAAGATTTTGTGTGATCGGGGCCTGAACATGCAGGAGGGTGAAAGGAGGGCAAGGAATAGAGTGAATTGGAGCGATGTGGTATACCGGGGTTGACGTGCTGTCAGTGGATTGAATCAAGGCATGTGAAGCGTCTGGGGTAAACCATGGAAAGCTGTGTAGGTATGTATATTTGCGTGTGTGGACGTATGTATATACATGTGTATGGGGGGGGTTGGGCCATTTCTTTCGTCTGTTTCCTTGCGCTACCTCGCAAACGCGGGAGACAGCGACAAAGTATAAAAAAAAAAAAAAATATATATATATATATATATATATATATATATATATATATATATATATATATATATATATATATATATATATATATAATGTTACTGTGCTGAGAGGTGCAACTGGAGGGATGTCTAATCATTATCTTGTGGAGGCGAAGGTGAAGATTTGTATGGGTTTTCAGAAAAGAAGAGTGAATGCTGGGGTGAAGAGGGTGAGTGAGAGTAAGTGAGCTTGGGAAGGAGATTTGTGTGAGGAAGTACCAGGAGAGACTGAGTACAGAATGGAAAAAGGTGAGAACAATGGAAGTAAGGGGAGTGGGGGAGGAATGGGATGTATTTAGGGAATCAGTGATGGATTGCGCAAAAGATGCTTGTGGCAGGAGAAGAGTGGGAGGTGGGTTGATTAGAAAGGGTAGTGAGTGGTGGGATGAAGAAGTAAGATTATTAGTGAAAGAGAAAAGAGAGGCATTTGGACGATTTTTGCAGGGAAAAAATGCAATTGAGTGGGAGATGTATAAAAGAAAGAGACAAGAGGTCAAGAGAAAGGTGCAAGAGGTGAAAAAGAGGGCAAATGAGAGTTGGGGTGAGAGAGTATCATTAAATTTTAGGGAGAATAAAAAGATGTTCTGGAAGGAGGTAAATAAAGTGCGTAAGACAAGGGAACAAATGGGAACTTCAGTGAAGGGCGCAAATGGGGAGGTGATAACAAGTAGTGATGATGTGAGAAGGGGATGGAGTGAGTATTTTGAAGGTTTGTTGAATGTGTTTGATGATAGAATGGCAGATATAGGGTGTTTTGGTCGAGGTGGTGTGCAAAGTGAGAGGGTTAGGGAAAATGATTTGGTAAACAGAGAAGAGGTAGTAAAAGCTTTGTGGAAGATGAAAACCGGCAAGGCAGCAGATTTGGATGGTATTGCAGTGGAATTTATTAAAAAAGGGGGTGACTGTATTGTTGACTGGTTGGTAAGGTTATTTAATGTATGTATGACTCATGGTGAGGTGCCTGAGGATTGGCAGAATGTGTGCATAGTGCCATTGTACAAAGGCAAAGGGGATAAAAGTGAGTGCTCAAATTACAGAGGTATAAGTTTGTTGAGTATTCCTGGTAAATTATATGGGAGGGTATTGATTGAGAGGGTGAAGGCATGTACAGAGCATCAGATTGGGGAAGAGCAGTGTGGTTTCAGAAGTGGTAGAGGATGTGTGGATCAGGTGTTTGCTTTGAAGAATGTATATGAGAAATACTTAGAAAAGCAAATGGATTTGTATGTAGCATTTATGGATCTGGAGAAGGCACATGATAGAGTTGATGCTCTGTGGAAGGTATTAAGAATATATGGTGTGGGAGGCAAGTTGTTAGAAGCAGTGAAAAGTTTTTATCGAGGATGTAAGGCATGTGTACGTGTAGGAAGAGAGGAAAGTGATTGGTTCTCAGTGAATGTAGGTTTGCGGCAGGGGTGTGTGATGTCTCCATGGTTGTTTAATTTGTTTCTGGATGGGGTTGTTAGGGAAGTGAATGCAAGAGTTTTGGAAAGAGGGGCAAGTATGAAGTCTGTTGTGGATGAAAGAGCTTGGGAAGTGAGTCAGTTGTTGTTCGCTGATGATACAGCGCTGGTGGCTGATTCATGTGAGAAACTGCAGAAGCTGGTGATTGAGTTTGGTAAAGTGTGTGAAAGAAGAAAGTTAAGAGTAAATGTGAATAAGAGCAAGGTTATTAGGTACAGTAGGGTTGAGGGTCAAGTCAACTGGGAGGTAAGTTTGAATGGAGAAAAACTGGAGGAAGTAAAGTGTTTTAGATATCTGGGAGTGGATCTGGCAGTGGATGGAACCATGGAAGCGGAAGTGAATCATAGGGTGGGGAAGGGAGCGAAAATTCTGGGAGCCTTGAAGAATGTGTGGAAGTCGAGAACATTATCTCGGAAAGCAAAAATGGGTATGTTTGAAGGAATAGTGGTTCCAACAATGTTGTATGGTTGCGAGGCGTGGGCTATGGATAGAGTTGTGCGCAGGAGGGTGGATGTGCTGGAAATGAGGTGTTTGAGGACAATGTGTGGTGTGAGGTGGTTTGATCGAGTAAGTAATGTAAGGGTAAGAGAGATGTGTGGAAATAAAAAGAGCGTGGTTGAGAGAGCAGAAGAGGGTGTTTTGAAATGGTTTGGGAACATGGAGAGAATGAGTGAGGAAAGATTGACCAAGAGGATAGATGTGTCGGAGGTGGAGGGAACAAGGAGAAGTGAGAGACCAAATTGGAGGTGGAAAGATGGAGTGAAAAAGATTTTGTGTGATCGGGGCCTGAACATGCAGGAGGGTGAAAGGAGGGCAAGGAATAGAGTGAATTGGATCGATGTGGTATACTGGGGTTGACATGCTGTCAGTGGATTGAATCAGGGCATGTGAAGCGTCTGGGGTAAACCATGGAAAGCTGTGTAGGTATGTATATTTGCGTGTGTGGACGTGTATGTATATACATGTGTATGGGGGTGGGTTGAGCCATTTCTTTCGTCTGTTTCCTTGCGCTACCTCGCAAACGCGGGAGACAGCGACAAAGCAAAAAATATATATATATATATATATATATATATATATATATATATATATATATATATATATATATATATATTTTTTTTTTTTTTTTTTTTTTTCATACTATTCGCCATTTCCCGCATTAGCGAGGTAGCGCTAAGAACAGAGGACTGGGCCTTTGAGGGAATATCCTCACCTGGCCCCCTTCTCTGTTCCTTCTTTTGGAAAAAAAAAAAAAAAACGAGAGGGGAGGATTTCCAGCCCCCCGCTCCCTTCCCTTTTAGTCGCCTTCTACGACACGCAGGGAATACGTGGGAAGTATTCTTTCTCCCCTATCCCCAGGGATAATATATATATATATATATATATATATATATATATAAACACCCATACAAACATATATACATACACATATACAGACATATACATATATATACACGTGTACATATTCACGCTCATTTGCCTTCATCCATTCCTGTCACTACCCCGCCCCACAGAAAATAGCATTGCTACCCTATGTTTCAGCAAGGTAGTGCCAGGAAAACAGACAAAAAACAAACACATTCATTCACACTCAGTCTCTAGCTGTCATGTGTAATGCACAGAAACCCTAGCTTCTTATGCACATCCAGGCCCCACAGATATTTAAACAATAAAAATGCACAAAATTGCTTATGTTCAGTTGAAATACATGTGAAGGATACTGCAGATGTTACTGAATACTACAGGAAAAGAAAATGAAAATAAGTCTGAAAATGAAACTGGTAAAAAAACAGGTTTCATAAGTTTAGTAGCCAATACATTACAGTATTTCTGTTCATATATGGAACTCATTCTGTAAAATTCGCTTCTGTTTAATGTTTCATTACTACATATGATATACTAATGAAACTTCTTCATTTCTATTTATCATTTCAACACATTTCTTATTAATCATATCTATCAAAGCCTTACAATGAAAAAACATTAAAACATCAGTATGACAGAAAGTATAACTAACCTAGATATGGTTTGCTACTTAGGACATCAGGTGAAATATATGCAGGAGACCCCCGTTGATCACGCAGACGGTCTTTCTCTGATGGCAGATGTTGTCCCAAACAGAAATTAGTAATAGTGATATCTCGTGTGGTCCTATGTAGAACTAAATTGCCAAGCTTCAAGTCCCGGTGAACAATATTTTGCTGAAATGCATTAAAAGCTGTAGAGATAAAAAAAAAAGAATAAAAAGGTTCATTCTGCAAGTGGTATCAAAAACAAGGTGCTGTTCTCATCAATCAAAGAAGTTAGTAGATGGTCAAGTTTTCATTAACCATTAATTTCTTATCATTTTCTTTTCACTTTAGCTGAGACTGCACAGACAACTCAATGTCCTAATCAATGCAATCTCATTTACTCTATATTTACATATATACCATAACATAAATCAGGACCCATTTTATCATCTAGTCCAGAGGAAGATGAACTGCTGGGAAAACAGTGGACCAATTGCTGTGGCTTAAACCCATCTGGGCTTTACCTTGGACAGCCCATACAAGCATCATGGTTAATAACACTAACCACTACTCCATCCTCCATGAAGTATCTAAAAAAATATCCTCAACAAGTGTGAAAAAATACAAAATAGAAAACCTTATAATTCAACAAACTGGCATGCACAAATACACATAAATTAACAGAACATTGATGTTGAATAGTGGAGTACTGAGTAAGCAAGGAGAGGGGAAGGCTGACACATCTGACAGCTAAATACAAGAAAAGGGGATATGGATTTCTTGTTGCTTTCATTTTCTTGAGCTTGGAATGACAACTTACTCTTGTTTCTTACACAAGCACTGTACTGGCGGTGAATAACGTGAAAAAATTCAAAATCATCACACTATGCACACTAAAAATGAGTGGGAGGAGAAGGAAGTGTGGATGGCATACCCAGGGCAATCCCTCCTAACCTTGAGGTAAGAGGATAAGATGTATAGGTCCTGTTTGTTTACATCACACTCCACTCTCATTTCTTCCTCAGCAGTATACAAGAGGAAGACAGTATATGAAAAAATATTACAGTAAATGTTAAACCATGCACTTTTCTATACATGACACTCGTCAAAATATGCTTGGAAATACTTTTGCTCTTTATTATCATATGTTACCAAAGTTGTCCAATTTGTCCAACACACAATAATTACATTCAGGAAAGTTGGGTGCAGCTATTACACGATGTCAAAAGGACCCATTATTATTTTGCTACTTGAAATTCTTTGTATATGTGGAGGTGGTGTGGTCCACATTCCTCATACTCTAGCAAAAATCACTCTCAGAGTAACTTAGTCTTGAACATTTCACCAATCATTCCTGTTCACTTTCCTCACCTGCTGATATTTATTTATTTATTATTTTGCTTTGTCGCTGTCTCCTGCGTTAGCGAGGTAGTGCAAGGAAACAGACGAAAGAATGGCCCAACCCACCCACATACACATGTATATACATACATGTCCACACACACAAATATACATACCTATACATCTCAATGTATACATATATATACACACACAGACATATACATATATACACATGTACATAATACATACCGTCTGCCTTTATTCATTTACACTGCCACCTCGCCACACATGAAATAACAACCCCTCCCCCCTCATGTGTGAGAGGTAGCACTAGGAAAACACAACAAAGGCCACATTTGTTCACACTCAGTCTCTAGATGTCATGTAATAATGCACCAAAACCACAGCTCCCTTTCCACATCCAGGCCCCACAGAACTTTCTATGGTTTACCCCAGGCGCTTCACATGCCCTGGTTCAATCCATTGACAGCACGTCGACCACGGTATACCACATCGTTCCAATTCACTCTATTCCTTGCACACCTTTCACCCTCCTGCATGTTCAGGCTCCAATCACTCAAAATCTTTTTCACTCCATCTTTCCACCTCCAATTTGGTCTCCCACTTCTCCTTGTTCCCTCCACCTCTGACATATATCCTCTTGATCAATCTTCTCTCACTCATTCTCTCCATGTGACCAAACCATTTCAAAACACCCTCTTCTGCTCTCTCAACCACACTCATTTTATTACCACATATCTCTCTTACCCAATTATTACTTAATCGATCAAACCACCTCACACCACATATTGTCCTCAAACATCTCATTTCCAGCACATCCACCCTCCTGCGCACAACTCTATCCATAGCCCACGCCTCGCAACCATACAACATTGTTGGAACCACTATTCCTTCAAACATACCCATTTTTGCTTTCCGAGATAATGTTTTCGACTTCCACACATTCTTCAAGGCTCCCAGAATTTTCGCCCCCTCCCCCACCCTATGATTCACTTCCGCTTCCATGGTCCCATCTGCTGCCAGATCCACTCCCAGATATCTAAAACACTTCACTTCCTCCAGTTTTTCTCCATTCAAACTTACCTCCCAATTGACTTGACCCTCAACCCTACTGTACCTAATAACCTTGCTCTTATTCACATTTACTCTTAACTTTCTTCTTTCACGCACTTTACCAAACTCAGTCACCAGCTTCTGCAGTTTCTCACATGAATCAGCCACCAGCACTGTATCATCAGCAAACAACAACTGACTCACTTCCCAAGCTCTCTCATCCACAACAGACTTCATACTTGCCCCTCTTTCCAAAACCCTTGCATTCACCTCCCTAACAACCCCATCCATAAACAAATTAAACAACCATAGAATCATATCTGGAAATATCTGCAAACCTACATTCACTGAGAACCAATCACTTTCCTCTCTTTCTACACGTACACATGCCTTACATCCTTGATAAAAACTTTTCACTGCTTCTAACAACTTGCCTCCCACACCATATATTCTTAATACCTTCCACAGAGCATCTCTATCAACTCTATCATATGCCTTCTCCAGATCCATAAATGCTACATATAAATCCATTTGCTTTTCTAAGTATTTCTCACATACATTCTTCAAAGCAAACACCTGATCCACACATCCTCTACCACTTCTGAAACCACACTGCTCTTCCCCATTCTGATGCTCTGTACATGCCTTCACCCTCTCAATCAATACCCTCCCATATAATTTACCAGGAATACTCAACAAACTTATACCTCTGTAATTTGAGCACTCACTTTTATCCCCTTTGCCTTTGTACAATGGCACTATGCAAGCTTTCCGCCAATCCTCAGGCATCTCACCATGAATCATACATTCATTAAATAACCTTACCAACCAGTCAACAATTCAGTCACCCCCTTTTTTAATAAATTCCACTAATGCCATCCAAACCCACTGCCTTGCCGGCTTTCATCTTCCGCAAAGCTTTTACTACCTATTCTCTGTTTACCAAATCATCCTCCCTAACCCTCTCACTTTGCACACCACCTCAACCAAAACACCCTATATCTGCAAACTCTATCATCAAACACATTCAACAAACCTTCAAAATACTCACTCCATCTCCTTCTCACATCACTACTACTTGTTATCACCTCCCCATTAGCCCCCTTCACTGGAGTTCCCATTTGTTCCCTTATCTTACACACTTTATTTACCTCCTTCCAAAACATCTTTTTATTCTCCCTAAAATTTAATGATACTTTCTCACCCCAACTCTCATTTGCCCTCTTTTTCACCTCTTGCACCTTTCTCTTGACCTCCTGCCTCGTTCTTTTATACATCTCCCATTCATTTGCATTATTTCCCTACAAAAATCGTCCAAATGCCTCTCTCTTCTCTTTCACTAATAATCTTACTTCTTCATCCCACCACTCACTACCCTTTCTAATCTGCCCACCTCCCACTCTTCTTATGCCACAAGCATCTTTTGCGCATGCCATCACTGCTTCCCTAAATACTTCCCATTTCTCCCCCACTCCCCTTACCTCCTTTGTTCTCACCTTTTTCCATTCTGTACTCAGTCTCTCCTGGTACTTCCTCACATAAGTCTCCTTCCCAAGCTCACTTACTCTCACCACTCTCTTCACCCCAACATTCTCACTTCTTTTCTGAAAACCTCTACAAATCTTCACCTTTATTTCCACAATATAATGATCAGACATCCCTGCAGTTGCACCTCTCAGCACATTAACATCCAAAAGTCTCTCTTTCGTGCGCCTACCAATTAACACATAATCCAATAATGCTCTCTGGCCATCTCTCCTACTTAAATATGTATTCTTACATATATCTCTCTTTTTAAACCAGGTATTCCCCATCACCAGTCCTTTTTCAGCACATAAATCTACAAGCTCTTCACCATTTCCATTTACAACACTGAACACCCCATGTATACCAATTATTCCCTCAACTGCCACATTACTCCCATCACTATAACCCGGTCTCGTGCATCAAAACCACTAACACACTCATTCAGCTGCTCCCAAAACACTTGCCTCTCATGATCTTTCTTCTCATGCCCAGGTGCATATGCACCAATAATCACCCATCTCTCTCCATCAACTTTCAGTTTTACCCATATCAATCTAGAGTTTACTTTCTTACACTCTATCACATACTCCCACAACTCCTTTTTCAGGAGTAGTGCTACTCCTTCCCTTGCTCTTGTCCTCTCACTAACCCCTGACTTTACTCCCAAGACATTCCCAAACCACTCTTCCCCTTTACCCTTGAGCTTCATTTCAATAAGAGCTAAAACATCCAGGTTCCTTTCCTCAAACACACTACCTATCTCTCCTTTTTTCTCATCTTGGTTTCATCCACACACATTTAGACACCCCAATCTGAGCCTTCGAGGAGGATGAGCACTCCCCGTGTGACTCCTTCTTCTGTTTCCCCTTTTAGAAAGCTAAAATACAAGGAGGGGAGGGTTTCTAGCAAAGGTGAAAGTAGTAAGGTGAAAAAGAGGGCAAATGAGAGTTGGGGTGAGAGAGTATCATTAAATTTTAGGGAGAATAAAAAGATGTTCTGGAAGGAGGTAAATAAAGTGCATAAGACAAGGGAGCAAATGGGAACTTCAGTGAAGGGCGCTAATGGGGAGGTGATAACAAGTAGTGGTGATGTGAGAAGGAGATGGAGTGAGTATTTTGAAGGTTTGTTGAATGTGTTTGATGATAGAGTGGCAGATATAGGGTGTTTTGGTCGAGGTGGTGTGCAAAGTGAGAGGGTTAGGGAAAATGATTTGGTAAACAGAGAAGAGGTAGTAAAAGCTTAGCAGAAGATGAAAGCCGGCAAGGCAGCAGGTTTGGATGGTATTGCAGTGGAATTTATTAAAAAAGGGGGTGACTGTATTACTGACTGGTTGGTAAGGTTATTTAATGTATGAACGACTAATGGTGAGGTGCCTGAGGATTGGCGGAATGCGTGCATAGTGCCATTGTACAAAGGCAAAGGGGATAAGAGTGAGTGCTCAGATTACAGAGGTATAAGTTTGTTGAGTATTCCTCGTAAATTATATGGGAGGGTATTGATTGAGAGGGTGAAGGCATGTACAGAGCATCAGACTGGGGAAGAGCAGTGTGGTTTCAGAAGTGGTAGAGGATGTGTGGATCAGGTGTTTGCTTTGAAGAATGTATGTGAGAAATACTTAGAAAAGCAAATGGATTTGTATGTAGCATTTATGGATCTGGAGAAGGCATATGATAGAGTTGATAGAGATGCTCTGTGGAAGGTATTAAGAATATATGGTGTGGGAGGCAAGTTGTTAAAAGCAGTGAAAAGTTTTTATCGAGGATGTAAGGCATGTGTACGTGTAGGAAGAGAGGAAAGTGATTGGTTCTCAATGAATGTAGGTTTGCGGCAGGGGTGTGTGATGTCTCCATGGTTGTTTAATTTGTTTATGGATGGGGTTGTTAGGGAGGTGAATGCAAGAGTTTTGGAAAGAGGGGCAAGTATGAAGTCTGTTGGGGATGAGAGAGCTTGGGAAGTGAGTCAGTTGTTGTTCGCTGATGATACAGCGCTGGTGGCTGATTCATGTGAGAAACTGCAGAAGCTGGTGACTGACTTTGGTAAAGTGTGTGAAAGAAGAAAGTTAAGAGTAAATGTGAATAAGAGCAAGGTTATTAGGTACAGTAGGGTTGAGGGTCAAGTCAACTGGGAGGTAAGTTTGAATGGAGAAAAACTGGAGGAAGTAAAGTGTTTTAGATATCTGGGAGTGGATCTGGCAGCGGATGGAACCATGGAAGTGGAAGTGGATCATAGGGTGGGGGAGGGGGCGAAAATTCTGGGAGCCTTGAAGAATGAGTGGAACTCGAGAACATTATCCCGGAAAGCAAAAATGGGTATGTTTGAAGGAATAGTGGTTCCAACAATGTTGTATGGTTGCGAGGCGTGGGCTATGGATAGAGTTGTGTGCAGGAGGATGGATGTGCTGGAAATGAGATGTTTGAGGACAATGTGTGGTGTGAGGTGGTTTGATCGAGTAAGTAACGTAAGGGTAAGAGAGATGTGTGGAAATTAAAAGAGTGTGGTTGAGAGAGCAGAAGAGGGTGTTTTGAAATGGTTTGGGCACATGGAGAGAATGAGTGAGGAAAGATTGACCAAGAGGATATATGTGTCGGAGGTGGAGGGAACGAGGAGAAGTGGGAGACCAAATTGGAGGTGGAAAGATGGAGTGAAAAAGATTTTGTGTGATCGGGGCCTGAACATGCAGGAGGGTGAAAGGAGGGCAAGGACTAGAGTGAATTGGATCGATGTGGTATACCGGGGTTGACATGCTGTCAGTGCATTGAATCAGGGCATGTGAAGCGTCTTGGGTAAACCATGGAAAGCTGTGTAGGTATGTATATTTGCGTGTCTGGACGTATGTATATACATGTGTATGGGGGTGGGTTGGGCCATTTCTTTCGTCTGTTTCCTTGCGCTACTTCGCAAATGCGGGAGACAGCGACAAAGCAAAACAAAAAAAAAATAAAAAAATATATATATATGTGTTCATAAGTGTTTTTCATCATCATTTACATCACCCAAAAATATATACATCTCTTTTTCTACTCTGATTATTTTATGATGATGTCACAGCAACACATCTTACCCACTGGCAGTGAGCTTGTTATCAAATCCAGGCATCAGCCAATGTTCATGCTTGCCACATTTGTTTGCATATTTACCTACTATTTCCTACCTCCCAGGCATGCACAGCCATAATAATAATACTAATGGTACTCAGGGGAATAATATACAAATGCTCATAATTTCTGATATGAAATTAAAGGAGCTTAGAGGGTCTATGCTGGAAGGAAAGATAGCTATAGCCAAATTCACAGCCACAACTAGCCACCATCACATTACCAGGTAAAGTTCTCTCTGACTATCATCCAAAATGACATATGAAAATTTGTTGCAAAAGTTCTTCAGCTATAATGCAGCATTTATAGCAATACTTCTCATTCCAGCACCTTATGCATCCTCCTTTCATGGCTCCTGATATAGTGATGGTGAGTTTGTTTAAAAGTTGATTGTTAAAGGAAGCACAATAAGTGTACTGTATAAATCTCATTGCTATCATCTTTAGGAGTGCTATGTAAGTGTCAATCAGTTCTTCTCTAGAAAATCTAAAATAAGCCACAGACCTTGCTTTTACATTTTCAGTGGTAGATGATTCACTCATTTTCTTTTGTCTTCAAAGAGACTCCTGGTTTTCACATAAATCATCATTTTACTTACAATAGTTCTCAGGTTTTGATCTTCCATGTGATTAATCAGAAAGTTTTCTACTTTCCCCATTCCCACACTAAATAATTGCAGCAGTCCATTTTATTACTATGTCATTAGTAAAAACTGAATCAAAGGTGCTATCATTTCATGCTGGTTTGTTTTTAATTTGTACTTGACTGAATGACAGCATAAGATCATTGGTGTGTGTAGCTACTCTCTTTCATCTGCAATGGAACTGTTCTCCTGTTTGTATCTATATCTACACCCATACTCTGGCCGTATCATTACCCATTGCATGAAAATAATATCAGTTATCAAACCAAATTATTGGTTTGTCTCTAGTCTTTAAAATCTTAATTTTTTTTGTATATCCTTGACACCTGCTATTCCAGATTTGGGTAATGTGTACACTGTATGTCACAATGTTAATTACCTTTACCCTGCACTGAGAAATTCACATTTTAGCAAAAATTAATTTTTGTGTATGCAATGTAAAATGTGCATTTTCTCACTGTCCCTTTAATAATAACAGTAGGCACTACAATATTTGCAAAAGCACATCTAGCTTTGAAATAAGCAATAAACACTGATAGGTGCTCCCATCTGATAGAAATACTGGAAAACAATGATGCAAACAAACGCTGTTAGCTGTCCCACCAATCGTGCTGGTGTTAACATGAATTTTACCTATATATTCTGTCATGAATAGTAAGTTACTGATAAATTAACATACAGATATAAATTTGAAATCCATACTACACATCACACTTTTTTAGAAATATTGTACTTTTTCTTATTCCACATGAGAATGGCATATCAGATGACAGGAAAAACAAAAATCCAAGTGAGGAATCAATAGTAGTGGGAAAACCAATATTTGCACTACACAACTGAGCTGAATATAAAATATTTGTCTCAGGGAAACTACAGTAATGATGACACCCAAGACAGATACCTGAAAATAGAAGAACAGTGAATGACATATTGTTTTCATTATAACAATGAAAAGAATATAATCAATATGTTACCTACCTCATGTAAACTGTGAACAACAGAAACAATATTGTAAAAGATAGTGAGAGCATCACGTTCTAAAAGTTTCTTCTTTGTAATAACATAGTGCTGTAGGTTGATAAGATCATTTGTATGGGGACAATAATCCTGAGGAGTCACGCAGTCTAATACCAGACAAACACGTCGCACCAATCTTCCCGTAGCCACAAGTGTTCCGCCACTCTGCTCTCGTGCTCCACATGCATAGTCCTGCAAATGCAATACAGTTAACCTAACATCTTAAATCAATATCTTAATATTAAGGTACTGAATATAGGAGTTACAAAATTTCTTGCCTAACATCTTAAATCAATATCTTAATATTAAGGTACTGAATATAGGAGTTACAATATTTCTTGCCTCATCTACTTACATAATATGAACTTTTTCTTACAAGAGGTGGCATGTGCAACATCTTCAGAAAGGGCAGCATATATGCAGCAAGTATAACATTTGTAGCATACTCAGAAGGCTTGGTACATTCACCATCCTGAGATGGAGCACCACAAGCAGCATTCTTAGAAAGGGTGGCACATGTAGCATTCTCAGAAAGGGCATTCAGCATTCTCAGAAAGGGAGCACAAGCAGTATTCCCAAAAAAAGGTGGCACAAGCAGCATTCTCAGAAAGGGTGACACAAGCAGCACTCTCAGAGGGGTGGTATATGCAGCATTATCAGAAAGGTTAGAACAAGCAGCATACTCAAAAAGGGGGCACAAGCAACATTCTCAGAAAGGGTGGTACAAGCAGCATTCTCAGAAAGGGTGACAAAAGCAGCATTCTCAGAAAGGGTGACAAAAGCAGCATTCTCAGAAAGAGTAGCACAAGTGGCATTCTCACACAGAGTAGCATGAGCTGCATTGTCATAGCAACACAAACAGCATTCTCAGTAAAAGTGACACAAGCAGCATTCTCAGACATAGTGACACAGGCAGCACTGTCATAAAGAGAGACATAAGAAGCATTCTCAAAAAGGGAGACACAAGCAGTGATATTAAGGTGACACAATGGGCATTCTCAGACACAATGACACAAGCAGCTTTCTCAGAGAGGGTGGCATAGGCAGCATTGTCATAAAGAGTGACACAAACAGCACAGTCAGAGTGACACAAGCAACATTTTCAAAAATAGTGACACGTGACATTCTCAAAAAGAGTGACACAAGCAGTATTCTCAGAAAGGGTGACATAAATACCATTCTCAGAAAGAATGGGACATGCAACCTTCTCAGAAAGGGGTGGAGCATGCAGCTTTCTTAAAAAAAAGAGTGAAACATGTGGCATTTCCAGAAAAGGATGGCACTTGCAGCTTTCTTAGAAGACTTAGCACCTGAAGTATTCCCAGAAAGGGTGGTAAATACAGCATTCTCAGAAGAGCTAGCTAATACAACATTCTCATAAGGGCTGGCACATGTAGCACTCTCAGTTGGCAAAAGCTGGTGTGTGTAAGTGTGCGAGTGTGTGTGTGTGTAAGTGTGCGAGTGTGTGTGTGTGTGTGTGTGTGAGTGTGTATGTGTGTGTGTGTGTGTGTGTGTGTGTGTGTGTGTGTGCGTGTGTAAGTGTACATACATATAAATAAAGACACAGTACACATCTACAAGGTCAAGAGATGGGGTAACATGAGTGTAAAAATCTCTCCCCACAATACACAAATAGTAATCATATGCAGCATTCTCATAAGGGCTAGCACATGCAGCATTCTCAAAAGGGCTGGTACATGCAGCATTCTCATAAGGGCTGGCACATGCAGCCTTCTCATAAGAGCTGATACATGTAACATTTCAAAAAGGGCTTGCACATGCAGCATTTCCAAAAGGAGTGACATGCAGCATTCTCAAAAAGTCTGGCATATGCAAATTTCCCAAAAGGGGTGGCACACACAGCATTCTCAAAGGGGTTGATAATATGTAGTGCTTGCAGAAGATATAGTTCTTATGGCATTTGCTGAGGGCCGTCATATGCAGTGTACTGAGAAAGGCTAGTATGTAAAGCACTCACAGAAAGGCTGGCACATGCAGCATCCCTGGAAAGGATGGCAAATGCAGCATTCCCAGTAAGGCTGGAACATGCAGTTGCATCAATATCAGAGAGAAAACCAGATGCAATATTCTCAGAAAGGGTTCCAGATGCAGCAATCTCAGACAAGAGGCTAAATGCAATGTAGCTCCAGGAAACAGACGAAGAATGGCCTATCCACTCATATACATGCACACACAGATTAGAAAGAGTAGTGAGTGGTGGGATGAAGGAGTAAGATTGTTAGTGAAAGAGAAGAGAGAGGCATTTGGACAATTTTTGCAGGGAAAAAATGCAAATGAGTGGGAGATGTATATAAGAAAGAGGCAGGAGGTCAAGAGAAAGGTGCAAGAGGTGAAAAAGAGGGCAAATGAGAGTTAGGGTGAGAGAGTATTGTTAAATTTCGAGGAGATAACAAGATGATTTGGAAGGAGGTAAACAAAGTGCATAAGACAAGAGAACAAATGGGTACATCAGTGAAGGGGGAAAATGGGGAGATAATAAGTAGTAGTGGTGAAGTGAGGAGATGGAGTGAGTATTTTGAAGGTTTGTTGAATGTGTGATGATACAGTGGGAGATATTGGGTGTTTTGGTCGAGGTGGTGTGCAAAGTGAGAGGGTCAGGGAAAATGGTTAGGTAAACTGAGAAGAGGTAGTGAAAGCTTTGCGGAAGATGAAAGCTGGCGAGGTGGCGGGTTTGGCTGGCATTGCAGTGGAATTTATTCAAAAAGGGGGTGACTGTATTGTTGACTGGTTGGTGAGGATATTCAATGTATGTATGGTTCATGGTGAAGTGCCTGAGGATTGGCGGAATGCATGCATAGTGCTACTGTTTAAAGGCAAAGGTGAGTGTTCAAATTACAGAGGTATAAGTGTGTGGAAGAAGAAAGTTAAGAGTAAATGTGAATAAGAGCAAGGTTATTAGGTACAGTAGGGTTGAGGGTCAAGTCAATTGGGAGGTGAGTTTGAATGGAGAAAAACTGGAGGAAGTGAAGTGTTTTAGATATCTGGGAGTGGATCTGTCAGCGGATGGAACCATGGGAGCGGAAGTGGATCATAGGGTGGGGGAGGGGGCGAAAATTTTGGGAGCCTTGAAAAATGTGTGGAAGTCGAGAACATTATCCCGGAAAGCAAAAATGGGTATGTTTGAAGGAATAGTAGTTCCAACAATGTTGTATGGTTGCGAGGCGTGGGCTATGGATAGAGTTGTGCGCAGGAGGATGGATGTGCTGGAAATGAGATGTTTGAGGACAATGTGTGGTGTGAGGTGGTTTGATCGAGTAAGTAACGTAAGGGTAAGAGAGATGTGTGGAAATAAAAAGAGCGTGGTTGAGAGAGCAGAAGAGGGTGTTTTGAAATGGTTTGGGCACATGGAGAGAATGAGTGAGGAAAGATTGACCAAGAGGATATATGTGTCGGAGGTGGAGGGAACGAGGAGAAGAGGGAGACCAAATTGGAGGTGGAGAGATGGAGTGAAAAGGATTTTGTGTGATCGGGGCCTGAACATGCAGGAGGGTGAAAGGAGGGCAAGGAATAGAGTGAATTGGAGCGATGTGGTATACAGGGGTTGACGTGCTGTCAGTGGATTGAATCAAGGCATGTGAAGCATCCGGGGTAAACCATGGAAAGCTGTGTAGGTATGTATATTTGCGTGTGTGGACGTGTGTATGTACATGTGTATGGGGAGGGTTGGGCCATTTCTTTCGTCTGTTTCCTTGCGCTACCTCGCAAACGCGGGAGACAGCGACAAAGTATAAAAAAAAAAAAAAAAAAAAAAAAAAAAAAAAAAAAAAAAAACGTTTGTTGAGTGAATGTTGGGGTGAAGAGGGTGGTGAGAGTAAGTGAGCTTGGGAAGGAGACTTGTGTGAGGAAGTACCAGGAGAGACTGAGTACAGAATGGAAAAAGGTGAGAACAATGGAAGTAAGGGGAGTGGGGGAGGAATGGGATGTATTTAGGGAATCAGTGATGGATTGCGCAAAAGATGCTTGTGGCATGAGAAGAGTGGGAGGTGGGTTGATTAGAAAGGGTAGTGAGTGGTGGGATGAAGAAGTAAGAGTATTAGTGAAAGAGAAGAGAGAGGCATTTGGACGATTTTTGCAGGGAAAAAATGAAATTGAGTGGGAGACGTATAAAAGAAAGAGACAGGAGGTCAAGAGAAAGGTGCAAGAGGTGAAAAAAAGGGCAAATGAGAGTTGGGGTGAGAGAGTATCATTAAATTTTAGGGAGAATAAAAAGATGTTCTGGAAGGAGGTAAACAAAGTGCGTAAGACAAGGGAGCAAATGGGAACTTCAGTGAAGGGCGCAAATGGGGAGGTGATAACAAGTAGTGGTGATGTGAGAAGGAGATGGAGTGAGTATTTTGAAGGTTTGTTGAATGTGTTTGATGATAGAGTGGCAGATATAGGGTGTTTTGGTCGAGGTGGTGTGCAAAGTGCGAGGGTTAGGGAAAATGAGTTGGTAAACAGAGAAGAGGTAGTAAAAGCTTTGCGGAAGATGAAAGCCGGCAAGGCAGCAGGTTTGGATGGTACTGCAGTGGAATTTATTAAAAAAGGGGGTGACTGTATTGTTGACTGGTTGGTAAGGTTATTTAATGTATGTATGACTCATGGTGAGGTGCCTGAGGATTGGCGGAATGCGTGCATAGTGCCATTGTACAAAGGCAAAGGGGATAAGAGTGAGTGCTCAAATTACAGAGGTATAAGTTTGTTGAGTATTCCTGGCAAATTATATGGGAGGGTATTGATTGAGAGGGTGAAGGCATGTACAGAGCATCAGATTGGGGAAGAGCAGTGTGGTTTCAGAAGTGGTAGAGGATGTGTGGATCAGGTGTTTGCTTTCAAGAATGTATGTGAGAAATACTTAGAAAAGCAAATGGATTTGTATGTAGCATTTATGGATCTGGAGAAGGCATATGATAGGGTTGATAGAGATGCTCTGTGGAAGGTATTAAGAATATATGGTGTGGGAGGCAAGTTGTTAGAAGCAGTGAAAAGTTTTTATCGAGGATGTAAGGCATGTGTACGTGTAGGAGGAGAGGAAAGTGATTGGTTCTCAGTGAATGTAGGTTTGCGGTAGGGGTGTGTGATGTCTCCATGGTTGCTTAATTTGTTTATGGATGGGGTTGTTAGGGAGGTGAATGCAAGAGTTTTGGAAAGAGGGGCAAGTATGAAGTCTGTTGGGGATGAGAGAGCTTGGGAAGTGAGTCAGTTGTTGTTCGCTGATGATACAGCGCTGGTGGCTGATTCATGTGAGAAACTGCAGAAGCTGGTGACTGAGTTTGGTAAAGTGTGTGAAAGAAGAAAGTTAAGAGTAAATGTGAATAAGAGCAAGGTTATTAGGTACAGTAGGGTTGAGGGTCAATTCAATTGGGAGGTGAGTTTGAATGGAGAAAAACTGGAGGAAGTGAAGTGTTTTAGATATCTGGGAGTGGATCTGGCAGCGGATGGAACCATGGAAGCAGAAGTGGATCATAGGGTGGGGGAGGGGGCAAAAATTCTGGGAGCCTTGAAGAATGTGTGGAAGTCGAGAACATTATCCCGGAAAGCAAAAATGGGTATGTTTGAAGGAATAGTGGTTCCAACAATGTTGTATGGTTGCGAGGCGTGGACTATGGATAGAGCTGTGCGCAGGAGGATGGATGTGCTGGAAATGAGATGTTTGAGGACAATGTGTGGTGTGAGGTGGTTTGATCGAGTAAGTAACGTAAGGGTAAGAGAGATGTGTGGAAATAAAAAGAGCGTGGTTGAGAGAGCAGAAGAGGGTGTTTTGAAATGGTTTGGTCACATGGAGAGAATGAGTGAGGAAAGATTGACCAAGAGGATATATGTGTCGGAGGTGGAGGGAACGAGGAGAAGAGGGAGACCAAATTGGAGGTGGAAAGATGGAGTGAAAAAGATTTTGTGTGATCGGGGCCTGAACATGCAGGAGGGTGAAAGGAGGGCAAAGAATAGAGTGAATTGGAGCGATGTGGTATACCGGGGTTGATGTGCTGTCAGTGGATTGAATCAAGGCATGTGTATAGGGGTGGGTTGGGCCATTTCTTTCGTCTGTTTCCTTGCGCTACCTCGCAAACGCGGGAGACAGCGACAAAGCAAAAAAAAAAGAAAAAAAAAAAGTTTGTTGAGTATTCCCGGGAAATTATAGGGGAGGGTACTGACTGAGAGGGTCAAGGCATGTACAGAGCATAAGATTGGGGAAGAGAGGTGTGGTTTCACAAGTGGTAGAGGATGTGTGGATCAGGTGTTTGCTTTAAAGAATGTTTGTGAGAAATACTTAGAAAAACAAATGGATTTCTATGTAGCATTTATGGATCTGGAGAAGGCATATGATAGAGTTGACAGAGATGCTCTATGGAAGGAATTGAGAGTATATGGTGTGGGAGGTAAGTTGATAGAAGCAATGAAAAGTATTTATTGAAGATGTAAGGCGTGTGTACGAGTAGGAAGAGAGGAAAATGGCTGGTTCCCAGTGAATGTCGGTTTGTGGCAGAGGTGCGTGATGTCTCCCTGGTTGTTTAGTTTGATTATGGATGGGGTTGTTAGGGAGGTGAATGCAAGTTTTGGAGAGAGTGGCATATATGCAGTCTGTTGAGGATGAGAGGGCTCTGGAAGTGAGTCAGTTGTTGTTCGCTGATGATACAGCGTTGGTGGCTGATTCGGGTGAGAAACTGCAGAAATTGGTGACTGAGTTTGGTAAAGTAAGTCAAAGAAGAAAGGAAAGCTGAGAGTAAATGTGAATAAGAGCAAGGTTATTAGGTTCAGTAGGGTTGAGGGACAAGTAAATTGGGAGGTAAGTTTGAATAGAGAAAAACTGGAGGAAGTGAAGTGTTTTAGATATCTAGGAGTGGATTTGGCAGTGGATGGAACCATGGAAGCAAAAGTGAGCCACAGGGTGGGAGAGGGAGCAAAGGTTCTGGGAGTGTTGAAGAATGCGTGGAAGGTGAGAATGTTATCTTGGAGAGCAAAAATGGGTATGTTTAAAGGAATAGTGGTTCCAACAATGTTATATGGTTGTGAGGCATGGGCTATAGATAGGGTTGTGTGGAGCAGGGTGGATGTGCTGGAAATGAGATGTTTGAGGACAATATGTCGTGTGAGGTGGTTTGATCGAGTAAGTAATGAAAGGGTAAGAGAGGTGTGTGGTAATAAAAAGAGTGTCATTAAGAGAGCAGAAGAGGGTGTACTGAAATGGTTTGGTCACAGGGAGAGAATGAGCAAAGAAAGATTGACAAAGAGGATATATGTGTCAGAGGTGGAGGGAACGAGGAGAAGTGGGAGCCCACATTGGAGGTGGAAGGATGGAGTGAAAAAGATTTTGAGCGATCGGGGCCTGAACATACAGGAGGGTGAAAGGCGTGCAAGGAATAGAGTGAATTGGAGCGATGTGGTATACCGGGGTTGACGTGCTGTCAGTGGATTGAATCAAGGCATGTGAAGCATCCGGGGTAAACCATGGAAAGCTGTGTAGGTATGTATATTTGCGTGTGTGGACGTGTGTATGTACATGTGTATGGGGAGGGTTGGGCCATTTCTTTCGTCTGTTTCCTTGCGCTACCTCGCAAACGCAGGAGACCGGCAAAAAAAAAAAAAAAGTTTGTTGAGTATTCCTGGCAAATTATATGGGAGGGTATTGATTGAGAGGGTGAAGGCATGTACAGAGCATCAGATTGGGGAAGAGCAGTGTGGTTTCAGAAGTGGTAGAGGATGTGTGGATCAGGTGTTTGCTTTGAAGAATGTATGTGAGAAATACTTAGAAAAGCAAATGGATTTGTATGTAGCATTTATGGATTGGAGAAGGCATATGATAGAGTTGATAGAGATGCTCTGTGGAAGGTATTTAGAATATATGGTGTGGGAGGCAAGTTGTTAGAAGCAGTGAAAAGTTTTTATCGAGGATGTAAGGCATGTGTACGTGTAGGAGGAGAGGAAAGTGATTGGTTCTCAGTGAATGTAGGTTTGCGGTAGGGGTGTGTGATGTCTCCATGATTGTTTAATTTGTTTATGGATGGGGTTGTTAGGGAGGTGAATGCAAGTTTTGGAGAGAGTGGCATATATGCAGTCTGTTGAGGATGAGAGGGCTCTGGAAGTGAGTCAGTTGTTGTTCGCTGATGATACAGCGCTGGTGGCTGATTCATGTGAGAAACTGCAGAAATTGGTGACTGAGTTTGGTAAAGTGTGTGAAAGAGAAAGTTAAGAGTAAATGTGAATAAGAGCAAGGTTATTAGGTACAGTAGGGTTGAGGGTCAAGTCAATTGGGAGGTGAGTTTGAATGGAGAAAAACTGGAGGAAGTGAAGTGTTTTAGATATCTAGGAGTGGATTTGGCAGTGGATGGAACCATGGAAGCAGAAGTGGATCATAGGGTGGGGGAGGGGGCGAAAATTCTGGGAGCCTTGAAGAATGTGTGGAAGTCGAGAACATTATCCCGGAAAGCAAAAATGGGTATGTTTGAAGGAATAGTGGTTCCAACAATGTTATATGGTTGTGAGGCATGGGCTATAGATAGGGTTGTGTGGAGCAGGGTGGATGTGCTGGAAATGAGATGTTTGAGGACAATGTGTGGTGTGAGGTGGTTTGATCGAGTAAGTAACGTAAGGGTAAGAGAGATGTGTGGAAATAAAAAGAGCGTGGTTGAGAGAGCAGAAGAGGGTGTTTTGAAATGGTTTGGGCACATGGAGAGAATGAGTGAGGAAAGATTGACCAAGAGGATATATGTGTCAGAGGTGGAGGAACGAGGAGAAGAGGAGACCAAATTGGAGGTGGAAAGATGGAGTGAAAAAGATTTTGTGTGATCGGGGCCTGAACATGCAGAGGGTGAAAGGAGGGCAAGGAATAGAGTGAATTGGAGCGATGTGGTATACCGGGGTTGACGTGCTGTCAGTGGATTGAATCAAGGCACGTGAAGCGTCTGGGTAAACCATGGAAAGCTGTGTAGGTATGTATATTTGCGTGTGTGGACGTGTGTATGTACATGTGTATATCTGTATGTTTGTGTGTGTGTGTGTGAGTGTGTGTGTGTGTGTGAGTGTGTGTGTGTGTGTGTGTGAGTGTGTGTGTGTGTAAGTGTGCGAGTGTGTGTGTGTGTAAGTGTGCGAGTGTGTGTGTGTGTAAGTGTGCGAGTGTGTGTGTGTGTAAGTGTGCGAGTGTGTGTGTGTGTAAGTGTGCGAGTGTGTGTGTGTGTGAGTGTGTGTGTGTGTGAGTGTGTGTGTGTGTGTAAGTGTGCGAGTGTGTGTGTGTGTGAGTGTGTGTGTGTGTAAGTGTGCGAGTGTGTGTGTGTGTAAGTGTGCGAGTGTGTGTGTGTGTAAGTGTGCGAGTGTGTGTGTGTGTGAGTGTGTGTGTGTGTAAGTGTGCGAGTGTGTGTGTGTGTAAGTGTGCGAGTGTGTGTGTGTGTAAGTGTGCGAGTGTGTGTGTGTGTAAGTGTGCGAGTGTGTGTGTGTGTGTGTGAGTGTGTGTGTGTGTAAGTGTGCGAGTGTGTGTGTGTGTGAGTGTGTGTGTGTGTGTAAGTGTGCGAGTGTGTGTGTGTGTGAGTGTGTGTGTGTGTAAGTGTGCGAGTGTGTGTGTGTGTAAGTGTGCGAGTGTGTGTGTGTGTAAGTGTGCGAGTGTGTGTGTGTGTGTGTAAGTGTGCGAGTGTGTGTGTGTGTGTGTGTGTAAGTGTGCGAGTGTGTGTGTGTGTGTGTAAGTGTGCGAGTGTGTGTGTGTGTGTAAGTGTGCGAGTGTGTGTGTGTGTGAGTGTGTGTGTGTGTAAGTGTGCGAGTGTGTGTGTGTGTGTAAGTGTGCGAGTGTGTGTGTGTGTGTAAGTGTGCGAGTGTGTGTGTGTGTGTAAGTGTGCGAGTGTGTGTGTGTGTAAGTGTGCGAGTGTGTGTGTGTGTAAGTGTGCGAGTGTGTGTGTGTGTAAGTGTGCGAGTGTGTGTGTGTGTGTGTGTGTAAGTGTGCGAGTGTGTGTGTGTGTAAGTGTGCGAGTGTGTGTGTGTGTGTAAGTGTGCGAGTGTGTGTGTGTGTAAGTGTGCGAGTGTGTGTGTGTGTGAGTGTGTGTGTGTGTAAGTGTACATACATATAAATAAAGACACAGTACACATCTACAAGGTCAAGAGATGGGGTAACATGAGTGTAAAAATCTCTCCCCACAATACACAAATAGTAATCATATGCAGCATTCTCATAAGGGCTGGCACATGTAGCACTCTCAGTTGGCAAAAGCTGGTGTGTGTAAGTGTGCGAGTGTGTGTGTGTGTAAGTGTGCGAGTGTGTGTGTGTGTGAGTGTGTGTGTGTGTAAGTGTGCGAGTGTGTGTGTGTGTAAGTGTGCGAGTGTGTGTGTGTGTGTAAGTGTGCGAGTGTGTGTGTGTGTAAGTGTGCGAGTGTGTGTGTGTGTAAGTGTGCGAGTGTGTGTGTGTGTAAGTGTGCGAGTGTGTGTGTGTGTAAGTGTGCGAGTGTGTGTGTGTGTAAGTGTGCGAGTGTGTGTGTGTGTAAGTGTGCGAGTGTGTGTGTGTGTGTGAGTGTGTGTGTGTGTAAGTGTGCGAGTGTGTGTGTGTGTGAGTGTGTGTGTGTGTAAGTGTGCGAGTGTGTGTGTGTGTAAGTGTGCGAGTGTGTGTGTGTGTGTTGTGTGTGTGTGTGTAAGTGTACATACATATAAATAAAGACACAGTACACATCTACAAGGTCAAGAGATGGGGTAACATGAGTGTAAAAATCTCTCCCCACAATACACAAATAGTAATCATATGCAGCATTCTCATAAGGGCTAGCACATGCAGCATTCTCAGAAAGGGTGACACAAGCAGCATTCTCAAAAGGGCTGGTACATGCAGCATTCTCAAAAGGGCTGGTACATGCAGCATTCTCAAAAGGGCTGGTACATGCAGCATTCTCAAAAGGGCTGGTACATGCAGCATTCTCAAAAGGGCTGGTACATGCAGCATT
Source organism: Panulirus ornatus (assembly GCF_036320965.1). Lineage (NCBI taxonomy): Eukaryota > Metazoa > Arthropoda > Malacostraca > Decapoda > Palinuridae > Panulirus > Panulirus ornatus. The sequence continues at coordinate 56,591,451 of NC_092240.1, read as the reverse complement.
CTCAAAAGGGCTGGTACATGCAGCATTCTCAAAAGGGCTGGTACATGCAGCATTCTCAAAAGGGCTGGTACATGCAGCATTCTCAAAAGGGCTGGTACATGCAGCATTCTCAAAAGGGCTGGTACATGCAGCATTCTCAAAAGGGCTGGTACATGCAGCATTCTCAGAAAGGGTGACAAAAGCAGCATTCTCAGAAAGGGTGACACAAGCAGCATTCTCAAAAGGGCTGGTACATGCAGCATTCTCAAAAGGGCTGGTACATGCAGCATTCTCAAAAGGGCTGGTACATGCAGCATTCTCAAAAGGGCTGGTACATGCAGCATTCTCAAAAGGGCTGGTACATGCAGCATTCTCAAAAGGGCTGGTACATGCAGCATTCTCAAAAGGGCTGGTACATGCAGCATTCTCAAAAGGGCTGGTACATGCAGCATTCTCAAAAGGGCTGGTACATGCAGCATTCTCAAAAGGGCTGGTACATGCAGCATTCTCAAAAGGGCTGGTACATGCAGCATTCTCAAAAGGGCTGGTACATGCAGCATTCTCAAAAGGGCTGGTACATGCAGCATTCTCAAAAGGGCTGGTACATGCAGCATTCTCAGAAAGGGTGACAAAAGCAGCATTCTCAGAAAGGGTGACACAAGCAGCATTCTCAGAAAGGGCATTCAGCATTCTCAGAAAGGTGACAAAAGCAGCATTCTCAGAAAGGGTGACACAAGCAGCATTCTCAGAAAGGGTGACAAAAGCAGCATTCTCAAAAGGGCTGGTACATGCAGCATTCTCAAAAGGGCTGGTACATGCAGCATTCTCAGAAAGGGTGACACAAGCAGCATTCTCAAAAGGGCTGGTACATGCAGCATTCTCAAAAGGGCTGGTACATGCAGCATTCTCAAAAGGGCTGGTACATGCAGCATTCTCAAAAGGGCTGGTACATGCAGCATTCTCAAAAGGGCTGGTACATGCAGCATTCTCAAAAGGGCTGGTACATGCAGCATTCTCAAAAGGGCTGGTACATGCAGCATTCTCAGAAAGGGTGACAAAAGCAGCATTCTCAGAAAGGGTGACACAAGCAGCACTCTCAGAAAGGGTGACAAAAGCAGCATTCTCAGAAAGGGTGACACAAGCAGCATTCTCAGAAAGGGTGACAAAAGCAGCATTCTCAGAAAGGGTGACAAAAGCAGCATTCTCAGAAAGGGTGACAAAAGCAGCATTCTCAGAAAGGGTGACAAAAGCAGCATTCTCAGAAAGGGTGACAAAAGCAGCATTCTCAGAAAGGGTGACAAAAGCAGCATTCTCAGAAAGGGTGACACAAGCAGCATTCTCAGAAAGGGTGACACAAGCAGCATTCTCAGAAAGGGTGACACAAGCAGCATTCTCAGAAAGGGTGACAAAAGCAGCATTCTCAGAAAGGGTGACACAAGCAGCATTCTCAGAAAGGGTGACACAAGCAGCATTCTCAGAAAGGGTGACACAAGCAGCATTCTCAGAAAGGTGACAAAAGCAGCATTCTCAGAAAGGGTGACACAAGCAGCATTCTCAAAAGGGCTGGTACATGCAGCATTCTCAGAAAGGGTGACACAAGCAGCATTCTCAGAAAGGGTGACAAAAGCAGCATTCTCAGAAAGGTGACAAAAGCAGCATTCTCAAAAGGGCTGGTACATGCAGCATTCTCAAAAGGGCTGGTACATGCAGCATTCTCAAAAGGGCTGGTACATGCAGCATTCTCAAAAGGGCTGGTACATGCAGCATTCTCAGAAAGGGTGACACAAGCAGCATTCTCAGAAAGGGTGACAAAAGCAGCATTCTCAGAAAGGTGACAAAAGCAGCATTCTCAGAAAGGTGACAAAAGCAGCATTCTCAAAAGGGCTGGTACATGCAGCATTCTCAAAAGGGCTGGTACATGCAGCATTCTCAAAAGGGCTGGTACATGCAGCATTCTCAAAAGGGCTGGTACATGCAGCATTCTCAAAAGGGCTGGTACATGCAGCATTCTCAAAAGGGCTGGTACATGCAGCATTCTCAAAAGGGCTGGTACATGCAGCATTCTCAAAAGGGCTGGTACATGCAGCATTCTCAAAAGGGCTGGTACATGCAGCATTCTCAAAAGGGCTGGTACATGCAGCATTCTCAAAAGGGCTGGTACATGCAGCATTCTCAAAAGGGCTGGTACATGCAGCATTCTCAAAAGGGCTGGTACATGCAGCATTCTCAAAAGGGCTGGTACATGCAGCATTCTCAAAAGGGCTGGTACATGCAGCATTCTCAGAAAGGGTGACAAAAGCAGCATTCTCAGAAAGGGTGACAAAAGCAGCATTCTCAGAAAGGGTGACAAAAGCAGCATTCTCAGAAAGGGTGACACAAGCAGCATTCTCAGAAAGGGTGACAAAAGCAGCATTCTCAGAAAGGGTGACAAAAGCAGCATTCTCAGAAAGGTGACAAAAGCAGCATTCTCAGAAAGGGTGACAAAAGCAGCATTCTCAGAAAGGGTGACAAAAGCAGCATTCTCAGAAAGGGTGACACAAGCAGCATTCTCAGAAAGGGTGACAAAAGCAGCATTCTCAGAAAGGGTGACACAAGCAGCATTCTCAAAAGGGCTGGTACATGCAGCATTCTCAAAAGGGCTGGTACATGCAGCATTCTCAGAAAGGGTGACACAAGCAGCATTCTCAAAAGGGCTGGTACATGCAGCATTCTCAAAAGGGCTGGTACATGCAGCATTCTCAAAAGGGCTGGTACATGCAGCATTCTCAAAAGGGCTGGTACATGCAGCATTCTCAAAAGGGCTGGTACATGCAGCATTCTCAAAAGGGCTGGTACATGCAGCATTCTCAAAAGGGCTGGTACATGCAGCATTCTCAAAAGGGCTGGTACATGCAGCATTCTCAAAAGGGCTGGTACATGCAGCATTCTCAAAAGGGCTGGTACATGCAGCATTCTCAAAAGGGCTGGTACATGCAGCATTCTCAAAAGGGCTGGTACATGCAGCATTCTCAGAAAGGGTGACAAAAGCAGCATTCTCAGAAAGGGTGACAAAAGCAGCATTCTCAGAAAGGTGACAAAAGCAGCATTCTCAGAAAGGGTGACACAAGCAGCATTCTCAAAAGGGCTGGTACATGCAGCATTCTCAAAAGGGCTGGTACATGCAGCATTCTCAAAAGGGCTGGTACATGCAGCATTCTCAAAAGGGCTGGTACATGCAGCATTCTCAAAAGGGCTGGTACATGCAGCATTCTCAAAAGGGCTGGTACATGCAGCATTCTCAGAAAGGGTGACAAAAGCAGCATTCTCAAAAGGGCTGGTACATGCAGCATTCTCAAAAGGGCTGGTACATGCAGCATTCTCAAAAGGGCTGGTACATGCAGCATTCTCAAAAGGGCTGGTACATGCAGCATTCTCAAAAGGGCTGGTACATGCAGCATTCTCAAAAGGGCTGGTACATGCAGCATTCTCAAAAGGGCTGGTACATGCAGCATTCTCAAAAGGGCTGGTACATGCAGCATTCTCAAAAGGGCTGGTACATGCAGCATTCTCAAAAGGGCTGGTAACTGGCTGTGGATGGTTTCAATACACTCCACATCACAATTAGATAAAGTAAGTGTGCAAATGAGGCTGCTATTTGTTTGTTCCTGATGCTACATCACTCAGTTAAAAAATGCAATAAGGTATAAACATTACAAATCTGCTAAGGTAAAAAATTCACTTTACACATTTCATTACACATCTACTTGTAACTTATTCCTGCTTAATATTCCATAAAGCAGCTTTTCAATTATTGTGTTCTAGGATAAATACATTCCTTGTATACCCTGATTTCTTAATGTTTTGTTTTCTCCAAACAAAGCTCTCAATCCCTTTTGTACCATTCACCTTCAGTGATTATTCTATGAGCATTATGTACTGTCTTCTTGATAACACAGTATATCATATGGATTTTAGAACTTGTTTCATCTTACTTCAAACAGTCCATGGTGTTGAATAACTCCACGCTGGCCGGACAATAAGGAGAGAAGGGAGTGTTCAGTGTGTAAAAGCATTTTCCCCTGACGGTCATCTTGTGTTTCATCACTTGCATCTCTTACCGTTAAAATCTTCAAAGTGAAGAAGTTGTCTGAAAATAAGTTTAAAAGTGAAGAAGTTGTCTGAAAATAAGTTTAAAAGTGAAGAAGTTGTCTGAAAATAAGTTGAAAACAATTACAAACACAGTTAAATGTTCTATGAGGCACAGAGATTCTCTCTTATCATTGTTGCTTTTATAATAGTTTACCTTTGATTAGTTTTCACATATCATATAACATAATAATCATCACAGCAGTGCAGTCTTTGAAAATATCATCCAGTTTCAAAAAGCAGTACACACATTTTCTTTTCAGATCCAGTGCTTTGTAATGATCTATGTAACAATTATCAACACAATTAATCCCCTTGCTTGTCTTAAGTTTGTCATCAGAACTGTTCTCATACTATTCACCTTTCTAAACATTTCTTTTTCTCTCTGAAGCTCAATATGGTAAAATATCAGATTTTTCAATCTCAGTTGGCCATCCTCAATTATAAAAAAAATGCATAAAAATAGAGGGTTAGGGGGAATGATTTGGTAAACAGAGAGGAGGTAGTAAAAGCTTTGCGAAAGATGAAAGCCGGAGAGGCAGCGGGTTGGATGGTATTGCAGTAGAATTTATTAAAAAAGGGGGTGACTGTATTGTTGACTGGTTGGTAAGGTTATTTAATGTATGTATGATTCATGGTGAGGTGCCTGAGGATTGGCGGAATGCTTGCATAATGCCATTGTACAAAGGCAAAGGGGATAAAAGTGAGTGCTCAAATTACAGAAGTATAAGTTTGTTGAGTATTTCTTGGAAATTATAGGGGAGGGTATTGACTGAGAGGATGAAGGCATGTACAGTACATCAGATTGGGGAAGAGCAGTGTGGTTTCAGAAGTGGTAGAGGATGTGTGCATCAGGTGTTTGCTGTAAAGATTGTATATGAGAAATACTTAGAAAAGCAAATGGATTTGTATGTAGCTTTTATGGATCTGGAGAAGGCATATGATAGAGTTGATGGAGATGCTCTGTGGAAGGTATTTAGAATATATGGTGTGGGAGGCAAGTTGTTAGAAGCAGTGAATAGTATTTATTGAAGATGTAAGGTATGTGTACATGTAGGAAGAGAGGAAAGTGATTGGTTCTTGGTGAGGACACACATGCAGCCACCTCTCAGGAGCAAAAACATAATCAATACCTATACAAGAGGAAAAGTGAACCACCACTGTGGGATTGGGCAAGTGAGTCAAGTTCTGAAGCTAGCATGGGAGAGTTGATACATCAGACCACTTTCAACTCCAATCTGTCAAGTAATGATGAACAGCAAGAACCACCCCAGATGTACGAGCAGTACTCCATACAAAGACAGATCAATCCTTTGTATAAACAGAGTGACTGTTCAAAAGAAAAGAAATTCCACCATTTAAACAGAACTCCCAATTTCCTAGAGGCAGACTTAGCTATTTCTGTAACACAGGGTTTCCAAGATAATGTGGATGTATGTCAAGTATTTTCAATGAGTCAAGAGGCAGAATTACAGAATTGTCGCAAGAAAGAGCAAAGTAGTAGGGAAATTTTTATAGATGGGCAGAAAATGGGCCTTGGAGGTATCAAACTTAACCAGATTTCTTCTACCCAACTAAGATATCCTGTACAAGTTTTGAGTTTATTGAGGAAGCTGTGTTGAGACAAGATGCAGACAGAGTGAGAGAGAGGAGTAGAATTGAAGGATGTGGAGGAATGCAGTGTTGAGTTGTCAGCATATGAGTGCATTTGGTTATCATTAGAATAAAGGAAACTGTTGATAAAAAGGAGAAAAAGTGTAAGAGACAGGACAGAACCATGAGGGACACTTCTAGTGATGGAGATTGGGGTAGAGGTTAAACCATCAACTACCATATTGATAGACTGGCCAGAGAGGAAGTTAGATACAAGGGAAAAAAGATAGGGACGGGAGCCAAAAGAGGTGAACTTAGAGATGAGATCCTGATCCCACATCCTGTCAAAAGCTCTGGATATATCAAGGCAACTACATAGCATTCCTAAAAATCTAAAATGGATGATGACCAGACATTAATAAGAGAGAAAAGGATATCACCGGTGGATCTTGCCAGATGGAAATCATTCCGGTGATCAGAGAAGACGGCGATTCAAGATAACAGAGGATATGGAAGCTGAAGTGAGATTCAATGGCTCTGGAAAAAGTAGATGTAAAAGCAACACTTGGGAAGTGAGTCAGTTGTTGTTCGCTGATGATACAGCGCTGGTGGCTGATTCATGTGAGAAACTGCAGAAGCTGGTGACTGAGTTTGGTAAAGTGTGTGGAAGAAGAAAGTTAAGAGTAAATGTGAATAAGAGCAAGGTTATTAGGTACAGTAGGGTTGAGGGTCAAGTCAATTGGGAGGTGAGTTTGAATGGAGAAAAACTGGAGGAAGTGAAGTGTTTTAGATATCTGGGAGTGGATCTGGCAGCGGATGGAACCATGGAAGCGGAAGTGGATCATAGGGTGGGGGAGGGGGCGAAAATTCTGGGAGCCTTGAAGAATGTGTGGAAGTCGAGAACATTATCTCGGAAAGCAAAAATGGGTATGTCTGAAGGAATAGTGGTTCCAACAATGTTGTATGGTTGCGAGGCGTGGGCTATGGATAGAGTTGTGCGCAGGAGGATGGATGTGCTGGAAATGAGATGTTTGAGGACAATGTGTGGTGTGAGGTGGTTTGATCGAGTGAGTAACGTAAGGGTAAGAGAGATGTGTGGAAATAAAAAGAGCGTGGTTGAGAGAGCAGAAGAGGGTGTTTTGAAGTGGTTTGGGCACATGGAGAGGATGAGTGAGGAAAGATTGACCAAGAGGATATATGTGTCGGAGGTGGAGGGAGCAAGGAGAAGAGGGAGACCAAATTGGATGTGGAAAGATGGAGTGAAAAAGATTTTGTGTGATCGGGGCCTGAACATGCAGGAGGGTGAAAGGAGGGCAAGGAATAGAGTGAATTGGAGCGATGTGGTATACCAGGGTTGACGTGCTGTCAGTGGATTGAATCAAGGCATGTGAAGCGTCTGGGGTAAACCATGGAAAGCTGTGTAGGTATGTGTATTTGCGTGTGTGGACGTGTGTATATGCATGTGTATGGGGGGGGGTTGGGCCATTTCTTTCGTCTGTTTCCTTGCGCTACCTCGCAAACGCGGGAGACAGCGACAAAGTATATAAAAAAAAAAAAAGAAAAAAAAAAAAGCAACAAGATGATAGTTAGAGGGGTTAGAACTTTTACCCTTCTTAGGCATGGGATGTATCAACGCATGCTTCCAAGATGGAAAAGGTCTGATTTTTAAACAGAAATGGAACAGACAAGCAAGCACAGGTTCAGGTTCAGAGGCAGACTCTTTCAACATACGGGGATGAATAGTGTCAGGTCTAAAAGCTTTGCATGTGTCCAGAGAAAGAAGCACTTTTTGGACAGTTCAAAAAGAGCTTACAGGATGGGGCATAGGATTGGCAAGAGTAGCATCATGGGGTGAAGTACTGTAAGAGTCATCTAAAGTAGAGTTAGAGGAGAAATGAGAACCAATGAGAGTTGCTTGTCTAAGAGAGAGACAAGCTATAGTACCATCAGAATGAAAAAAAGAAGAAAAGGTAGAGCGACAAAAATTTTTAGCGATGCCTTTTGCGATGCCTTTAGCTAAAGACCAGAAGGATCTATCAGAGGATAAAGAGGAGGTTATTGCACTTCCTTGGAATAAAGGATTGAACTTTTGCCTGATTGGGGTCAGAGCAGGAACAGTAGAACCATGGATTGGAAGATGTTGTCTTGGAGAAAGAGGGGATAAAGGTTTCCATTTCCACAACAATACCCTCTGCTATGCATTTGGGGAGGACAGAAACATTACATAACAGACAATAATTTACCCAAGGAAGGTCAGAAAAAAATTTTCTAAAGATATTCCAGTTAGCTTTGTTGAAGTGCCATCATTCATCTTTAGATGGTGCAGCTGGAGGGGGAGGAACCATTGAAATAGATACATTCATGAGTGTGGAATCAGATAAACCAACTTGGGGCAAGATCATGTAGTTACAGCACAAATAATCAGAGATGAAAAACAATGCAGAATATCAGGAAAATGGTCAAAGCGGTCAGCAATATGGGTAGGGTGGTTGATAATTTGCTCTAGATCATTGAGAATGGAGAATCTGGGGAGGAACTCAACTATTCCCTTTAGTGAATGTGGAAATCTAGATAGAGGATCTTAGCCTGCAGATGAGAGGATGTCACAGCTTCATGGGAGGAGTTTAGGTGGGTGAAGAAAGAAATAAAAGTTGCGAATTAGAAAAGCAGTAGCCAAAACAAAGGAAAACAGAGGCAGATGGGAAACACATCAGTTGAGAAACATATCTTGAGCCAGATAACATCAAAGTTTGAGGAATCAAGTTCCTCAAGGCGTGCCACAGGTGTGATGATGTTGGAATAAGCACAGACACCACCTCTGAACTGGAATCATGAGTGAAGATTATAGCTGAATATGAAAAAGGGGGTTGTGATAACATCTTTAGGCAACTGAGTTTCAGACAGACAAAAGATATTAGGAGTGGTACTAGACAGGTGGTGACAAACAAAGGAGAAGTTACTAGAAAAACCATGAATATTGTTATAGTAAATAGAAAAAGAGGTAGGTCTATTAGAGAGGGAAAAGGCATGTAGGGGGTTGATGCTTCTAGTGCCTGAGCCCTCCCTATCTTTGGAAAAATCAGGTAACAGTATCACCCTGGCACCTGCCTTCAATAGCCTCCTATCTAACATATTCTCTTTTCTTATGTACGAGACTCTAGTCACAGACAAAAGTCCACATCAAGGACAGGCCTTGATTGAAATACAGAGATTATGAAAGAGATTATGAAAAGAAAAAAAGAAGAGACAAGGGAATGTATAAACTTTGTAGGAAGTGAAAAACCTGTCTTTTAAAATGTGCCAGGGAAAGAAACAGTTAGCAAAATGACCCACCCATGAGTTGATAACAGCCACACAGTAATTATGGGATGCAGCAGCTTCCCAACTAGGGGGCACAGAAACAACCAGCTCTCAGGAGCAAAAACTAAAGTAATACAGATAGAAGACAGAAGATGACCCAACACTGTGGCTTAAGGCAAGCAGGTCAAGTTTTCAAGTTAGCCTGGGAGAGTTTATTAGTTGGTCTGCTTTCAACTCAACTCCGTAAAGTAAGGTTGCAGAGCTAGAACCACCCAAGATGTTACAGCAATATTCCATACAAAGATGAATCAGTCCTTTGCATCTAAACAGAACACTTTTTTTTTTTAGAAGCAGACTTAACTATATCCAAAATGAGGGGTTTCCAAGAAAGAGTGGATGTTACAGTGATACCAAATATGTTTATTGAGTCAAGAGGTGGAATTACAGAATTGTCAAAGGAGAAATGAGAGTTGTGAGGAGTGTTTCAATAGGGAGATGGGTAGATACTGGGTCTTGGTGACATTAAACATAACCAGATTTTGTATCCCCAACTGAAATATTTTGTTCAAGTTTGAGTTTATTAATGAAGATGTGTCAAGACGAGATGCAGATCAAGAGAGAGGAGTAGAACTGAAGGGTGTGGAGGAATGTATGTAGTGTTGAGTTGTCAGCATATGAGTGCTTTTGGTTATCTGAGGAAGAGAGAAAATCATTGGCAAAAAGCAGAAAAAAAGTAGGGGACAGGACAGAACCTTGAGGGGGGATATCACTATTGATGGAAAGAGAAGGGAAGGCTGATTCATCAACAGTTATGGAGACAGATAAGCCAGAAAGGATGGTAGATATGAGGGAGGAAAGCCAAAAGAGGGGAGATAAAAGATGAGAACCTGCTGCCACACCCTGTCCAGGCTAACTATGTAAGATTCCCCCAAATCTACAAGGGTTGATGACCAGATATTAGCAAAATAGGAAAGAACATCAACAGTGGATCTCAACTCACAGATGCTGTACTGGTGATCTGAGAAAAGACTGTGAAATTCAAGATTTCTACAAATATTGGAGTTGAGGAGGGACTCAAAGACTTTGGAAATGTTATATGTCACAGCAACAGGACGACAGTTTGATGGGTTAGAATGGTCACCCTTCTCAGGGACGGGATGTACCAGAAACAAAACTGACAAGTAAGCATACTCTTTGACTGCATGAGGATGGATGACATCAGGACCTTGAGCCTTGCTTTTGTCTACAGAAAGAAGCATTCTTTGGACAGTCCAAATGGAGATTACATGGAGGGGCATGGGATTAGTAAGAGGAGCATCAGGGTGCGAAGGAATGTTAGAGTAGTTCAAAGTGCAGTTAGAGGAGAAATGGGAACCAAAGAGAGTTGCTATGTCTATAGGATAGACAGCTACAGTACTGCAGAATGGGAAAGTGAAGGAAAGGCAGAGCAATAAAAGTTATCTGTGATGCCTTCACATAAAGATCAGAGAGATTTATCATGGGATGATGAGGAAAGGAAATCGCACTTCCTTTGAATAAAGAAACACTGCCTCATGGATAATGTACTTGAAGTGATTACAGGCAGTACTGAAAGCTTACAGACATAAACATTTCATCAATATAAGACATTTACAAATATGTAAAATATTTCAAAATTTTATAATGTTTAAACAAACATTATAATATTTTGAGCAGGGGGCCAGAAATCCTCCCCTCCTTGTATTTTTAACTTTCTAAAATGGGAAACAGAAGGAGTCACGCAGGGAGTGCTCATCCTCCTCGAAGGCTCAGACTGGGGTGTCTAAATGTGTGTGGATGTAACCAAGATGTGAAAAAAGGAGAGATAGGTAGTATGTTTGAGGAAAGGAACCTGGATGTTTTGGCTCTGAGTGAAACGAAGCTCAAGGGTAAAGGGGAAGAGTGGTTTGGGAATGTCTTGGGAGTAAAGTCAGGGGTTAGTGAGAGGACAAGAGCTAGGGAAGGAGTAGCAGTACTCCTGAAACAGGAGTTATGGGAGTACGTGATAGAATGTAAGAAAGTAAATTCTTGATTAATATGGGTAAAACTGAAAGTTGATGGAGAGAGATGGGTGATTATTGGTGCATATGCACCTGGGCATGAGAAGAAAGATCATGAGAGGCAAGTGTTTTGGGAGCAGCTGAATGAGTGTGTTAGTGGTTTTGATGCACGAGACCGGGTTATAGTGATGGGTGATTTGAATGCAAAGGTGAGTAATGTGGCAGTTGAGGGAATAATTGATATACATGGGGTATTCAGTGTTGTAAATGGAAATGGTGAAGAGCTTGTAGATTTATGTGCTGAAAAAGGACTGGTGATTGGGAATACCTGGTTTAAAAAGCGAGATATACATAAGTATATGTATGTAAGTAGGAGAGATGGCCAGAGAGCGTTACTGGATTACGTGTTAATTGACAGGCACGCGAAAGAGAGACTTTTGGATGTTAATGTGCTGAGAGGTGCAACTGGAGGGATGTCTGATCATTATCTTGTGGAGGCTAAGGTGAAGATTTGTATGGGTTTTCAGAAAAGAAGAGTGAATGTTGGGGGGAAGAGGGTGGTGAGAGTAAGTGAGCTTGGGAAGGAGACTTGTGTGAGGAAGTACCAGGAGAGACTGAGTACAGAATGGAAAAAGGTGAGAACAATGGAAGTAAGGCGAGTGGGGGAGGAATGGGATGTATTTAGGGAATCAGTGATGGACTGCGCAAAAGATGCTTGTGGCATGAGAAGCGTTGGAGGTGGGTTGATTAGAAAGGGTAGCGAGTGGTGGGATGAAGAAGTAAGATTATTAGTGAAAGAGAAGAGAGAGGCTTTTGGACGATTTTTGCAGGGAAAAAATGCAATTGAGAGGGAGATGTATAAAAGAAAGAGACAGGAGGTCAAGAGAAAGGTGCAAGAGGTGAAAAAGAGGGCAAATGAGAGTTAGGGTGAGACAGTATCATTAAATTTTAGGGAGAATAAAAAGATGTTCTGGAAGGAGGTAAATAAAGTGCGTAAGACAAGGGAGCAAGTGGGAACTTCAGTGAAGGGCGCAAATGGGGAGGTGATAACAAGTAGTGGTGATGTGAGAAGGAGATGGAGTGAGTATTTTGAAGGTTTGTTGAATGTGTTTGATGATAGAGTGGCAGATATAGGGTGTTTTGGTCGAGGTGGTGTGCAAACTGAGAGGGTTAGGAAAAATGATTTGGTAAACAGAGAAGAGGTAGTAAAAGCTTTGCAGAAGATGAAAGCTGGCAAGGCAGCAGGTTTGGATGGTATTGCAGTGGAATTTATCAAAAAAGGGGGGTGACTGTATTGTTGACTGGTTGGTAAGGTTATTTAATGTATGTATGACTCATGGTGAGGTGCCTGAGGATTGGTGGAATGCGTGCATAGTGCCATTGTACAAAGGCAAAGGGGATAAGAGTGAGTGCTCAAATTACAGAGGTATAAGTTTGTTGAGTATTCCTGGTAAATTATATGGGAGGGTATTGATTGAGAGGGTGAAGGCATGTACAGAGCATCAGAATGGGGAAGAGCAGTGTGGTTTCAGAAGTGGTAGAGGATGTGTGGATCAGGTGTTTGCTTTGAAGAATGTATGTGAGACATACTTAGAAAAGCAAATGGATTTGTAGCATTTATGGATCTGGAGAGGGCATATGATAGAGTTGATAGAGATGCTCTGTGGAAGGTATTAAGAATATATGGTGTGGGAGGCAAGTTGTTAGAAGCAGTGAAAAGTTTTTATCGAGGATGTAAGGCATGTGTACGTGTAGGAAGAGAGGAAAGTGATTGGTTCTCAGTGAATGTAGGTTTGCGGCAGGGGTGTGTGATGTCTCCATGGTTGTTTAATTTGTTTATGGATGGGGTTGTTAGGGAGGTGAATGCAAGAGTTTTGGAAAGAGGGGCAAGTATGAAGTCTGTTGTGGATGAGAGAGCTTGGGAAGTGAGTCAGTTGTTGTTCGCTGATGATACAGCGCTGATGGCTGATTCATGTAAGAAACTGCAGAAGCTGGTGACTGGGTTTGCTAAAGTGTGTGAAACAAGAAAGTTAAGAGTAAATGTGAATAAGAGCAAGGTTATTAGGTACAGTAGGGTTGAGGGTCAAGTCAATTGGGAGGTAAGTTTGAATGGAGAAAAACTGGAGGAAGTAAAGTGTTTTAGATATCTGGGAGTGGATCTGGCAGTGGATGGAACCATGGAAGTGGAAGTGAATCATAGGGTGGGGGAGGGGGCGAAAATCCTGGGAGCCTTGAAGAATGTGTGGAAGTCGAGAACATTATCTCGGAAAGCAAAAATGGGTATGTTTGAAGGAATAGTGGTTCCAACAATGTTGTATGGTTGCGAGGCGTGGGCTATGGATAGAGTTGTGCGCAGGAGGGTGGATGTGCTGGAAATGAGATGTTTGAGGACAATGTGTGGTGTGAGGTGGTTTGATCGAGTAAGTAATGTAAGGGTAAGAGAGATGTGTGGAAATAAAAAGAGCATGGTTGAGAGAGCAGAAGAGGGTGTTTTGAAATGGTTTGGGCACATGGAGAGAATGAGTGAGGAAAGATTGACCAAAAGGATATATGTGTCGGAGGTGGAGGGAACGAGGAGAAGTGGGAGACCAAATTGGAGGTGGAAAGATGGAGTGAAAAAGATTTTGTGTGATTGGGGCCTGAACACGCAGGAGGGTGAAAGGAGGGCAAGGAATAGAGTGAATTGGATTGATGTGGTATATCGGGGTTGACGTGCTGTCAGTGGATTGAATCAGGACATGTGAAGCGTCTGGGGTAAACCATGGAATGTTGTGTGGGGCCTGGATGTGGAAAGGGAGCTGTGGTTTCGGGCATTATTGCATGGCAGCTAGAGACTAAGTGTGAACGAATGGGGCCTTTGTTGTCTTTTCCTAGTGCTACCTCGCAAACATGAGGGGGGAGGGGGAAGGTATTCCATGTGTGGCGAGGTGGTGATGGGAGTGAATGGGGGCAGAGAGTGTGAATTGTGTGCATGGGTATATATGTATGTGTCTGTGTATGTATATATATGTGTACATTGAGATGTATAGGTATGTATATTTGCGTGTGTGGACGTGTGTGTGTATACATTGTGTATGGGGTGGGTTGGGCCATTTCTTTCGTCTGTTTCCTTGTGCTACCTTGCAAATGCGGGAGACAGCGACAAAGCAAAATAAATAAAAAAATAAATAAACAAATTGATGTATTGAAAAAAAAAAAAAACTTGAATAACCAGAAATCTTAGCTGAAATAGCAGCTTCCCAAACGTTTTGGAAAACAGAGGTTTTACTCTATTTTTCTCCCTATCTGTCATTTGCCCTCTTTTTCAGTTCTTGTACCCACTGCTCTCTACCTACAAATACCCCCATACTTTCATAGGTATTTGTAGGTAGGCAGGTACTCCCTATCTCTCATTTGCCCCCTTTTTCAGCTAAGTGTTAGTATCATAATCAACAAGGTTAGGAGGTGCTGTCACTGTGGCAGGCTTGAAACGGAAAAGTTTTAAATTTCAGTACCTCAAGGGGATATCCTACTTTTCTAGAGTATCCAAGCCTAACCTCGCCTAATTGTGGTAACCTCGTTACACCCTTAGGGTGGAACTGAAGAGGGAGGTGTTGCCCAACTCTGTCAGGGTAATATAGTAGTAGTTTTCTTTCTAATACAGCCAAACACTTAAGGTGTGTTGAGGTTTTTAGTTTTTCAGACAATTTGAGAACCCTGCTGTCTCTGGGAAACACTGTGCTGGAGTTGCCATCTGTCAGTGGCCAGGTCAAAGGTGAGGCACAAAAGCAAGACTATGAGTGAAAGAGATGAGCAACTGAGGGAGATGGTGCTGAATGTAAATGGGATGATTGGTGACAGTAAAAGGAGGGAGCTTGTAGAGTGGTTTGAAAGTTATAGTTTGGATGTGCTGAGTACTGGGGAAACCTATATCCTTAGGCAGGGTGTATGGAGTGAAAATGGAAATAATGAATGCAAGTTATCGGAGGGCATGGAAGGAGAAGTGGTATGGACAGGAATGAATGAAAATTGTCAGGGAAGAGGGAAAGAAGGATGTGCAATTCTGCTATCACCGAGAGTGTGGGAGGGTGCTACAGAGTATAGACGGAATGGATCATGAAGAGTGTGGGTGAAAGGAAAGACTGGAATTGTGAATCATGCATGGGTATGAGTATATAAACCTGTGAATATGAAGACTATGTGAGGTAAAGATGGAATGAAGCATTTCTGGAGAAATCTGAATGACTGTATAAATGGTTTTGGGAATGAAAGTAGTTGTAATGCATGATATGAGTGCAAAAGTGGGATGTGATGAAATTGGCAAGATAGTTGGTAAATGGGGAGTGTCTGGAGTAAATGAGAATAAAAGTTACCTTATGCATGTCTGTGGCAAAAGGGGTTTATTCCTAGCAAACACCCTTTTTCAGCACAAGATGATCCACAGATATACATGGATGAGAAATGAAAGCGAGAGCAAAAGGGTTTGACTGACTATGTGGCAGTGGATGAAAGACCGAGAAAGAATGTGTTAGATGCCAGTGATGCGAGAAAATTCTTTGAAGACTCCGACTATTTCGCAGTTCTTCTGAGGATGAGGATCAGGGAGAAGTGAAGGTATGGTGTAAGGAAGAACAGAGAGGTAAAAGCACTGACAAGTGAGAAGATGAATTAGAAAGAATGCAAGGAGGAGTATGAAAGGAGGGTGACCAAAAGTTTAGATGGAAGTGCAGTAAATGTAGGAATGCAGCCATGCATGAATGAGGTGTTTAAAATCTTTAGAGAAAGACTGTTAAAGGTTGTAGAATTAGTAGATGGATACAACGAAATGAGATATAAGAAAATAAAGGTGGACAGAAGATACCATTAAAGCTGTGGAAGAGAAGAAAAAGGCATTTGGTAGATTGCTCCAAAAGTATGTACCAGTGGAAGTTCAGCGAAGGAGGAGGGAAGAATATACAATATGTAAACAGAATAAGAAGCTGACAGAGGAAAGAATAGAAAGAGTAGATGAAGGTTTTGGAAGAGGTGAGTGAAAAGTATAGGAAAAATAAGAAACTAAACTGGAAGGAGGTGAAAAAGGAAAAAGGTGGACATGAGAATTGAAACATTAATGTGAAAAGTAAGAAAGGAGAGTTGCTGAATCAAAAGGATGAAGTGAAAGGAAGATGGAGAGAGCATTCAGAAGAACTGATGAATAAGGGGAAAAGTGAGGCATTAGCTCTTACATGCATGGCTATGGAGGAATGGCAGGAAAAGAGGATACAATTGCAAAAGCCTACAGCAAAAAGGGAAATTAAAAGGGTGATAATGAGACTGAACATTGGAAAGACACCTGAAGTGAATGGGATTATGGCTGAAATGCTGAAGTATGGAGGAGAAAGTGTGATAGAGTGGATGCATCTGATATGTAATTTAGCTTGGAAACAGACAGTTGTGTGTAAGGACTGGCTGAAAGCTATTATCATTCCTTTATTCATAGGAAAAGGTGCTGAGGATGTATGTAGCAATTAAAAGGGATCAACTATGTTAAGTATACCAGGAAAAGTGTAAGTAAGAATGTTGACTGATCGAGTGATGGAGGTGACTGAATGCAAAATAAGTGAGGAACAAGGAGGTTTTAGGAAAGGAAGGGAATGTTTGGATCAGATTTTTGTAGTGGAGATGACCATGGAAAACTATTTAGTGTAAGGTAAAAAGTTGTAAGCAGCTTCTATAAATCTGGAGAAAGTATATGACAAAGTCGAGTGGAATGCTTTATGGGATGCGTTAAGGATATACAGGATAAAGGGACAATAGTTGGATGGTGTGAAAGCCTTCTATTAAGGATCAAATGCATGTGTAAGAGTGGATGGAGAGTTGAGCAAAAGTTTCAGCATATATGTGGGTGTGAGGCAGGGGTGCGTGATGTCAACGTCTTTTTAATATACAAAATGATTGAGTGATAATTGAGATGAAAACAAAACTAAGGAAAGGGGTGCAGAGATGGAGTGTAGCAGTGAGGTATGGTGACTAGTGACAAACCTGTTTGCAGATAATAATGTACTATTTGCTGAGAGCAAAGAGGAATTGCAGAAGGTTGTAGTGTGTTTTACAATGCTTGTAAGTTTAGGCAATTGGAGGGAAAGGCAAGTAAAAGTAAAATAATGGTGTTTGAAAAGAAGCAAAGAGTAAAACTATAAATTTTGCAAAACCATATAGAGTGAAAGAAGAAAGTGTACAAAAATGTGTCTTGGATATAGGGGAGAAAGACTGGAAGAGGTGGGAGAATCTAAGCATTTAGAAGCTGTCTTAGGTAAGTTTTGTGTTATGGAAGAAGAGATAATGGAATGAGCTGTACAGGGTAGAAGAGTAATTAGACCCCTTAATAGAATAATGGAGGATAGAGATGTGTAGGTATAAAAGTGAAGAGAGGATTAAGGGACAGTATAGTCCTCCCAACCCTGACATGTGTCACCAAAATGTGGACTTGGAATGAGTCACAGAGTTCAAGAAACCAGGCTTGTGCCACTACCCCACTCACCCAAGTTTGCTCATGTATGCGCCTCTTTTTATAAAACATACTGAATATACACATTTCCTTCTTGATATGGAATATACACTCCCAAAAAATGTTATGTTAAGGATATATATGTTACAGAAGCATATGTTAAGTGAACCACCTTTTACCTATACTTTTTTCTAAATACGATTGCTATATTCCACATAACAAATCAGAGCCAAGAAGAGAAGAAAAAAGGCTGCAATCACTTACATCCATTTTCAAGCTGTTCTGTGCAATACAGCAAAACCACAGTCCCCTATGTACAATCAGGTGCCATAGACCTTTCCATGTTACCCTCAGCTGTTTCACACTCCCTGGTTCAGTATGTTGACCTCTACAAGCAACATCTTTTCAGTTCACTCAATCTTGTGCACAACTTTTATCTTCATACATGTTCAGGCCTCGATTGCTCAAAATCTGCTTCCCTCCATCCTTCCATCTCCAATTTGGTTTCACCCTTCTTCTTGTCCTCTCCATTTTCAATACATATATCCACTTTATCAACCTTTCCTCAGTCATTCTCTCCTTATGTCCCAACCACTTTAGCAAATCCCCTTTGGCTCTTTCAACTATACTCTTTTTATTACCATAACTCTTTTGTACACTTTCATTACTAAATCAATTAAGCCATCTCACATCACATACTGTCTTTGAACACTTTACTTCCAACACATCCATCCTCCTCCATAGTCCATACCTTGCATCCATTTTGTTGGAACTACTATACCTTCAAACATACCCATTTTTGCCTTCCCAGATAACACCTCTCTTCACCTCCTCACCCACCATATGACTCATTTCCACTTCCATGGTTCTATCTGTTGCTGTGTCAACTATCATGTCTCTAAAACACCTCACTTCCTCCGAATTTGCTCCATTCAAACTCCAACCCCAACTAACCTGTCCCTCTACTCTGCTACACCTAATAACTTTGCTTTTACTCACATTTACACTCAACTTCCTCTTTTCCCAAACCATTTGAGCTCAAAGTCAGTCACCAACTTCTGCACATTTTCACTTGAATCTGCTGTGTCACTGAATTTGCTGTGTAATCAGCAAACAACAACTGACTTACTTCCCAGGAACCCTCATCCCTTACAGACTGAATATTCATCCCTCTCTCCAAGACTCTTGCCTTTAACCCCCTTACCACCCAATTCAAAACAAACTGAACAGCCATGGTGACACCACACATCTTTACCACAGACCAACCTTCACCTGGAACCACTCACTTTCCTCTCTGTCTCTTCATACATATGCCTTATACCCTTGGTAAAAACTTCTACTTCTAGCAGCTTTCCTCCCACACCACATACTTTATGATCTTCCACAAGGAACCTCTATCAACCCTACCATATACTTTTTCCAGATCTAAAAATGCCATATACAAATCCTTCTGATTCTCAAAAGTACTCTGAACACACATTCTTTAAAGCAAACACCTGATCCAAACATTGTCTACTACTTCTGAAATATTGTTCCTCCCAAAATCTGATGCTCTGCACATGCCTTCATCCTCTCAATCACTACTCTCCCATGCAACTTATCAGGTATACTCAACAAGCATATAACTCTGTAGCCTGATCACTCACCTTTATCCATTTTGCCTTTACACAAGGCATTACACATGAGTTCTGGCAATCCTCAGGCACCTCATCATGGCCCATACATACACTGAAAATCTTAACTAACCAATCAACAACACAGTAATCATCTTCCATAAGGCTTTCACCACCTCTTCTCTCTTCACCAAACCACTCTTCATGACTCTCACTCCACATAACACCTCAAACCAAACACCCTAAATCTGCCTTCCCATCATTAAACACATTCAACAGTCCTCCAAAACATTCACTCCATCCCCTAAATTCATCACCACCTGTTACCACTTTTCCATTAACCCACTTAATCAGTGTCCCCTTTTGTTCCCTTGTTTTTTTGCAAATAAGTAACATCCTTCCAAAACACCTTATTTTGGCTATGTTTACAGGTATTCCCTTTCCCCCACCTCCCATTTACCTCTGCATACCTGAATAAATTGGAATATTCATGTGTATGCATAGTTGAATATTTGTGCAATATTCATGAGTATGCATATCTGAATGTGTAATATCTATAAATATGCATACCTGAATATGTGCAATATTCATGAGAATGCTTATCTGAATATATGCAATATTCATAAGTATGCATATCTGAATATGTGCATTATTCATGAGTATGCATATCTGAAAATGTGCAACATTCATGAGTATGCATACCTAAATATGTGCACTATGCATTCATGAGTATACATATTTGAATGTGCAATATTCATGAGTATGCATGCCTGAATATGTGCAATATTCATGAGTATGCATACCTGAATATGTGCACTATGCATTCATGAGTATGCATATTTGAATGTGCAATATTCATGAGTATGCATGCCTGAATATGTGCAATATTCATGAGTATGCATACCTGAATATGTGCAATATGCATTCATGAGTATGCATATCTGAATGTGCAATATTCATGAGTATGCATATCTGAATATGTGTAATATTCATGAGAATGCATATCTGAATATGTGTAATATTCAAGAGTATGCACCCCTGAGTATGTGCAACATTCATGATAATACATACCTGAATATGTACAATATTCATGAGTAGGCATACCTGAATATGTGCAATATCAATGAGAATGCATATATGAATATTGCAATATTCATGAGTAGGCATACCTGAATGTGCAATATTCATGAGTATACATACCTGAATGTGCAATATTCATGAGTATGCATATCTGAATATGTGCAACATTCATGAGTGTGCAGACCTGAATAGGTGCAATATTCATGAGTATGTATATTCAAATATGTGCAACATTCATGAGCATGCATACCTGAATATGTGCAATATTCATAAGAATGCATATCTGAATAAGTGCAATTCAGTAAGAAAATAAAAGGTTAATACAAAACCTACTCACTAAGTGTAAATCTAGCTTACTAATATCAACTGTCCTCCTTACATGATGAAAATCTACTAACCTGTGTTTTCCCTACGTGCAAGACATTGTACAATAGAACGAACGGGGGAAGATCCTAAGCATGGCCCCAACAGATACGGTCCTGCTCGGCGTAGCTGGCCCTTTGGTATGACCACTCCTGCCACTGGAACTGAAATATGGCACGAAGTCTATTACATAAAATTCTTCTCATTAGTAACATAAAAACTGAAAATAAATGTGAATAAGAGCAAGGTTATTAGGTTCAGTAGGGTTGAGAGACAAGTCAACAGGGGGGGTAAGTTTGAATGGAGAAAAACTGGAGGAAGTGAAGTATTTTAGATATCTGGGAGTGGATTTAGCAGTGGATGGAACCATGGAAGCGGAAGTGAGTCACAGGGTGGGGGAGGAGGCAAAGGTTCTGGGAGTGATGAAGAATGTGTGAAAGGCAAGAACGTTATCTCGGAGAGCAAAAATGGGTATATTTGAAGGAATAGTGGTTCCAACAATGTTATATGGTTGTGAGGCGTGGGCTATATATAGGGTTGTGCAGAGGAGGGTAGATGAGTTGGAAATGAGATGTTTGAGGACAATATGTGGTGTGAGGTGGTTTGATCGAGTAAGTAATGAAAGGGTAAGAGAGATGTGTGGTAATAAAAAGAGTGGTTGAGAGAGCAGAAGAGGATGTATTGAGTCACATGAAGAGAAAGAGTGAGGAAAGATTGACAAAGAGGATATATGTGTCAGAGGTGGAGGGAACGAGGAGAAGTGGGAGACCAAATTGGAGGTGGAGGGATGGAGTGAAAAAAGATTTTGAGCGATTGGGGCCTGAACATACAGGAGGGTGAAAGGTGTGCAAGGAATAGAGTGAACTGGAACGATGTGGTACACCGGGGTCGACATGCCGTCAATGAAGTGAACCAGGGAATGTGAAATGTCTGGGGTAAACCATGGAAAGTTTTGTGGGGCCATTCTTCGTCTGTTTCCTGGCGCTACCTCACTGACGCGGGAAACAGCGATTATTATTTATTTCTATTTATCATACTTTGTTGCTGTCTCCTGCATTGACAAGGTAACACAAGGAAACAGACAAAACAATGTCCCAACCCACCCATAAACACATGTATATACATAAACACCCACACACGCACATACACATACCTATACATTTCAACGTATACATACATATACATACACAGACATATACATATATACACATGTACATATTCATACATACTGCCTTCATCCATTCCCACCGCCACCCCGCCACACATGAAATGGCGCCCCCTTCCCCCAGTGTGAGCGCGAGGTAGAGCTAGGAAATGACAAAAAGATTATAAAAAATATATCTATTATTTATCTATAATACATAATCACTGTTTCCTTAGTCAGCAAGGTAGCACTAGGAAACAGATGAAGAATGGCCCATCCAGTCATATACATGTACATAAATACCCATATACGTAAATATACATATATATACATGTCAACATATACATATACATACATACACATGTACATATTCATACTTGCTTGCCTTCATCCATTCCTGTTGCTACCCCGCCCTACAGGAAACAGCACTGCTACCCCCTGCTTCAGCGAGGTACCGCCAGGAAAAGACAAAAAAGGCCACACTCATCTGCACTCAATCTCTAAGTGTCATGTGTAATGCACCAAAACCACAGCTCCCTATCCACATCAAGGCCCCACAGAACTTTCCATGGTTTACCCAAGATGTTTCACATGCCCTGCTTCAGTCCATTGATAGCATGTTGACCCCGGTATACCACATACTTTCAATTCACTCCATTTCTTGCACACCTCTCACCCTCCTGTATGTTCAGGCCCTAACGCTCAAAATCTTTTTCACTCCATACTTACACCTCCAATTTGGTTTTCTGCTTCCCCTTGTTCTCTCCACCTCTGACACATATATCCTCTCTGTCAATATTTCCACTTCATTCTCTCCATATGTCCAAACCATTTCAACACACCCACTTCTGCTCTCTCAACCACACCCTTTTTAGTTCCACACATCTCTCTTACACTTTCATTACTTACTCAGTCAAACCACCTCACACCACATATTGTCCTCAAACATTTCATTTCCAATACAGCCGCCCTCCTACATACAACCCTATCTGTAGCCCATGCCTCGCAACCATATAACACTGTTGAAACTACTATTCCCTCAAACATACCCATTTTTGCTCTCCAAGATAATGTTCTCTCCTTCCACAAATTCTTCATTGCTCCCAGAACCTTTGCCCCCTTCCCCACCCTGTGATCTACTTCCGCTTCCATGGTTCCATCCATTGCTAAGTGTTATTGACTGGTTGGTAAGGATACAGATCATGGTGCAGTGCCTGAAGATTGGCGGAATGCATGCATAGTGCCACTGTACAAAGGCAAATGGGATAAAGGTGAGTATTTAAACTAAAGATGCATAAGTTTGTTGAGCATTCCTGGGATATTATATGGGAGGGTATTGAGTGACAAGGTGAAGGCATGTACATAGCATCAGATTGGGGAAGAGCAGTGTGGTTTCAGAAGTGGTAGAGGATGTGTGGATCAGGTATTTGCTTTGAAGAATGTATGTGAGAAATTCTTAGAAAAACAGATGGATTTGTATGTAACACTTGCAGATCTGGAGAAGGCATATGACAGGATTGACAAAGAGGCTTTGTGGAAGGTCTTAAGAGTATATGGCGTGAGAGGTAAGTTGCTGAAAGGAGTGAAAAGTTTTTACCAAGGATGTAAGGCAAGTTTGTGAGTAGGAAGAGAAGAGAGTGGTTGGTTCCCAGTGAATGTCGGTCTGCAGCAGGAGTGTGTGATGTCCCCATGGATGTTTGATTTGTTTATGGATGGGGTTGTTTGGGATGTAAATGCAAAAGTCTTAGAAAGAGAGGCCAGTATACAGTCTGTTGGGGATGAAAGGGCCTGGGAAGTGAGTCATTTGTTGTTCGCCAATGATACAGCTCTGGTGGCTGATTCGAGTGAGAAACTGCAGAAGTTGGAGAATGAGTTTGGAAAAGTGTGTGAAAAGAGAAAGTTGAGAGTAAATGTGGATAAGAGCAAGGTTATTAGGTTTAGTAGGGGTGATAGACGAGTTAACTGGGATATAGGTAAATGGAGAGAAATTGGAGGAAGTGAAGTGTTTTAGATATCTGGGCATGGACTTAGCAGCGACTGGAACCATGGAAGCGGAAGTGAGTCATAGGGTGTGATGCACTGAAACCACAACTCAATATCCACATCAAGGCCACACAGACCTTTCCATGGTTTACCCCAGATATTTCACATGCCCCGGTTCAGTCCAGTGACAGCACATCAACCCCGGTGTACCACATTGTTCCAATTCATTCTATTCCTTGCATGCCACTCACCCTCCTGTATGTTCAGGCCCTGATCACTCAAAATCTTTTAACTCCACTCCATCCTTCAATCTCTATTTTGGTTTCCTGCTTTTCCTTGTTCCCTCCACCTCTGACACATATGTCCTCTTTGTCAACCTTTCCTCACTCTTTCTTTTCATATGACCAAATCATTTCAATACACCCTCTTCTGCTCTCTCAATCACACTCCTTTTATTACCACACATCTCTCTTACCCTTTCATTACTTACCCGATCAAACCAATTCACACCACAAATGGTCCTCAAACATTTCATTTCCAACATATCCACCCTCCTCTGTACAACTAGCCCATGCCTCACAACCATATAATATTGTTGGAAATACTATTTCCTTTAAACATATCCATTTTTGCTTTCTACAATAACATTTTCTCCTTCCACACATTCTTCATCGCTCCTAAAACCTTTGCCCCCTCCTCGACCCTGTGACTCACTTCCACATCCATGGTTCCCCTCACTGCTAAGTCTACTCCCAGAGACAGAGTGTGAACGTATGTGGCCTTTTTTGTCTGTTTTCCTGGCACTACCTTGTTGAGGGGGGTCAGCAATGCTGTTTCCTGTGGGACAGGGTAGTGCTGAGAATCGATGAAAGCAAACTAGTATGAATACATACGTGCATATATAAGTCAGTGTATGTGTGTGTATATATGTGTATATATTAATATGTATGTGTATGAGCATTTTCATATATATATAAATTATTTATTTATTTATTATTTTGCTTTGTCGCTGTCTCCCGCGTTTGCGAGGTAGCGCAAGGAAACAGACGAAAGAAATGGCCCAACCCACCCACATACACATGTATATACATACACATCCACACACGCAAATATACATACCTATACATCTCAATGTACACACATATATACACACACACAGACATGTACATATACACCCATGCATACAATTCACAGTCTGCCTTTATTCATTCCCATCGCCACCTCACCACACATGGAATACCTTCCCCCTCCCCCCTCATGTGTGTGAGGTAGCGCTAGGAAAAGACAACAAAGGCCCCATTCGTTCACACTCAGTCTCTAGCTGTCATGCAATAATGCCCGAAACCACAGCTCCCTTTCCACCTCCAGGCCCCACTCAACTTTCCATGGTTTACCCCAGACGCTTCACATGCCCTGATTCAATCCACTGACATCACATCAACCCCAGTATACAACATCAATCCAATTCACTCTATTCCTTGCCCGCCTTTCATCCTCCTGCATGTTCAGGCCCCGATCACTCAAAATCTTTTTCACTTCATCTTTCCACCTCCAATTTGGTCTCCCACTTCTCCTTGTTCCCTCCACCTCCGACACATATATCCTCTTGGTCAATCTTTCCTTACTCATTCTCTCCATGTGCCCAAACCATTTCAAAACACCCTCTTCTGCTCTCTCAACCATGCTCTTTTTATTTCCACACATCTCTCTTACCCTTACATTACTTACTCGATCAAACCACCTCACACCACACATTGTCCTCAAACATCTCATTTCCAGCACATCCACCCTCCTGTGCACAACTCTATCCATAGCCCACGCCTCGCAACCATACAACATTGTTGGAACCACTATTCCTTCAAACATACCCATTTTTGCTTTCCGAGATAATGTTCTCGACTTCCACACATTCTTCAAGGCTCCCAGGATTTTCGCCCCCTCCCCCACCCTATGATTCACTTCCGCTTCCATGGTTTCATCCGCTGCCAGATCCACTCCCAGATATCTAAAACACCTTACTTCCTCCAGTTTTTCTCCATTCAAACTTACCTCCTAATTGACTTGACCCTCAACCCTACTGTACCTAATAACCTTGCTATTATTCACATTTACTCTTAACTTTCTTCTTTCACACACTTTACCAAACTCAGCCACCAGCTTATGCAGTTTCTCACATGAATCAGCCACCAGCGCTGTATCATCAGCGAACAACAACTGACTCACTTCCCAAGCTCTCTCATCCACAACAGACTTCATACTTGCCCCTCTTTCCAAAACTCTTGCATTCACCTCCCTAACAACCCCATCCATAAACAAATTAAACAACCATGGAGACATCACACACCCCTGCCGCAAACCTACATTCACTAAGAACCAATCACTTTCCTCTCTTCCTACACGTACACATGCCTTACATCCTCGATAAAAACTTTTATATATAATAAATATATATATATATATATATATATATATATATATATATATATATATATATATATATATATATATATATATATCCATATATATATATATATATATATATATATATATATATATATATATATATATATATATATATATATAATGATATATTATATCATTATTATTTTGCTTTGTCGCTGTCTCCCACGTTAGCGAGGTAGCGCAAGGAAACAGATGAAAGAATGGCCCAACCCACCCACATACACATGTATATACATGCATGTCCACACATGCAAATAGACATACCTATACATCTCAACGTATACATATATATACACACACAGACATATACATGTCTGGGGATAGGGGAGAAAGAATACTTCCCACGCAATCCTCACGTGTCGTAGAAGGCGACTAAAGGGGACAGGAGCGGGGGGCCAAAAACCCTCCCCTCCTTGTATCTTAACTTTCTAAAAGGGGAAACAGAAGAAGGAGTCATGCGAGGAGTGCTCATCCTTCTCGAAGGCTCAGATTGGGGTGTCTAAATGTGTGTGGATGTAACCAAGATGAGAAAAAAGGAGAGATAGGTAGTAAGTTTGAAGAAAGGAACCCGGATGTTTTGGCTCTGAGTGAAACGAAGCTCAAGGGTAAAAGGGAAGAGTGGTTTGGGAATGTCTTGGGAGTAAAGTCAGGGGTTAGTGAGAGGACAAGAGCAAGGGAAGGAGTAGCACTACTCCTGAATCAGGAGTTGTGGGAGTATGTGATAGAATGTAAGAAAGTAAATTCTAGATTGATATGGGTAAAACTGAAAGTTGATGGAGAGAGATGGGTGATTATTGGTGCATATGCACCTGGGCATGAGAAGAAAGATCATGAGAGGCAAGTGTTTTGGGAGCAGCTGAATGAGTGTGTTAGTGGTTTTGATGCACAACACCGGGTTATAGTGATGGGTGATTTGAATGCAAAGGTGAGTAATGTGGCAGTTGAGGGAATAATTGGTATACATGGAGTGTTCAGTGTTGTAAATGGAAATGGCGAAGAGCTTGTAGATTTATGTGCTGAAAAAGGACTGGTGACTGGGAATACCTGGTTTAAAAAGCGAGATATACATAAGTATACATATGTAAGTAGGAGAGATGGCCAGAGAGCATTATTGGATTATGTGTTAATTGATAGACGCATGAAAGAGAGACTTTTGGATGTTAATGTGCTGAGAGGTGCAACTGGAGGGATGTCTGATCATTATCTTGTGGAGGTGAAGGTGAAGATTTGTGGGGGTTTTCAGAAAAGAAGAGAGAATGTTCGGGTGAAGAGAGTGGTGAGAGTAAGTGAGCTTGGGAAGGAGACTTGTGTGAGGAAGTACCAGGAGAGACTGAGTACAGAATGGAAAAAGGTGAGAACAAAGGAGGTAAGGGGAGTGGGGGAGGAATGGGATGTATTTAGGGAAGCAGTGATGGCTTGCGCAAAAGATGCTTGTGGCATGAGAAGCATGGGAGGTGGGTTGATTAGAAAAGGTAGTGAGTGGTGGGATGAAGAAGTAAGATTATTAGTGAAAGAGAAGAGAGAGGCATTTGGACGATTTTTGCAGGGAAAAAATGCAAATGAGTGGGAGATGTATAAAAGAAGGAGGCAGGAGTTCAAGAGAAAGGTGCAAGAGGTGAAAAAGAGGGCAAATGAGAGTTGAGGTGAGAGAGTATCATCAAATTTCGGGGAGAATAAAAAGATGTTTTGGAAGGAGGTAAATAAAGTGCGTAAGACAAGGGAGCAAATGAGAACCTCGGTGAAGGGAGCTAATGGGGAGGTGATAACAAGTAGTGGTGATGTGAGAAGGAGATGGAGTGAGTATTTTGAAGGTTTGTTGAATGTGTTTGATAATAGAGTGGCAGATATAGGGTGTTTTGGTCGAGGTGGTGTGCAAAGTGAGAGGGTTAGGGAAAATGATTTGGTAAATAGAGAAGAGGTAGTAAAAGCTTTACGGAAGATGAAAGCCGGCAAGGCAGCAGGTTTGGATGGTATTGCAGTGGAATTTATTAAAAAAGGGGGTGACTGTATTGTTGACTGGTTGGTAAGGTTATTTAATGTATGTATGATTCATGGTGAGGTGCCTGAGGATTAGTGGAATGCGTGCATAGTGCCATTGTACAAAGGCAAAGGGGATAAAAAAGAGTGCTCAAATTACAGAGGTATAAGTTTGTTGAGTATTCCTGGTAAATCATATGGGAGGGTATTGATTGAGAGGGTGAAGGCATGTACAGAGCATCAGATTGGGGAAGAGCAGTGTGGTTTCAGAAGTGGTAGAGGATGTGTGGATCAGGTGTTTGCTTTGAAGAATGTATGTGAGAAATACTTAGAAAAACAAATGGATTTGTATGTAGCATTTATGGATCTGGAGAAGGCATATGATAGAGTTGATAGAGATGCTCTGTGGAAGGTTTTAAGAATATATGGGGTGGGGGGCAAGTTGTCAGAAGCAGTGAAAAGTTTTTATCGAGGATGTAAGGCATGTGTACGTGTAGGAAGAGAGGAAAGTGATTGGTTCTCAGTGAATGAAGGTTTGCGGCAGGGGTGTGTGATGTCTCCATGGTTGTTTAATTTGTTTATGGATGGGGTTGATAGGGAGGTGAATGCAAGAGTTTTGGAAAGAGGGGCAAGTATGCAGTCTGTTGTGGATGAGAGAGCTTGGGAAGTGAGTCAGTTGTTGTTCGCTGATGATACAGTGTTTGTGGCTGACTCATGTAAGAAACTGCAGAAGCTGGTGACTGAGTTTGGTAAAGTGTGTGAAAGAAGAAAGTTAAGAGTAAATGTGAATAATAGCAAGGTTATTAGGTACAGTAGGGTGACCACTTTGAGAGTGTCCCAATCCATTCAGCTCTCCACTGTGCTACCACGCCTCATTTCCCTCCTTACCGTTTTCTAGTGAACTACGGCCAAGAATAACTGTCTATCCGCATATGCCTGATCTTAACTGCCCCGTGACCACAACATTACTCCTCAAAATTGGGTCGTTTCCTGTAGCTTTTCCTTGTTCTCCTGTCCACCTCTCCATGACTCCTATGTATGTACCCCTCACTATTTGACTCAAACCTTTCACCTCAAATCCTATTTGACTTCTTTCAGTACATATGAACAAATCATTTAAAATTTACCCCCTTTTCCTGCTCCCCCCAACCACACCCTTTTTATTTCCACACATCTCTCTTCCCCTTTTCATTATTTAAAGGGATAAAACCCAAATTCACACCAAAAATTTGGGTCCTCAAAACTTTTTCATTTCCAACAAAATCCACCCCTCCCTCTGTACAACTAGCCCAGGGCCCTCAAAACCCATATAATATTTTTTTGGAAAAAATTTTTCCCTTTTAAAAACATATCCTTTTTTTTGTTTTTTCTACAATAACATTTTTTCCTTCCACCCCCAATTTTTTATCGCCCCCAAAAAAACCTTTTTTTTTTGCCCCCTCCTCGCCCCTTTTGGGGACCCCAACTTCCACACCCAAAAGGGTTTTCCCCTCATTTTTTCAAAAAAGTCTACTCCAGAGACAGAGAGACCAGTTGTGTGTGTGGTAATTTGATGTAGAGACGAGTTGCTGTGAAGTTTATTTGGCTTTTTATTCTTTTTTTGTCTTGTTTTCCTGGCACTACCTTGTTGAGGGGGGTAGCAATGCTGTTTCCTGTGGGAAAGGGTAGTGTGAGAATCGATTTGAAAAGCCAAAACTAGTATGAATACATACGTGATATATAAGTCGTGTATGGTGTGTATATTGTGTATTTTTTATTAAAAAGTAGGGTTTTGGGCCCATTTTCATATATATATAAATTATTTATTTTTTTTAAATTATTTTGCTTTGTCGCTGTCCCCGCGTTGGAGGTAGCGAAAGGAAAACAGACGAAAAAAAAGGCCCCAAACCCCCCCAATAACATGTATATACATACACATCCCCACACGCAAATATACAAAACCTATAATCTCAATGTACACACATAATACCCCACACACGGGGAATGTACATTTTCCCCCAAGCAACAATTCACCGTCTGCCCTTTTTTCATTTTCCCCTCGCCACCTTCACCACAATGGATTACCTTCCCCCCCCCTCATGTGTGTGAGGTAGCGTAGGGAAAAAAAAAAAGGCCCCATTCGTTTTACACTCAGTCTCTATTTTCATGGAAAAAGCCCCAAACCCCAGCTCCCTTTCCCCCTCCAGGGGCCCCCCTCAACCCTTTCCCGGTTTACCCCCGACGCTTCACATGCCCTGATTTTAATCCCCTGACAAACTAACCCCAGTATACAACAATTTAATCCAAAATTTCCCCTTTTTCCCTTTCCCCCCTTTCATCCCCCTGCATGTTCAGGCCCCCTCACTCAAAATCTTTTTCACTTCATCTTTCCCCTCCCAAATTTTTTCTCCCCCTTCTCTTGTTCCTCACCTCCGACAATATATCCTCTTGGGCAATTTTCCCTTTTCATTTCTAAAGTGCCCCAAAAACCCTTTTAAAACCCCCTTCTGCTTTTCAACCATGTCTTTTTTTTTCCAAAACATCTCTCTTACCCCTTTAAATTTTTATCGATCAAACCACCTCACACCCACATTGTCCCCAAACATCTCATTTCAGCTCATCCACCTCCTGTGCTAACTCTCTCAGTCGCCCACGCCAGACAACCATACAACATTGTTGGAACCCCTATTCCCTTTAAACATACCCATTTTTTTTTTCCGAGAAATGTTCTCGACTTCCACCCCATTCTTCAAGGTCCCAGGGTTTTCGCCCCCTCCCCACCTATGATTCAATTCCCCTTCCATGGTTTCATTCCCCTGCCCGATCCACTCCCAGATTTTTTAAAACACCTTAAATTCCTCCCGTTTTTTCCCTTCAAACTTACCTCCTAATTGAAATTGGGCCCCCAACCCCACTGTACCTAATAACCTTGTATTATTACATTTACTCTTAACTTTCTTTTTTTCAACACTTTACCAAAAATCAGCCACCCGCTTAAGGGAGTTTCTACAGAATCAGCACCCCGCTGTATCTCAGGAACAACAACTGACTCACTTCCCAAAACTCTCTCATCCACAACAGACTTCATACTTGCCTCTTTCCAAAAACTAAGCATTACCTCCTACAAAACCCATCCATAAACAAATTAAACAACCCTGGAGACATACACACCCTGCCGCAATAAAATAAAACAAAAACACTACTATTCACTAAGGAACCATTCCTTTCCTTCTCTTCTACACGTACACTTGCCTTACATCCTCGATTTTGTTTTTGTGGGGGGAAGGGAAAGTTTTGTGGGGTTTTGAAAAAAAGAGGAATTTTGGGTGAAGAGGTGGGGGTAAGTGGTTGGAAAAGGGGCTTGTTGGGAAGTACGGGGACTGATAAAAAATTAAAAAAGGGGGAAAAAAAGGAGGTAAGGGGAGTGGGGGGGAATGGGATTATTTGGGGAAATGAGGGTTGGCAAAAGAGCGGATGAAAACGGGGGAGGTGGGTAAATAAAGGGTGGAGGGTGGGATAAAGAGTAAAAAATTAGTAAAGGAAAGGGGGGCTTTTGGGGATTTTGAGGGAAAAAATGAAATGATGGGGAGTATAAAAGAAAAAAACAGGAGTCAAAAAAGGTAAAGGAGGTAAAAAGGGGCAAAAAAAGGGGGTGAGGAGTATAAAAATTTGGGGAAAAAAGGGTTTTTGGAAGGGGGGTTTAAAAAAAGTGGAAGAAAGGGGAAAAAGGAAAATTTCTGAGGGGTATGGGGAGGGTAAAAGTAGTGAGTAAAAGGGATGGGTGAGTATTTAAAGGGTTTGTTGAATGTGTTTGATATAGAGTGGGAAAAGGGTGTTTTGGTCGGGGGTGGTGTGCAAATGAGAGGGTTGGGGAAAATGATTGGGTAAAAGAGAAAAGGAGTAAAAGCTTTCGGAAGATAAAAAGGGCAGGAGGGTTTGGATGGTATTGCAGTGGAATTTTTAAAAAAGGGGGGTGAGTAGTTGCTGGTTGGTAAGGGTTTTTTTAATGTAGTATGATTAGGTGAGGGCCTGAGGATTGGGGAAGGGTGCTATGTTTTACGGGAAAGGGGATGGGATTAAATTAAGATATAAGTTTGTTGAGTTTTTCCGGGAAATTTATATGGGGGGGTATTGATTGAAGGGTAAAGGTTTAAAAAGCTAGTTGGGGAAAAGCAGTGTGGTTCGGGGTGGAGAGGATGTGTGGGGTAGGTTTTCTTTAAGAAAAATGGAAAAATATTGAAAAACAATGGATTTGTATGTAATTTAGGGTTGGAAAGGATTAAGGTTTATAGAGATTTGGGAAGGTTTAAAATATTGGTTGGGGGGAAAGTTTAGAGATGAAAATTTTTTTTCGAGGTGTAAGGATTTAGTGTGGAAAAGGGAAAGGATGGGTTTGGTGAGGTTTTCGGGGGGGTGTGGAGTTATGGGTTTAAATTTTTTTTGGGGTTTTTGGGGGGAAAAGCAAAATTTTTAAAAGAGGGAGTATAAATTGTTGGGATGAAGCTTGGAAAATGAGTTTTGTTGTTGCAGATACACCTGGTGGTATTCGGGAGAAAATGCAGAATGGGAAAAGTTTGGAAAAATGTGGAAAGAGAAAATTAAAAGTAAATGTGAAAAAGACAAAGGTTATTAGGTACGTAGGGGTTAGGGCAATAATTGGGAGGAAATTTGAAGGGAAAAATGGGGGAAGTAAAGTTTTTTAGATTCTGGGGGGGGTTGGAGGATGGAACCCTGGAAAAGGGGAATGAAAATGGGTGGGGGGGGGGGCGAAAAATTTGGGGGCTTGAAGAAAGTTGGATGGAAATTTCTCGGGAAAAAAAAATGGTTTTTGAAGGGAAAAGTGGTTCCAAAATTTGTATGGTTTCGGGCGTGGGGTATGGTAAGTTGGGCAGGGGGGGATGTGTGGAAAAGGTGTTTGAGGACAAAAGGGGGGTAGGTGGTTTGATGAGTAATAATGAAAGGGTAAGGAGTGTGTGGAAATAAAAAGGTGGTTGAGAGAGAAGGGGGTTTTGAAATGGTTTGGACATGGGAAATGGTGAGGAAAGATTGACAAGGGATTTAAAGGTAGAGGGGGGGGAAAAGGGGAAGTGGGAACCAAAGGGGGTGGAAAAATGAGTGAAAAAGATTTTGAGGGTGGGGTAAAATCAGGAGGGTGAAAGGGTGAAGGGAAAAAGTGAATGGAAGATGTGGGATACGGGGGGGAAAATGGTTTTTGGGGTTGAAAGGGAGTAAGGTTGGGGTAAAAGGGAAAATTGTTGTTGGGTGTGGAAAGGGGTTGGGTTTTGGGCTTATTCTGAAGCTAGGATGAGGTAAAGAATGGGGCCCTTTTTTGGTTTTTCTGGTACCCCGCCCCTGGGGGGGGGGGGTTGGGGGTTTTTGTGTGGGGGGTGGCAGGGAAAAATAAAGGAGACGTTTAATTTGTTGGTTAATGTTTGTTGGTGGATATAAATGTGTAAAAGAGATGTTAGGGTTTTTATTTGGGATGTGGAGTGTAGTTAAAAATGTGTATGTGGAATTCACAGTCTGCCTTTATTCATTCCCATCGCCACCTCACCACACATGGAATACCTTCCCCCTCCCCCCTCATGTGTGTGAGGTAGCGCTAGGAAAAGACAACAAAGGCCCCATTCGTTCACACTCAGTCTCTAGCTGTCATGCAATAATGCCCGAAACCACAGCTCCCTTTCCACCTCCAGGCCCCACTCAACTTTCCATGGTTTACCCCAGACGCTTCACATGCCCTGATTCAATCCACTGACATCACATCAACCCCAGTATACAACATCAATCCAATTCACTCTATTCCTTGCCCGCCTTTCATCCTCCTGCATGTTCAGGCCCCGATCACTCAAAATCTTTTTCACTTCATCTTTCCACCTCCAATTTGGTCTCCCACTTCTCCTTGTTCCCTCCACCTCCGACACATATATCCTCTTGGTCAATCTTTCCTTACTCATTCTCTCCATGTGCCCAAACCATTTCAAAACACCCTCTTCTGCTCTCTCAACCATGCTCTTTTTATTTCCACACATCTCTCTTACCCTTACATTACTTACTCGATCAAACCACCTCACACCACACATTGTCCTCAAACATCTCATTTCCAGCACATCCACCCTCCTGTGCACAACTCTATCCATAGCCCACGCCTCGCAACCATACAACATTGTTGGAACCACTATTCCTTCAAACATACCCATTTTTGCTTTCCGAGATAATGTTCTCGACTTCCACACATTCTTCAAGGCTCCCAGGATTTTCGCCCCCTCCCCCACCCTATGATTCACTTCCGCTTCCATGGTTTCATCCGCTGCCAGATCCACTCCCAGATATCTAAAACACCTTACTTCCTCCAGTTTTTCTCCATTCAAACTTACCTCCTAATTGACTTGACCCTCAACCCTACTGTACCTAATAACCTTGCTATTATTCACATTTACTCTTAACTTTCTTCTTTCACACACTTTACCAAACTCAGCCACCAGCTTATGCAGTTTCTCACATGAATCAGCCACCAGCGCTGTATCATCAGCGAACAACAACTGACTCACTTCCCAAGCTCTCTCATCCACAACAGACTTCATACTTGCCCCTCTTTCCAAAACTCTTGCATTCACCTCCCTAACAACCCCATCCATAAACAAATTAAACAACCATGGAGACATCACACACCCCTGCCGCAAACCTACATTCACTAAGAACCAATCACTTTCCTCTCTTCCTACACGTACACATGCCTTACATCCTCGATAAAAACTTTTATATATAATAAATATATATATATATATATATATATATATATATATATATATATATATATATATATATATATATATATATATCCATATATATATATATATATATATATATATATATATATATATATATATATATATATATATATATATAATGATATATTATATCATTATTATTTTGCTTTGTCGCTGTCTCCCGCGTTAGCGAGGTAGCGCAAGGAAACAGATGAAAGAATGGCCCAACCCACCCACATACACATGTATATACATGCATGTCCACACATGCAAATAGACATACCTATACATCTCAACGTATACATATATATACACACACAGACATATACATGTCTGGGGATAGGGGAGAAAGAATACTTCCCACGCAATCCTCACGTGTCGTAGAAGGCGACTAAAGGGGACAGGAGCGGGGGGCCAAAAACCCTCCCCTCCTTGTATCTTAACTTTCTAAAAGGGGAAACAGAAGAAGGAGTCATGCGAGGAGTGCTCATCCTTCTCGAAGGCTCAGATTGGGGTGTCTAAATGTGTGTGGATGTAACCAAGATGAGAAAAAAGGAGAGATAGGTAGTAAGTTTGAAGAAAGGAACCCGGATGTTTTGGCTCTGAGTGAAACGAAGCTCAAGGGTAAAAGGGAAGAGTGGTTTGGGAATGTCTTGGGAGTAAAGTCAGGGGTTAGTGAGAGGACAAGAGCAAGGGAAGGAGTAGCACTACTCCTGAATCAGGAGTTGTGGGAGTATGTGATAGAATGTAAGAAAGTAAATTCTAGATTGATATGGGTAAAACTGAAAGTTGATGGAGAGAGATGGGTGATTATTGGTGCATATGCACCTGGGCATGAGAAGAAAGATCATGAGAGGCAAGTGTTTTGGGAGCAGCTGAATGAGTGTGTTAGTGGTTTTGATGCACAACACCGGGTTATAGTGATGGGTGATTTGAATGCAAAGGTGAGTAATGTGGCAGTTGAGGGAATAATTGGTATACATGGAGTGTTCAGTGTTGTAAATGGAAATGGCGAAGAGCTTGTAGATTTATGTGCTGAAAAAGGACTGGTGACTGGGAATACCTGGTTTAAAAAGCGAGATATACATAAGTATACATATGTAAGTAGGAGAGATGGCCAGAGAGCGTTATTGGATTATGTGTTAATTGATAGACGCATGAAAGAGAGACTTTTGGATGTTAATGTGCTGAGAGGTGCAACTGGAGGGATGTCTGATCATTATCTTGTGGAGGTGAAGGTGAAGATTTGTGGGGGTTTTCAGAAAAGAAGAGAGAATGTTCGGGTGAAGAGAGTGGTGAGAGTAAGTGAGCTTGGGAAGGAGACTTGTGTGAGGAAGTACCAGGAGAGACTGAGTACAGAATGGAAAAAGGTGAGAACAAAGGAGGTAAGGGGAGTGGGGGAGGAATGGGATGTATTTAGGGAAGCAGTGATGGCTTGCGCAAAAGATGCTTGTGGCATGAGAAGCATGGGAGGTGGGTTGATTAGAAAAGGTAGTGAGTGGTGGGATGAAGAAGTAAGATTATTAGTGAAAGAGAAGAGAGAGGCATTTGGACGATTTTTGCAGGGAAAAAATGCAAATGAGTGGGAGATGTATAAAAGAAGGAGGCAGGAGTTCAAGAGAAAGGTGCAAGAGGTGAAAAAGAGGGCAAATGAGAGTTGAGGTGAGAGAGTATCATCAAATTTCGGGGAGAATAAAAAGATGTTTTGGAAGGAGGTAAATAAAGTGCGTAAGACAAGGGAGCAAATGAGAACCTCGGTGAAGGGAGCTAATGGGGAGGTGATAACAAGTAGTGGTGATGTGAGAAGGAGATGGAGTGAGTATTTTGAAGGTTTGTTGAATGTGTTTGATAATAGAGTGGCAGATATAGGGTGTTTTGGTCGAGGTGGTGTGCAAAGTGAGAGGGTTAGGGAAAATGATTTGGTAAATAGAGAAGAGGTAGTAAAAGCTTTACGGAAGATGAAAGCCGGCAAGGCAGCAGGTTTGGATGGTATTGCAGTGGAATTTATTAAAAAAGGGGGTGACTGTATTGTTGACTGGTTGGTAAGGTTATTTAATGTATGTATGATTCATGGTGAGGTGCCTGAGGATTAGTGGAATGCGTGCATAGTGCCATTGTACAAAGGCAAAGGGGATAAAAAAGAGTGCTCAAATTACAGAGGTATAAGTTTGTTGAGTATTCCTGGTAAATCATATGGGAGGGTATTGATTGAGAGGGTGAAGGCATGTACAGAGCATCAGATTGGGGAAGAGCAGTGTGGTTTCAGAAGTGGTAGAGGATGTGTGGATCAGGTGTTTGCTTTGAAGAATGTATGTGAGAAATACTTAGAAAAACAAATGGATTTGTATGTAGCATTTATGGATCTGGAGAAGGCATATGATAGAGTTGATAGAGATGCTCTGTGGAAGGTTTTAAGAATATATGGGGTGGGGGGCAAGTTGTCAGAAGCAGTGAAAAGTTTTTATCGAGGATGTAAGGCATGTGTACGTGTAGGAAGAGAGGAAAGTGATTGGTTCTCAGTGAATGAAGGTTTGCGGCAGGGGTGTGTGATGTCTCCATGGTTGTTTAATTTGTTTATGGATGGGGTTGATAGGGAGGTGAATGCAAGAGTTTTGGAAAGAGGGGCAAGTATGCAGTCTGTTGTGGATGAGAGAGCTTGGGAAGTGAGTCAGTTGTTGTTCGCTGATGATACAGTGTTTGTGGCTGACTCATGTAAGAAACTGCAGAAGCTGGTGACTGAGTTTGGTAAAGTGTGTGAAAGAAGAAAGTTAAGAGTAAATGTGAATAATAGCAAGGTTATTAGGTACAGTAGGGTTGAGGGTCAAGTCAATTGGGAGGTAAGTTTGAATGGAGAAAAACTGGAGGAAGTAAAGTCTTTTAGATATCTGGGAGTGGATCTGGCAGCAGATGGAACCATGGAAGCGGAAGTGAATCATAGGGTGGGGGAGGGGGCGAAAATCCTGGGAGCATTGAAGAATGTTTGGAAGTCGAGAACATTATCTCGGAAAGCAAAAATTGGTATGTTTGAAGGAATAGTGGTTCCAACAATGCTGTATGGTTGCGAGGCGTGGGCTATGGATAGAGTTGTGCGCAGGAGGGTGGATGTGCTGGAAATGAGATGTTTGAGGACAATATGTGGTGTGAGGTGGTTTGATTGAGTAAGTAATGTAAGGGTAAGAGAGATGTGTGGAAATAAAAAGAGTGAGTTTGAGAGAGCAGAAGAGGGTGTTTTGAAATGGTTTGGTCACATGGGGAGAATGAGTGAGGAAAGATTGACAAAGAGGATATATGTGTCAGAGGTGGAGGGAACAAGGAGAAGTGGGAGACCAAATTGGAGGTGGAAAGATGAAGTGAAAAAGATTTTGAGTGATCGGGGCCTGAACATGCAGGAGGGTGAAAGGCGTGCAAGGAATAGAGTGAACTGGAACGATGTGGTATACCGGGGTCGACGTGCAGTCAATGGATTGAGCCAGGGCATGTGAAGCGTCTGGGGTAAACTATGGAAAGTTGTGTGGGACCTGGATGTGGAAAGGGAGCTGTGGTTTCGGTGCATTATTACATGACAGCTAGAGACTGAGTGTGAACGAATGGGGCCTTTGTTGTCTTTTCCTAGTGCTACCTCGCACACATGAGGGGGGGAGGGGGTTGTTATTCCATGTGTGGCGGGGTGGCAATGGGAACAAATAAAGGCAGACAGTATGAATTATGTACATGTGTATATATGTATATGTCTGTGTGTGTATATATATGTGTACATTGAGATGTATAGGTATGTATATTTGCGTATGTGGACGTGTATGTATATACATGTGTATGTGGGCGGGTTGAGCCATTCTTTTATCTGTTTCCTTGCGCTACCTCGCTAACGCGGGGAGATAGCGACAAAGCAAAATAAATAATAAACCTAATTCATACTGTCTGCATCTGTTCATTCCTATCGCCACCTTGCCACACATGTAATAACAACCCCCTCCCCCCTCATGTGTGCAAGGTAGGGCTAGGAAAAGACAACAAAGGCCACATTCGTTCACACTCAGTCTCTAGTTGTCATGTAATGAAGTCATCCTCCACCACTCACTTCCTTGTCAGTCTCCTAAACATTGTTTACTGCAACTTGGAGAAATGCAAAAACTCAGTGGCATTCACCTAACTAGACTTCACTAAGGCTTTCAACTTGGTAAACTAAAACATTATAAAGAAAGCCAATGACCTGGGTCTATGTGGGTGTCTTGTCTGGTGGCTGGCAGACTTCTTGACCAGGTGACACCAAACCATCCACTTTAGGAGAGCCACATTGGCATCACAAACCTTAACTTGTGGCATTCCATACAGCACCAAGATGGGGCCACTCTGCTTTCTCATCCACATCAATGATGCCCTAAAGGATGCAAACTACCACTGGAAGGACATAGCCAACTCCAACTTTGGCATCACTATCAGCAGCAACTCTCCTGACTTTAGTGCACTTCAGCACATCATCGACAACGTTCAGGAGTGGACTACAGCCAACAACATCACTATCATTGACATCAACTGTGATGATGCACATCAACCTGTGCTTAGACAATATCCTGTCCCCTGACATTGTACTATGCCCTGACATCTTCTGTGTACTCAGGGACATTAAACTTCTTGGTGTCAAAACAGACAAGGGTTTAAACTGGAGCAGTCATGTCACCAATATCATCAAACCTTCTTCATACCACCTGTACCTTATTTTTGCCAACTGAAATAACCAGGTGTCCCACCAAATGAATTCAGGAATATCTATAACATATTCATTCTACCTAAGCTCACCTATGACTTCCCAGCCTGGTCCTCCTCAATAACAGCTACACAAAGGGACAGCCACAAAGAGAGCAGAAAAGGGCATGCAAGATCATCCAGGGCCCTTCCTACACGAGGACCTCATTTTGCTGAACCTGTCCACCATCTCTAAACTACACTGGCAGCTCAAATGACAGTTTGGCAATAAACTGCTGACATATCCCAGTCACAGACATCTCCCCCCCCCCAGCACCCCTCCACCAAAGACTGCTGTTCATCAACACAATCGACTTTTTCCAATCAGAGCTCATAAAGAAAGGTAAAAAAAAATCCTATACTTACTATGGTGAACTTCTTAAAAATTCATGAAAAAGTGCATAGTTATGCAAGTGAACAGCTTATTTCCTGCTAATTAGCTTATGTGGCATGTCAACTACTTTATTACTGTAACAATTCATCACTTAATGTTCAGTCAAGCTCATGAACATAACACAGACTCTGTAAATATCCCTGTATACCTGCCATCCTGGATATCTAAATGTACCTAACCGATATGCTTTTTGAAACTGAAAATATCTGGCTCACCCTAATCTTAAGCTCTTGTATAATCAGTTAACCGGTAACTATCATGGCCTCCCACTTATGTAATATCTGTAATACCTCAGTAGTATATTTTCAGCCAAATGACTGCCTTCATTCAATAAACTCTTGTTCATTTCATTTCATCTATTCATATGTACATGAAAGAAGGCCTATATGCATTATAAAATCAACATACAAAGCCCTCCATAATTTTGTCATCATTTCTCAACATGCCTGGTGAGTATCTGAGCTATAATTCTTTCTTATCTATAAATACTTCTTACTGTTAAAGATAAAGCTGACTTGGAGAAATATTAGTCTAATCTATGTCTTCACTTATCAACACTATCCTAGGATAACTAGGTCTGAAGTTGAAGGGAGTTGCCAAGCTAATTCTGTCTGGATTTGAAGATTTCTAAGCTAATTCAGTCTGTATTTGAAGGGGGTCTCTAAGCTAATTCAATCTGGATTTGAAGGCAATTTCTGTGTAAGTATACATAATCACCCAAGCCAGCACAAATGAATGGGAAAATTTATTATCTAACAAGACTTCTTCCAAGCCAAAAATTTCTTTTACTCATGCCAACAAGCACATATTCTCTAAACATTCCTTCTTTATATCTAACTCAATATGACTTACCTTTACCAGACTGGAGAATGTGTTCCTCCTTGACCTTACGCTCTTCATCCCTACTGAGTAACACCTGGGGTTCCAACTCAACCTGAGCTGTAGTCAGAGGTGTTGATGTCATTAGAGGTGTACTTTGCTCTTCAATCAAACTTTCTATCAAATTTTCCTCCCTCAGGTATCTTCCTCCATGAGCCTCTATCACAGCTTGCTGAGCTAGTGGTCTTGATAAACCTACTGTTATATGAACATTACTGATGGATGAAGCTTCTGAAGTAGGAGTTTGTGAAGTGGCTTCAGAAAGTGATGATGACAAACATGGAGAAGGAAATGCTGATGAATATAAGGCAAAGGATGGATGTGATTCTGAGTTAGGTACCTCTAAAAGGTCATCCATTGGAAGTGAACTGAGAGAATTTGTCATCAAATTTGTTGTAGCAGAATTATTTTCATGGATGTTAAAATTAGGATGATCAGATGATGGCAAGTTTGATGGTAATGGTGAAGGGACAGGTGTTGAATCTACTGTTGGCAAGGTAAAGCTGACAGATGTAACAGAATTGCTCACTGGTGCCTCCCCATTTGTAGAGTATGTCACTGGCACAATACCCACAGAATCGTTGGAAGAATCAGATGAGGAATCAGATGATAATGTAAGCAACTGCATGGGATATAAAGAAACAGATACACGAAGTAAATCAGAACTGATGCTGGATGAAGATAAGATACAGCCAGAAGAGGATGATGGAGAGGCTATAACAGAGCTGGAAGTGGTTGACATTGTAGATTCTGAAGGTACCAATGCATTAGGCATTGATAAGCTTGAACTAGATGATGATGATCCTGAAGATACTGAGAGATTTGATACTGATAAAGTAACCATACGATCTGCTAGTGATGCAACTGGTCTTACTGATGGAGTTGATTCAGTAACACATATTGAAGCAGTAACTGCTGGAGATGTTTCTGAGGTATATGTAGATGGTGGTGCTGCAGTTGATATCACAGCCACTGTAGATGCACTTGTAGCTGATATAGTATTAAGCACTGATACTGGCACACATGATAAAGTTACAGCTGTTGATGCAGCTGAAGTAAATAAAGGAGCAACTATTGATGTGGTTTTAGATGATACAATTGGAGTCGATGTAGTTACTGATGATACTAAAGTAGTTGCTGACCCTGGATTAATTGACCGTGATGAAGTGGATAAAACTGCAGGTGCTGATGAATATGGAACAGTATCAACTGTTGAAGCAACAGTTGTCGATGCAAGTAAACTTACAGATGTAGCTTCATCTATTGTCTTATTATTTGTTGATAAAGTAAATCCTACATATGACATACATTCCTTTAAAATTCTATCATCTGATGATACAGAAGGTGCTGTAGTTGTAGTTGTACTTATCATTCTGTCACATGCAGATGAAGGTGCTGTAGTAGTAGCTGCACTTATCAATTTATTATTTGATGACAAACAAGGTGCTGTAGAATTAGTTACACTTATCATTCTATCATTTGATGATAAAGAAGGTGCTTTAGATATAATAGCTGCATTCTTTATATAATCACTTGATAAAAATGAAGATATAGAAGCTGTATTTATTGTTTTGTCATTTCTCAATAAAGTAGGTGCTATAGATGTAGTAGCTGTATTCATTGTTCTGTCATTTCTCAATAAAGTAGGTGCTGTAGATGTAGTAGCTGCATTTATTGTTCTGTCATTTCTCAATAAAGTAGGTGCTATAGATGTAGTAGCTGTATTTATTGTTCCGTCATTTCCCAATAAAGTAGGTGCTGTAGATGTAGTAGCTGCATTTATTGCTTTGTCATTTCTCAATAA
The DNA here is from genome assembly GCF_036320965.1 of Panulirus ornatus. Taxonomy (NCBI): domain Eukaryota; kingdom Metazoa; phylum Arthropoda; class Malacostraca; order Decapoda; family Palinuridae; genus Panulirus; species Panulirus ornatus. The sequence continues at coordinate 56,548,778 of NC_092240.1, read as the reverse complement.
AGTAGGTGCTATAGATGTAATAGCTGCATTTATTGTTCTGTCATTTCTCAATAAAGTAGGTGCTGTAGATGTAGTAGCTGCATTTATTGTTCTGTCATTTCTCAATAAAGTAGGTGCTGTAGATGTTGTAGCTGCATTTATTGTTTTGTCATTTCCCAATAAAATAGGTGCTGTAGATGTAGTAACTGTATTTACTGTTCCGTCATTTCCCAATAAAGTAGGTGCTATAGATGTAGTAGCTGCATTTATTGTTCTGTCATTTCTCAATAAAATAGGTGCTGCAGATGTAGTAGCTGCATTTATTGTTCTGTCATTTCTCAATAAAATAGGTGCTGCAGATGTAGTAGCTGCATTTATTGTTCTGTCATTTCCCAATAAAATAGGTTCTGTGGATGCAGTAGCTGCATTTATGGCTCTGTCCTTTCTCAATAAAATGGGTGCTTTAGATGCAGCTGCATTTATTGTTCTGTCATTTCTCAATAAAGTAGGTGCTATAGATGTAGTAACTGTATTTATTGTTCTGTCATTTATCAATAAAGTAGGTGCTGTAGATGTAGTAGCTGCATTTACTGTTCTGTCATTTCTCAATAAAGTAGGTGTGGTATATGTAGTAGCTGCATTTACTGTTCTGTCATTTCTTGATACACTAGGTGCAGTAGATGTAGTACTTGTATTTTTTGTTTTCTCATTTCTCAATAAAGTAGGCAATATAGATGTAGTAGCTGCATTTACTGTTCTGTCATTTATCAAAAAAGTAGGTGCTGTAGATGTAGAAGCTGCACTTACTGTTCTGTCACTTAATACAGTAGATACTGTAGATGTAGTAGCTGCATTTATTATTCTATCATTATTTGCTGATAACGTAGGTAATGAAGATGATATAGATATAGCTGTTACATTAGCTGCTATTAATTTAGTCAGTGCTGTAGATGCTAGTGTGCATACAGCTGATTTGTAAGATAAAGCTGCTTCTGTAGATGGTATTACTGTGACACTACTTTCTGAAAATTCTGATATATCACCTGAAGTTGCCGAGGAAGTATTTGAAACACAGGTAAAAGGTGAAGTTGCCAGGGCAGTACCCGAAACACAGGTAACAGGTTCTGACAATGTATTGTTTGAAGGTGCAGATGCAGTATTAGAAAGACATGAAGTTACCGAGGCAGTAACTGACACACTTGAAGTTGCTGAGGCAGTATCTGAAACTCTCGAAGTTGGCAAAGCCGTATTTGAAATGCCTGAAGTGTTTGAAGCAGTTTCTAAAACATCTGAAATTGCTGAGGCAGTATCTGAAGCACCTGAAGTTGCTAATGAAGTATGTGAAGCACCTGAAGTTGTCAAGGCAAAATCTGAAACACCTGAAGTTACTGAGGCAGTATTTGAACCACACATAAAAGGTTCTGTAATAGTTACTGATTCAGAAGCTGCTGTTTTTACAATTGATGTAGGTAGAGTTGTCGTTACTTCTGATACTGCTGCTGTCCTTAAATCAACTGCTGTTGCTGAAAATACAGTTGCATTTAATGTATTTATAACCTGTGACAGTGAAGAGTCTGATGATCCTGCAACTGCTGTCGACAATATATTTGCTGTTGATGTACAAGATGACACTGTTGAATGTACAGAGATATCTACTTCCCTCACGGAGTTGTTTGCTGTTTCAATAGCTGCCCCTACATTGCTTCCCTCTAGTGTTGATGCATTTGGTCGAATAAGAGCTGGACGTCTTCTTGGTGGTTCCCATTCACCTTTATCCTCAAAAAATCTCTTCATTCTTCAGCTTCATGGGAAACATCATGTGCACTCCAATCTAGAAATATACAGAACACAAAACATCAGATTTTGTAAAATATATTTTCATAATCCATCAATACATTATAAAAGCTCTCTTTAAAATTACAAGAAAAAAAGAGATCAAGAAAGAGAGTATCTCTGATGAGATTTGCCTGAGGCAGAGGTAGTGCACAATGCTAACTGTGTAACAAACTTGGCAGATGATGTAGGTAAGTGCCTTCGGTATCTTAAAACCAAATGCTCATCCACACACACAGATCTTCCATTGAAGCTGTACAAGGAATTATTCCATGAATTAGCTACATCAATAACTGCCATATATAACTTCATTCACAGTCTAAATGCCCTACACCTTGGAAGACAGCATATGTCACTCCTCCATTCAAATCCAATAAACCCAAGTCTCTTAATACCTTATACCCTGTCGTCATTACTCCAATCTCCAGTCTAATTTGTGAAAGTTTTGTGTTTAACTGAGCCTAAGCTGACCCTGATAATCACCCTTAAGAGTGAACTATGGCCAATGATGTCACCATCAATCACACCACAACTTTGATGATGCACATCAACCTGGGCACAGACATCCTGCCCCCTGGCATCACAATAGGCCCTGACAATCTCCACATAGTCTAAGCCTTCAAAATTTTCAGTATTTAAACTGAAAGAACCATCTCAGCACTATCATCAAATCTTCCTCATACCATTTATACCTTCTCAGCCAAATGAGTTCAATAGATATCCCATCATTTGAACTTAAAAATGTCTATACTATCTTCATTCTACTTAAGCTGATCTACGTCTTCCCAGCTTTGTCCTCCTCCCTTAAAGATACCCAGGGGCACCAGCGGGAAAGAATACAGAAAAAAAGCATGTACAAACTTCCTGGGCACTTCTTACACCAGCTGGAATTCCATGAGGTCTTCATCTTGCTGAACCTGTCCACCCTCTTTAACAAAACTCTGGCAGCTCACACAGCAGTCAAGCCATGAACAGCCAATACATCCTCAGCAGTGAGTACTTACTCTATAAATCTTCCACTCACACTCATTCTCTACCAGTCATGGGTAATGCAATGAAACCATAGCTCCTTATCCACATCCTGGATCAAAAGACCTTTCCATGGTCTACCCTGGACATTTCACATGCCCTGGTTCAGCCCTTTGACAGCATATTGACTTCAGTATAACACATTGTTCCAATTCACTCTATTCCATGAACACCTCTCACCCTCCTGCATGTACAGGCCCCAATCATTCAAAATCTTTATCAATCCATCTTCCATCCCTAATTTGGCCTTCTGCTTCTCCTTGTTCCCTCCACTTCTCACACAAATATCCTTTTTGTCAACCTTTCCTCATCCATTCTCTCCATACATCCAAACCATTTCAACATACCCTCTTCTGCTCTCTCAACCACACTCTTATTTCAACACATCTCTATCAACCTTTCATCACTTACTCAATCAAACCGCCTCATACCAAATATTATCCTTAAACATTCAATTTTCTTCCTCCGCAAAACACGATCTATATTCCATTGCCTGGCTACTTCATGGAACCACTATTCCTTCAAACATACCCATTCTTACTCTCAGAGATAACATTCTCTCTTTCCAAACATTCTTCATCGCTCACAGAACCTTTGCCCCTCCCCGACCCTATGACTCACTCCCACTTCAGTGGTTTCATTCATTTCCAAATCCACTCCCAGATATCTAAAACACTTCACTTCCTCCAATTTTTCTCCATTCAAACTTACATCCCAATCAACTTGTCCCTCAACCCTGCTGAACCAAATAATCTTGTTTTTATTCACATTTACTCTCAACTTTCACCTTTCACACACACTTCCAGGCTCAGTCACCAACTTCTGCAGTTTATCACTCAAATCAGCCACCAGTGCTGTATTATATTCGAAAAACAATTGACTCACTTCCCAGGCCCTCTCATCCCCAATAGACTGCATACTCACTCCTCTTTCCAAGATTCCTGCATTTACCACCATTACAATCCTACTCATAAACAAATTAAATAGCAATGGTGACAGACTGCAGACTGACCCTCACAATGAACTGTTCACTCCCCTCTCTCCCTACTCATACACACGCCTCATACCCTTGATATAAAATAGTCACTGCTTCCAGCAGCTTACTTCCCACACCATATCATTATAACCTTCTACAAAGCATCTCCATCAACCCTATCATTTGCCTTCTCCACATCAATAAATACCACATGCAAATCCATCTGCTTTTCTACAAATTTCTCACACATTCTTTAAAGGAAACACCTGATCCTCACATCCTCTACCACTTCTGAAACCACACTGCTCCTCCCCAATCTGATGCTTTTGCATGCCTTCCCCTTCTCAATTGATACCCTCCCATAACCTTACCTGGTGTACTCAACAAATTTATACCTCTGTAGTTTGTACACTCACCTTCAACCCCTCTGCCTTTATATGACGACACTATACGTGCATTCCACTAATTTCACTTGTTTCCTTGCCTATGGATCATGCAATCTAAAATGAAAATAATGGTAAATTACCATTTCTAGATTGCATGATCCATAGGCAAGGAAAAAGTTTAAGTTTAGCATATACAGAAAACCTACCAATGTATGCTCATATATCCATCATTACTCATCTCAACATGACAGAGTTAAATTATCATCATTTCAATCTATGTTCCTTAGGGCATTACGTATTTGCAGTCCAGAGTTTATTGATGATGAGTTTGAGAAGATATATTCTATTGGATCTAAGATAAAGTAACCTAGATCTTTCATTGATAAATCCCTTAAGTTAGCAAAAAATCATCTTATAGATGATTTAATCAGGAATTCACCAGAAAATTCTCCTGGATGCATCTATAAAGTGCCATGTGGAAATTGTGATAAATTCTATGTTGAGCAGACTGGTAAGGATCTTTCTGTTAGACTTAAGCAACATAAATATAGTATAAGAACAGGACAAGAATCAAATGCCTTGTTTAATCACCTTACAAACTATGATCATTGTATTGACTGGAGTAACGCCATCTCAGTTATTAACTCTAACTCTATTACCACGAGAAATATCATTGAATCTTCTATTATTCAATATATAAAGAATTATAATCTTAATATTAGTGATGATTTATATAAATTAGATAACTTTATTGCTGATAAAATTTGTAAAATGATAAGTTTATGAACACTCGTTGTCTGTCTTGGACAATCGCATGTTTACCAAATGGCATCCTAGCTTCGTCTCTTCGATAAATATCTACTGACTGTTATATTTCTCTCTTGTGTCTCCCCTAATGATGTGATTATTACATGAAAGTGCACGTGGGATCTTATCGTGTTTCATTTTCCCCCTGGACTCATAGGAATATCTTGATCACACACTAAATTGTGATCCTTTCCAATGTGTATATATGTATATGTCTGTGTATGTATATGTATATATATGTCGATATGTATATGAGCAAGGTTATTAGGTACAGTAGGGTTGAGGGTCAAGTCAATTGGGAGGTGAGTTTGAATGGAGAAAAACTGGAGGAAGTGAAGTGTTTTAGATATCTGGGAGTGGATCTGGCAGCTGATGGAACCATGGAAGCGGAAGTGGATCATAGGGTGGGGGAGGGGGCGAAAATTCTGGGGGCCTTGAAGAATGTGTGGAAGTTGAGAACATTATATCGGAAAGCAAAAATGGGTATGTTTGAAGGAATAGTGGTTCCAACAATGTTGTATGGTTGCGAGGCGTGGGCTATGGATAGAGTTGTGCGCAGGAGGATGGATGTGCTGGAAATGAGATGTTTGAGGACAATGTGTGGTGTGAGGTGGTTTGATCGAGTGAGTAACGTAAGGGTAAGAGAGATGTGTGGAAATAAAAAGAGCGTGGTTGAGAGAGCAGAAGAGGGTGTTTTGAAGTGGTTTGGGCACATGGAGAGAATGAGTGAGGAAAGATTGACCAAGAGGATATATGTCTCGGAGGTGGAGGGAACGAGGAGAAGAGGGAGACCAAATTGGAGGTGGAAAGATGGAGTGAAAAAGATTTTGTGTGATCGGGGCCTGAACATGCAGGAGGGTGAAAGGAGGGCAAGGAATAGAGTGAATTGGAGCGATGTGGTATACCGGGGTTGACGTGCTGTCAGTGGATTGAATCAAGGCATGTGAAGTGTCTGGGGTAAACCATGGAAAGCTGTGTAGGTATGTATATTTGCGTGTGTGGACGTATGTATATACATGTGTATGGGGGTGGGTTGGGCCATTTCTTTCGTCTGTTTCCTTGTGCTACCTCGCAAACGCGGGAGACAGCGACAAAGTATAATAAAAAAATAATATAATGTATATGAGCGTATATGGGTGTTTATGTATATATACATATATATGAGTGGATGGGCCATTCTTCGTCTGTTTCCTAGCACTGCCTTGCTGATGTGGGAAACAGCGATTATGTATAATAATAATATATTTATTTATTTATTTATTTATTTTGCTTTGTCACTGTTTCCCGTGTTTGCGAGGTAGCGCAAGGAAACAGACGAAAGAAATGGCCCAACCCACCCCCATACCCATGTATATACATACACGTCCACACACACAAATATACATACCTATACATCTCAATGTACACATAAATATACACACACAGACACATACATATATACCCATGCACACAATTCACACTGTCTGCCTTTATTCATTCCCATTGCCACCTCACCACACATGGAATACCATCCCCCTCCCCCCTCATGTGTGCGAGGTAGCGCAAGGAAAAGACAACAAAGGCCCCATTCGTTCACACTCAGTCTCTAGCTGTCATGCAATAATGCCCAAAACCACAGCTCCCTTTCCACATCCAGGCCCCACACAACTTTCCATGGTTTACCCCAGACGCTTCACATGCCCTGATTCAATCCACTGACAGCACATCAACCCCGGTATACCACATCGATCCAATTCACTCTATTCCTTGCTCGCCTTTCACCCTCCTGCATGTTCAGGCCCCGATCACTCAAAATCTTTTTCATTCCATCTTTCCACCTCCAATTTGGTCTCCACTTCTCCTCATTCCCTCCACCTCCAACACATATATCCTCTTGGTCAATCTTTCCTCACTCATTCTCTCCATGTGCCCAAACCATTTCAAAACACCTTCTGCTCTCTCAACCACGCTCTTTTTATTTCTACACATCTCTCTTACCCTTACATTACTTGCTCGATCAAACCACCTCACACCACACATTGTCCTCAAACATCTCATTTCCAGCACATCCACCCTCCTGCGCACAACTCTTATCCATAGCCCACGCCTTGCAACCATACAACATTGTTGGAACCACTATTCCTTCAAACATACCCATTTTTGCTTTCCGAGATAATGTTCTCGACTTCCAAACATTCTTCAAGGCTCCCAGGATTTTCGCCCCCTCCCCCACCCTATGATTCACTTCCGCTTCCATGGTTCCATCCGCTGCCAGATCCACTCCCAGATATCTAAAAGACTTTACTTCCTCCAGATTTTCTCCATTCAAACTTACCTCCCAATTGATTTGACCCTCAACCCTATTGTACCTAATAAATAACCTTGCTCTTATTCACATTTACTCTTAACTTTCTTCTTTCACACACTTTACCAAACTCAGTCACCAGCTTCTGCAGTTCCTCACATGAATCAGCCACCAGCGCTGTATCATCAGCGAACAACAACTAACTCACTTCCCAAGCTCTCTCATCCACAACAGACTTCATACTTGCCCCTCTTTCCAAAACTCTTGCATTCACCTCCCTAACAATAATAATAATAATAATAATAATAATAAGAATGATTAAAACATACATATTTCATTTTTTCATACATATTCACCATTTCCCACCTTAGCGAGGTAGTGTCAATAACAGAGGACTGAGCCTTAAAGGGAAAATTCTCACTTGTTCCCCTTCTCTTGGAAAAGTAAAACCTGGGGAGAAGGATTTTCAGTCTCCTTCTTCCAACGCTTTTAGTCGCATTCTACAACACGCAGGGAACCACTATATGGTCTAATTCAGTTGTCTAATGCAGGTGAATCATGAATAACAAAACATATTTTTTTTAGAACTAAAACTATTTAAATCACCATTTCTAATGTAATTCAGCGAGAGTCTTCTTGGGTGTAGAGTAAAATAATCAAATAATCAATTATTTTAGTGTAAAAATCAGTGAATAATCAACTACTTTGGTGTAAAATCAGTCTTGCTTTGAAAATTCATGATCAGTTCTTTTAAACTGTGAACAGGGCTTAGCTTCATAGCCTTTCATGTCATTGAGAATTTCTAGCATAAGTTTTATAAGTTTCAAAGCCTCTACAGATTTAGTCATACCTTAAATCATTAAAATTGATTCAAATAGTCTAACACCTTCACAATAAGTCCATTCCAGCCAATTCTGTTTGGGGGGGGGGGGGGGTAAAAGCTTAAATAAATTATCGCAACTCTTCCTTAAAACATTTGGATGAGAACTGGTTCTGCATGGGCCGCCACCACCAAATGGGGAATGGGTACGAGAAGTACAGCTAATTTGTCCAGATGCAAGTCTACCTTTGGTTAATGAGACAAAATGACTTATAACTGATAAATATTATTGAGGTTTTCAGAAAGGCAGAAAATGTATGGGTCAGAAGACTTGTGAAAATAGGTGGTGTTGGAAAAGAGGCTTGTGTGAAGAGATACCAGGAGAGACTGAGTGTTGAATGGCAAAAGATGAGATTAAAAGCTCTCTGAGTGCTGAGAAACAGTGGTGGCATATGTGAGAGAGCTGTGTGGCATGCAGAAGGTGGGAGGTCGACAGGTGAAAAGGAGTAGTTAGTGGTGAAATAATGTTGTAAATGAATAAGAAAAGAGAGCCCATCTCTCAAAGACTCTTGCATTTACCTCCCTTAGCACCTAAACGATAAATCAATTAAAGTCATGGTGATATTACACACACACCTGCTGCAGACCAGCCTTCACTTAGAACCACTCACTTTCCTCTTTTCCTACTTGTACACATACCTTATACCCTTGAAAAAAAAAGAAAAAAAAAAAACTGCTTCTAGCAGCTTTCCTTCCATATAATATATATGTAAGTCCTTCCACAAGGAATATGTCAACCCTATCATATGCTTTCTCTAGATCCACAAATGCTACATGCAAATCCTTCTGTTTCTCTAGGTATTTCTAACACATATACTTCAAAGCAAACACTTGATGCACATACCCTCAAGCACTATTGAAACTACAATAATCCTCCCCGATCTGATGATCTGTGCATGCTTTCACCCTCTCAATCACTAGTCTCCCATACAACGTACCACGTACACTCAACAAACATATACCGCTGTAGTTTGAACACACACCTTTGTTCCCCTTGCCTTTATACAATGGCACTAAACAAGGATTCTGTCAATCCTCAGGCAAATCACCATGATACATACATACACTAAAATCCTAACCAAGCAATCAGCAACTCAGTCATCTCTTTCTTAAGAAATTCACCCACAGTACCACCCACTTTAATCATTTCATCAAACACAAGACTCATCACCTCTTCTCTCTTCTCCAAACCACTCTCCATGACTCGCACTTCATATACCACCTCAACCCAAACACAAAATGTCCTCACTGTATTTTCGCTTTACTTAGTCTGTAAATTGACTTACAAACCAAATAAAGATCGACAAAATCTGAACAATGTTTTTTGTAAGCCATTTGCAGCATAGTCACCTTTATAATGTCTTTGCACATGTATGAGGATCTCATTATACCCCCAGGCATCCCTCCTATTTATTTCCTAGTTGCTAGACTTTGATGAAAATGTTACCAATGTGCAAACATTTCAAAATTTTGATTTATACTGTTTTTACCTAACAATTTCCCTTTAATTCAAATCCCTGCCCACTTTAAAAGTTTTTTTTCTTGATGGCATAGTTCTACATCTAAAATCTCAGTCTGTATCAACTTCAAGAATCCAGTGGTATCAGTTCATCGAAATTTACAAAATAGAAAATGTGACGACCAAAACCTGAAAAATTACCAACTAATTCCAACTATGGAACATGAAGATTGTAAACATTGCTTATATGGACAAGTCAGAGAGCCTAACAACCCAAAATATATCTTCTTTGTGCAACAGATTGGCCAACCAGTGAGCAGGACAGGATATATTATTGAACGACTTTATGATCAACATTTTCTGTAACCCCTACAGTAAGACAAATGGCATCCATCATCCATCCAGTAAAGGGAAACATTGAGAATCATCGACTAGTAATCCAGTCTGACCAGTTTGTGGAATGTAATGAGGTCACAATGTAATGAGGTCACAATGTAATGAGGTCACAATGTTACTAAGTGGAGTTGTGATGAGGCATCTCCTGCCTGCCCACACTTACACTGACCTCAGCCAGCCAAACGGCATCATTATTGACTATTATGGTAGGATACCAGCAGGATGGAGGGTTAATACCAGCAGGATGGAGGGTTAATACTGGCAGGATGGAGGGTTAATAATGGTGGTGGCACAATGGTTGTACCGTCACGACTCACCAGCTGGCCAGCAAGTGTTTACCTGAGGCTCAGCAGCCGAGGTAGACCATCACACGGACCACCACACACTGTACCCTCACCCACCCACCCACCCACCCACCACACACTGTACCCTCACCCACCCACCCACCACACACTGTACCCTCACCCACCCACCCACCACACACTGTACCCTCACCCACCCACCCACCACACACTGTACCTTCACCCACCCACCCACCACACATGGTACACTGTACCCTCACCCACCCACCACACACTGTACCGTCACCCACCCACCCACCACACATGGTACACTGTACCCTCACCCACCCACCACACACTGTACCCTCACCCACCCACCCACCACACATGGTACACTGTACCCTCACCCACCCACCACACACTGTACCCTCACCCACCCACCCACCCACCACACACTGTACCCTCACCCACCCACCCACCACACACTGTACCCTCACCCACCCACCCACCACACACTATACCCTCACCCACCCACCCACCACACATGGTACACTGTACCCTCACCCACCCACCACACACTGTACCGTCACCCACCCACCCACCACACATGGTACACTGTACCCTCACCCACCCACCACACACTGTACCCTCACCCACCCACCCACCCACCACACACTGTACCCTCACCCACCCACCCACCACACACTGTACCCTCACCCACCCACCCACCACACACTGTACCCTCACCCACCCACCCACCACACATGGTACACTGTACCCTCACCCACCCACCACACACTGTACCGTCACCCACCCACCCACCACACATGGTACACTGTACCCTCACCCACCCACCACACACTGTACCCTCACCCACCCACCCACCCACCACACACTGTACCCTCATCCACCCACACACCCACCACACAATGTACCCTCACCCACCCACCCACCACACATGGTACACTGTACCCTCACCCACCCACCACACATGGTACACTTTACCCTCACCCACCCACCACACAAGGTACACTGTACCCTCACCCACCTACCCACCACACATGGTACACTGTACCCTCACCCACCCACCCACCACACATGGTACACTGTACCCTCACCCACCCACCACACACTGTACCCTCACCCACCCACCACACACTGTACCCTCACCCACCCACCACACACTGTACCCTCACCCACCCACCCACCACACATGGTACACTGTACCCTCACCCACCCACCCACCACACATGGTACACTGTTCCCCTCACCCACCCACCCACCACACATGGTACACTGTACCGTCACCCCACCCACCACACATGGTACACTGTACCCTCACCCACCCACCACCACAATGGTACACTGTACCCTCACCCACCCACCACCACACTGTTACCCTCACCCACCCACCCCACCACACATGGTACACTGTACCCTCACCCACCCACCCACACATGGTACACTTTACCCTCACCCACCCACCCACCACACAAGGTACACTGTACCCTCACCCCCCACCCACCACACATGGTACACTGTACCCTCACCCACCCACCCACCACACATGGTACACTGTACCCTCACCCACCCACCACCACACATGTACCCTGACCCCACCCACCCACCACACATGGTACACTGTACCCTCACCCACCCACCCACCACACATGGTACACTGTACCCGTCACCCACCCACCCACATGGTACACTGTACCCTCACCCACCCACCCACAGACACTGTACCCTCACCCACCCACCACACCACAACCCACCCCACCCACCCACCACCCACTGTACACTGTACCACCCACCCACCCACCACACACTGTACCCTCACCCACACCCACCCACCCACACAATGGTACACTGTACCCTCACCCACCCCACCACACATGTACATACCCCACCACCCACCACACATGGTACACTGTACCCTCACCCCACCCACACCATGTCACACATGTACCTACCCACCCACCACACACTGACCTCACCCACCCACCACCACACTGGTACACTGTACCCTCACCCACCCACCCACCACACATGGTACACTGTACCCTCACCCACCCACCACACAGGTACACTGTACCCTCACCCACCCACCACCACACATGGTACACTGTACCCTCACCCACCACACACTGTACTGTACCCACCCACCCACCACACACTGTACCTTCACCCACCCACCCACCACACATGGTACACTGTACCCCACACCCACCACACATGGTACACTGTACCTCACCCACCCACCACACACATGGTACACTGTACCCTCACCCACCCACCCACCACACATGGTACACTGTCCACCCACCTCACACCTGTACCTCACCCACCCACCACACTGGTACACTGTACCCTCACCCACCCACCAACACTGGTACACTGTACCGTCACCCACCACACATGGTACTCTGTACCCTCACCCACCCACCCACCACACATGGTACACTGTCCCCTCACCCACCCACCCACCACACATGGTACACTGTACCCTCACCCACCCACCACACATGGTACACTGTACCCTCACCCACCCACCCACCACACATGGAACACTGTACCGTCACCCACCACATATGGTACACTGTACACCGCACCCACCACACATGGTACACTACACCGTCAGACCCAGAGACTCTCCTACACCGAACACACATGGTACACTATACCGTCAGACCCAGAGACTCTTCCACACCGTGTCACTGTAGACTGCATAATCGCTTGGGGAACCGTCTAGGGACCACCAGTGCCGGGGATAATCTAGAGACCAACAGTGCTGGGGATCATCTAGGGACCACATGTGTTGGGAATCATCTAGGGACCATCAGTGTTGGGTATCACCTAGGGACCACCAGTGCCGGGGATAATCTAGAGACCAACAGTGCTGGGGATCATCTAGGGACCACATGTGTTGGGAATCATCTAGGGACCAACAGTGCTGGGGATCATCTAGGGACCACCAGTGTTGGGTATCATCTAGGGACCATCAGTGTTGGGTATCATCTAGGGACCACCAGTGTTGGGAATCATCTAGGGACCAACAGTGCTGGGGATCATCTAGGGACCACCAGTGTTGGGTATCATCTAGGGACCATCAGTGTTGGGTATCATCTAGGGACCACCAGTGTTGGGAATCATCTAGGGACCAACAGTGATGGGTATCATCTAGGGACCACCAGTGTTGGGAATCATCTAGGGACCAACAGTGCTGGGGATCATCTAGGGACCACCAGTGTTGGGTATCATCTAGGGACCAACAGTGCTGGGGATCATCTAGGGACCACCAGTGTTGGGAATCATCTAGGGACCAACAGTGCTGGGGATCATCTAGGGACCACCAGTGTTGGGTATCATCTAGGGACCATCAGTGTTGGGTATCATCTAGGGACCACCAGTGTTGGGAATCATCTAGGGACCAACAGTGATGGGTATCATCTAGGGACCACCAGTGTTGGGAATCATCTAGGGACCAACAGTGCTGGGGATCATCTAGGGACCACCAGTGTTGGGAATCATCTAGGGACCAACAGTGATGGGTATCATCTAGGGACCACCAGTGTTGGGAATCATCTAGGGACCAACAGTGCTGGGGATCATCTAGGGACCACCTGTGTTGGGAATCATCTAGGGACCACCAGTGTTGGGTATCATCTAGGGACCATCGGTGTTGGGTATCATCTAGGGACCACCAGTGTTGGGAATCATCTAGGGACCAACAGTGCTGGGATCATCTGGGGACCACCTGTGTTGGGAATCATCTAGGGACCAACAGTGCTGGGATCATCTAGGGACCACCTGTGTTGGGAATCATCTAGGGACCAACAGTGTTGGGTATCATCTAGGGACCACCAGTGTTGGGTATCATCTAGAGACCACCAGTGTTGGGTATCATCTAGGGACCACCAGTGTTGGGAATCATCTAGGGACCAACAGTGTTGGGTATCATCTAGGGACCACCAGTGTTGGGAATCATCTAGGGACCACCAGTGTTGGGAATCATCTAGGGACCAACAGTGTTGGGTATCATCTAGGGACCACCAGTGTTGGGTATCATCTAGGGACCACCAGTGTTGGATATCATCTAGGAACCACCAGTGTTGGGTATCATCTAGGGACCACCAGTGTTGGATATCATCTAGGAACCACCAGTGTTGGGTATCATTTAGGGACCATCAGTGATGGGGATCATCTAGGGACCACCAGTGATGGGGATCATCCAGGGACCATCAGTGATGGGGATCATCTAGGGACCACCACTACTGGGGTATCATCTAGGGACCAACAGTGTTGTGGAATCATCTAGGGACCACCAGTGTTGGGTGATCATCTAGGGACCACCAGTGTTGGGGATCATCTAGGGACCATCAGTGATGGGGATCATCTAGGGACCACCACTACTGGGGTATCATCTAGGGACCAACAGTGTTGTGGATCATCCAGGGACCACCAGTGTTGGGATCATCTAGGGACGACCAGTGTTTAGATCATCTTGGAACCACCAGTGTTGGGGATCATCTAGGAACCACCAGTGTTGGGATCATCTAGGGACTATCAGTGTTGGGGATCATCTAGGGACCATCAGTGTTGGGATCATCTAGGGACCACAAGTGTTGGGATCATCTAGGGACCACGTTTTTAGATCATCTAGGAACCACCAGTGTTGGGGATCATCTAGGGACCATCAGTGTTGGGATCATCTAGGGACTACCACTACTGGGGTATCATCTAGGGACCACCAGTGTTGGGGATCATCTAGGGACCAACAGTGTTTGGGATACTCTAGGGACCATCAGTGTTGGGGATCATCTAGGGACGACCAGTGTTGGTGGATGATCTAGGGACAACCAGTGTTGGGGATCATCTAGGGAACACCAGTGTTGGTGGATCATCTAGGGCTACCAGTGTTGGGGGATCGTCTAGGGGCTACCAGTATTAGGGGATCAGCTAGGGACCACCAGTGTTAGGATCATCTAGGGACCACCAGTGTTGGGATTATCTTGAGACCATCCGTGTTGGGGTCATCTAGGGACCACCAGTGTTGGGGGATCATCTAGGGGACACCAGTGTTGGGATCATCTAGGGAACACCAGTGTTGGTGGATCATATAGGGACCACCAGTGTTGGGGATCATCTAGGGCCCATCAGTATTGAAGGATCATCTAGGGACCACTACTGTTGGGGGATCATCTAGGGATCACCAGTGTTGGGGGACCATCTAGGGACCACCAGTGTTGGTGGATGACCTAGGGAACACCAGTGTTGGGATCATCTTGAGACCATCCGTGTTGGGGTCATCTAGGGATCACCAGTGTTGGGGGATCATCTAGGGGACACGTGTTGGGATCATCTAGGGAACACCAGTGTTGGTGGATCATATAGGGACCATCAGTGTTGATGGATCATATAGGACCACCAGTGTTGATGGATCATATAGGGACCACCAGTGTTGGGATCATCTAGGGCCCATCAGTATTGAAGGATCATCTAGGGACCACTACTGTTGGGGGATCATCTAGGGATCACCAGTGTTGGGGGACCATCTAGGGACCACCAGTGTTGGTGGATGACCTAGGGAACACCAGTGTTGGGATAATCTAGGGACCACCAGTGTTGGGTGATTATCTACGGACCAACTGTTTGTGGATGACCTAGGGACTATCAGTGTTGGGATGATCTAGGGACCACCAGTGTTGGGGATGATCTAGGGACCACCGGTGTTGGGGGATGATCTAGGGACCACGAGTGTTGGTGGATGATCTAGGGACCACCGTTGGGAATCATCTAGGGATCACCAGTGTTGGTGGATGATCTAGGGATCACCAGCGTTGGGGATCATCTAGAGACCACGTGTTGGGGGATCATCTAGGGACCACCAGTGTTGGGGTCATATAGGGACCACCAGTGTTGGGGATAATCTAGGGACCACCAGTATTGGTGGATGATCTAAGGATCACCAGTGTTGAGGAGAATCTAGGGACCACCAGTGTTGGGATGATTTAGGGAGCACGCGTTGAAGATGATTTAGGGAGCACGTGTTGGGGATGATCTAGGGACCACCAGTGTTGGGATCATCTAGGGACCACCAATGTTGGGGGATCATCCAGGGACCAGCAGTGTTGGGATCATCAGTTTTGGGGATCTAGGGACCACCAGTGTTGGTGGATGACCTAGGGACCAACAGTGTTTGGGATGATCTACGGACCATCAGTGTCGGGGATCATCTAGGGACGACCAAGTGTTGGTGGATGATCTAGGGACCACCAGTGTTGGGGATCATCTGGGGACCACCAGTGTTGGTGGATAATCTAGGGACCACCAGTGTTGGGATCATCTAGGGACCTCCAGTGATGGGAATTATCTAGGGACCACGAGTTGGGGATGATCTAGGGACCACCAGTGTTGGGATCATCTAGGGACCACCAGCGTTAGTGGATGACCTAGGGACCACCAGTGTTGGGTGTTGGGGATTATCTAGGGACCACCAGTGTTGGGATCATCTAGGGACCACCAATGTTGGGGATCATCCAGGGACCAGCAGTGTTGGGATCATCAGTTTTGGGGATCTAAGGACCACCAGTGTTGGTGGATGACCTAGGGACCAACAGTGTTTGGGATAATCTACGGACCATCAGTGTCGGGGATCATCTAGGGACGACCAGTGTTGGTGGATGATCTAGGGACCACCAGTGTTGGGGATCATCTGGGGACCACCAGTGTTGGGATCATCTGCGGACCTCCAGTGATGGGGATTATGTAGGGACCATCAGTGTTGGGGATGATCTAGGGACCACGAGTAGGGGATGATCTGGGAACCACCAGTGTTGGGATCATCCAAGGACCACCAGTGTTGAGGGATGATCTAGGGATCACCAGTGTTGGGGATGATCTAGGAACCACCAGCGTTGGTGGATGACCTAGGGACCACCAGTGTTGGGGGATGATCTAGGGACCATCAGTGTTGGGGATGATCTAGGGACCAGTGTTGGGATGATCTAGGGACCACGTGTTGGTGATTATCTAGGGACCACCAGTGTTGGGGATTATCTAGGGACCACCAGTGTTGGGGATTATCTAGGGACCACCAGTGTTGGGATCATCTAGAGACCTTCAGTGTTGGCGGATGATCTACGGACCATCAATGTTGGGATCATCTAGGGACCACCAGTGTTGGAGGATGATCTAGGGACCAACAGTGTTAGGATAATATAGGGACCAACAATGTTGGGGGATCATCTAGGGACCATCAGCGTTGGGGGATTATATAGGGACCACCAGTGTTGAGGGATCATCTAGGGACCACGTTTTAGGATCATCTAGGGACCACCAGTGTTGGGGGTCATTAGGGACCATCAGTGTTGGAGGATGATCTAGGGACCACCAGTGTTGGGATCTAGGGACCATCAGTGTTGGGGGATTATATAAGGACCACCAGTGCTGAGGGATCTCCGGACCGTTTTGGGATCATCTAGGGACCACCAGTGTTGGTGGATGATCTAGGGACTACCAGTGTTGGAGGATGATCTAGGGACCATCAGTTGGGGGATCATCTAGGGTCCGCCAGTGTTGGAGTGATTTAGGGACCACCAGTGTTGGTGGATGATCTAGGTACCACCAGGGTTGGGATCATCTAAGGACCACTAGTGTTGGTGTATGATCTAGGGACCATCAGTGTTGGGATCATCTAGGGACCACCAGTGCTGGGGTTCATCTAGGGACCACTGTTGGGGATACTCTAGTGACCACCAGTGTTGGTGGATAATCTAGGGACCACCAGTGTTAGGAATGATCTAGGGACCACCAGTGTTAGGGGATGATCTAGGGACCACCAGTGTTGAGGAATGATCCAAGGACCACCAGTGTTGGGGGATCTAGGGACCATCAGTGTTGGGATGATCTAGGGCCCATCAGTGTTGGGATGATCTAGGGACCACCAGTGTTGGGGATGATCTAGGGTCCACCAGTGTTGGGAATTATCTAGGGACCATCAGTGTTGGGGATGATCTAGGGATCACCAGTGTTGAGGAATGATCTAAGGACCACCACTGTAGGGGGTTCTAGGGACCATCAGTGTTGGGATGATCTAGGGACCACATGTTGGGATCATCTAGGGACCACCAGTGTTGGGGATATCAAAGGACCAATAGTGATGGGGATGATCTAGGGACCATCAGTGTTGGGATGACCTAGGGAACACGTGTTGGGGATGATCTAGGGACCATCATTGTTGGGATCATCCAAGGACCACCAGTGTTGGTGAATTACCTAGGGACCACCAGTGTTGGGGATGATCTAGGGACCACCAGTGTTGGGGATGATCTAGGGACCACAAGTGTTGGGGATGATCTAGGGACCACGTGTTGGGGGATGATCTAGGGACCACCAGTGTTGGGATAATCTAGCTAGGGACCACCAGTGTTGGGATAATCTAGCTAGGGACCACGTGTTGGGATGATCTAGGGACCAACAGTGTTGGGATGATCTAGGGACCACAAGTGTTGGGGATGATCTAGGGACCACGAGTTGGGAGATCATCTAGGGACCACCAGTGTTAGGGATCACCTAGTGTTGGGATCATCTAGGGACCACCAGTGTTGGAGGATCATCTAGGGACCACCAGTGTTGGGATCATCAGTGTTGGGAGATCATCTAGGGACCACCAGTGTTAGGGATCATCTAGTGTTGGGATCATCTAGGGACCACCAGCGTTGGTAATCATCTAGGGACCACTAGTGTTGGGGGATCATCTAGGGACCACCAGCGTTGGTAAACATCTAGGGACCACTAGTGTTGGGGGATCTAGGGACCATCAGTGTTGGAGGATCATCTAGGGACCACTAGAGTTGCGATGATCTAGGGATCACCAGTGTAGGGGGATGATCTAGGGACCACCAGTGTCGGGGATCATTGAGGGACCACGAGTGTTGGTGGATGATCTACGGACCACCAGTGTTGGGATCATCTAGGGACCACCAGTATTGGGGGATCATCTAGGAACCACTAATGTTGGGGGATCACAGTGTTGGGGGATCATCGAGGGACCACCAGTGTTGGGAGATCATCTAGGGACCACCAGTGTTAGGGATCATCTAGTGTTGGGATCATCTAGGGACCACCAGCGTTGGTAATCATCTAGGGACCACTAGTGTTGGGGGATCATCTAGGGACCACCAGTGTTGGAGGATTATCTAGGAACCACTAGAGTTGCGATCATCTAGGGACCACCAGTGTTGGTAGATGATCTAGGGAACACGTGTTGGGATCATCTAGAAACCACCAGTGTTAGTGGAGGGTCTATTGTCCACCAGTGTTGGGGAATCATATAGGGACGACCAGTGTTGGTGGATGATCTAAGGATCACCAGTTTTGATCATCTGTGGACTACCAGTGTTGGGAATGATCTCGGGACTACCAGTGTTTTGGATCATCTCAGGACCACCGGTGCTGTTGGATAATCTAGGGACCACCAGTGTTGGGGATCATCTAGGGACCACCAGTGGGGATCATCTAAGGACCACAAATGTTGATGGATGATCTAGGGACCACCAGTGTTGGGGATCATCTAGGGACCATCAGTGTTGGGAGATCATCTAGGGACCACCAGTGTTGGGGATCATCTAGGGACCAACAGTGTTTGGTGATCATCTAGGGAACACATGTTGGGATCATCTAGGGACCACGTGTTGGTGGATATCTAGGGACCAACAGTGTTGGGGATCATCTAGGGACCATCAGTGTTGGGTGATCTACGGACCACCAGTGTTGGGGATCATCTAGGGACAACCAGTGTTGGGGATCATCTAGGGACCACCAGTGTTGGAGGATCATCTAGGGACCACCAGTGTTGGGTGATCATCTAGGGACCATTTGTTGGGATCATCTAGGGACCACGTGTTGGTGGATATCTAGGGACCAACAGTGTTGGGGATCATCTAGAGACCATCAGTGTTGGGTGATCATCTACGGACCACCAGTGTTAGGATCATCTAGGGACCACCAGTGTTGGGGATCATCTAGGGACCACCAGTGTTGGAGGATCATCTAGGGACCAACAGTTTTGGGTGATCATCTAGGGACCATTTGTTGGGATCATCTAGGGACCACGTGTTGGTGGATATCTAGGGACCAACAGTGTTGGGGATCATCTAGGGACCATCAGTGTTGGGTGATCATCTACGGACCATCTGTGTTTGTGGGTGATCTAGGGAATATCAGTGTTGGGGGATCATCTAGGACACATCAGTGTTGGGGGATCATCTAGGGCCCATTTGTTGGGATCACCTAGGGACCATCAGTGTTGGGTGATCATCTACGGACCAACTGTGTTTGTGGATGATCTAGGGACTATCAGTGTTGGGGGATCATCTAGGAAACACCAGTGTTGGGGGATCATCTAGGGACCACTAGTGCTGGGGGATCACCTAAGAAACACCAGTGTTGGGGGAACATCTAGAGACCACTAGCTAGTGTTATGACCACCGGTGTCCAGGGACCATCTGGGGACCACTAGTGTCCAGGGACCATATGGGGACTACCAGTATCAGGGGACCACCAGTCAGGGGATCATCTAGGGAACACCAGTATCCATGGACAATCTAAGGAGTACTTGTCTTGGGGGATCATCAGCTGTTCTTGTAATAAAGCAGGATTGTGCTTCCTGGAGATCGAGAGTTCAATGGTGAGTCAATTACTTTGTTATTTGTGCTTGGCATTTCTTTGTACTGAAGGTGGTGGGACAAATATCTGTAAGTAACACAGTGAATAACTGTAGACATGCACGCTATTGCATATCACTTCTTTAGAACGGTATTAGACATTTTTGGCCAACCCTGGTGCCCTCTATCATGGCCCTATCAGGTACTTCATTTTTGGCTATGACACTTGTGAGGCACAGTTTCATGAATTCTTTACCATCCAAAATCTTTCTCAACTTCTGTACGCCATCTTCATTTCCATTATCAGTCATCAACAACTCTGATAATATAAAATTACTTACCACCTTCTGTAAAAAGTTTCTTATGCAGTTTCTTGCTAGGACCTTTGGTTACTCCTTATTAACATCTTTAATTGTGCTGTTTACTCTTTTAACACCAACAAATTTAGAAACTTTAAGGTTTGTGAATAATAATTTTTTCCTAATTCTTCTCATCTCCCTTGGTGGGTAATATTATAGCATCTAACAAGTTCCAATAAATCAGCTCCCTTATTTCAGGTACATTTTTGCTTCCCATCTCTGAATATTCCTTGTTAATCTTTATATTTCTTTAAAATTTGCTTAAAACTCGAGATGAATATTCTCATTAAGGTCTAATATAAGTAGCAAATGGTTTAGTGAATATCTTATCCATATAATTACAAGCAATTCTAACACAATTAGTAGACAGTATGCCACCTTAGGAATTCTGATATGGTATTCTGGTGAAAGGTTGAGTAAGACATCAATCCACAAGTCTCTTTCAAAGACAGGTTTATGTAGCTTTGTCAATACACTATTTCTAGGAAAAACAGGTCTTTTACAAAGTCCTCTCATTTTGCATTTCCTTGGGTTGTATTTTTTTTTATCATGTATCACACTAACACTGGAACTCTTCTAATTTCTTTGTAATATTTTTTCAACATTAAAGGCTCCATTCATAGACAAAAGTCCATATCAAGGCCAGGCCTTTATCAAAATATTGAGAGAATTATGAAAGGAAAAACAAAAGACAAGGGAAGGCATTTATGAATTTTGGAGTCTTATGAAATGTGCCAGGACATAGCTATTGGGAAAGAAATGAGAAGGTAAATAGTTCAAAAGCTTCAAGGTAAAGGGGATGAAACTTAATAAATTGGCTCTCCCTTGAGTTACTAACTTCAACGGCTTGCCGAGTATTGTGTGGTCTATTTAGGAGTCAACTCTTGGGAGCAAAAACCTAAGTAATACCTACAAAAGGGGGAAGTGAAACAACAACACAGTGCAGGGCAAACAGATCATATTTTGAAGCTAGCCTGGCAAAATTTATGTCAGACCACTTTTAACTCAAATCTTTTAAGTAAGGGTGTAGAACTAGAGCTGCCCTACATTATGAGAGCAGTACTTCAATCAAGGATGGATCAATTCTTTTATAAACAGAGTAACTGTTCACAAGAAAAGAAATTTTGATATTTAAAACAGGACTCCCAATTTCTCATGAGGCAGACATAGTTATTTCTGTAATGTGTGGTTTTTCAAGAAAGAGTGGATATGACAGTAATACTAAGCATGTTCATTGGGTCAAGAGGTGGAATTGCAGGACAATCAAAAGAGAGAGGGAGGCTGTGAGAAATTTTCAATAAAATAATGGGTAGAAACAAGGCTTTGGACTCATTAAACTTAACTTGATCCAATTCTCATCATTTCTGTCTTCTCTCATAACCTAAGCATGATAACCTAACATATTTAGGTATGAGTCGAGTCCTTTTGGCAAATCACTCATAAACATCTAGAATATCAACTCACTTAGAAAAGGCACTTATAACATGAGTCCTCTATTTCCTTCTACTAAGATAATTTTCTATCCACCCAAATACGTCTACCCTTTATTAAAGCCTTACTGAAAATGACCAGCTTCTTAACCAATTTCTTATGGGACGGTATCAGAGGTCTTCATCAATCTCCAATATAGTACAATATCAAATATCCTCATCAATCTCCTATATGGGACAGTATCAAATATCTTCATCAATCTCCTATAAGGGACATCATCCAATATCCTCACCAATCTCCTATATGTTTAAGTATCAAATGCCCTCACCAATCTCCTGTACAGGACAGACTCAAATGTCCTTAACATTCTCATGTATGGGACAGTATCAAATGTTCTCACCAATCTATACAGGACAGTATCAAATGCCCTTGCCAATCTCCTGTATAGGACAGACTCAAATGTCCCCACCAATTTCCTGAAAAGGACAGTATCAAATGCCCTCAAAATATCCAAATACACACAACCCATCTCATCTACAACAGCTCTTACTCGAAGCTATTTGTTGTGTAATATCTCTTTTCTGATATAATTTGCTTTTTGACAATTGTTTTTAACATTTCACAGACCATACTCATCAAAGATTCTCATTAGTAGTTGAGTGCAACTGCTTCATCTCAATTCTTAATAACAGGCACTACATATGCTCTCTTAGCACCCTATCTATTTCTAATGTTTTTTGTAAACATCCAAAACTTGAGCAGGTATAAGAAATTCCTGCCCGAGCTTCATAAAAAAATGGTGTTTTTTGTGTAAAGAAAGAAAAGCTCTCTTTCTCTCAAGAAATGAGAGAACATCAAATGAAAAGAAGGAAACAATAGAGAATCAAGGGAAATAGGCCAAGACTTTTCTCCAGAGAAACCAGAGGAAAGGTCCTATTGAGATAGCAACAAGCACTACACATGATAATTTCTCAACTGTGACTACCCTTTTATTTGGTATTTTAATGTACTTTGTTCTTTTTATCATCAGTGGGTATATTCTTATCACCAAAGAAATTATCATTTGGATCACTTGACTCATTGCTACAGAGCAAATATCACTTGATGTCAACTACACTATGAACTCTATTGTAATAGCCACCCCATTTTATCCAGAGAAAACCTGTCAAGTGTTTCTGCACACTCGAACACATAAGTAAAGAATTCATAGCAACCATGTGCCTTATATGGATCAGGAAACCTTCAGTATCCTACCTGTCATTTTAAAATTCGTAATGGTTTCAAACTCCTCTCTATCCCATTTCAATGGTGTTGGGTGCCACAGTGTCTTACACTATGAATATAAGCTTCAACTTATCAATCAATTCTTCACATATTTCCTCCTCTTCAAAAATTCCCTCTGAATCCCTCAGTCTTATTAGCTGCTCTTTAACTAACAATTTACTCCAGAGAAATCTATGGAATAATTTTGGATTATCCCCTGCCTTGTATGTGATACTTTCTTGAAAGTTCCCCTACTTCTCTTTCCTTATTTTGTGACACATTTTCCTTGCTCTCTTGAACCTCCCAAATCCTCTGTACCGCCTGTAAGTACTTCATAGTACATCACTGTGCTCTTTTTCCATTCGGAACATCCCTCTACTTTAATGCCAATGGTAACCATGTACAAATCTTCTCAAAAGTATATTTTGTGGAACTTCCAAAATGATGTTCTATATTTTGAATAAAGAATACCATTTCCAAATCTATGTTCCCAAAGAACTGTTTAACTCTATGTAGTTTTCACAACTATCTCTTCCTCCTGAGTCTGGATTCCTCTTTGACCTTTTCATGTCCTCACAACCCATAGTCAAATTCATGCACATACTGGTGTGTCATATCTATTATTATTTCTACAAAGAGATGAGTTCTATTACTGATAATGTATGTGCCAATCTAACTCTAGTGTCTTTAGTGACATGATGATACAAGAAATTTTCCCGTACACACTCGAAGAATATGTTTCCAGATCAGAACTTTGTCATTTGAGATGTGCTTGTCTTGCTGCCTCCAGTATCATCCATATTTGCACCCTTATCAATTGTTTAATAATCACTTACATCAAAATTCTAGGAAGTACTGCATATCACCAATAATTTTCTCGCATATTACTTTCCCCACTATGCACCATTCACATTTCTTGAGACTGGGCATTCCTATATGTGTGCATGCATGAATTTGTCTGTCTCCCCATCTTTGTGGGTAGGAAGAAGAAACTATATTGTATAAAATAAAAACAAGGCTATTAATAGTATGAGTGATTCTATATATGATACAAAGAAATTTGTTTTCTGAATATCTAATACTGTACTGTATAAAAAGATAAGAATAGGGCAATAATATGTAAATGTACCAAAAACAATATTTCTAAGTAAGACTAATATATACTGAGATTCAGTCTACAGCAAACAATGATCTTATATTCATAGCAACATTTTTGCACTCATCATTATTATACATGTGTAATACTTTCCAAAACTTTTAAATTGTACTTTATATACATCACTTTAACCAGGCAAACTCACTTTTGTCACAGAATAAAATAAACAATTTATCACTAAGTCTGTAAAGACACTTGCCAAAGCCAACGCAGTTCCACTGTGAGCACATTTCCATCAGGTAAGGCACATGAACAATATATGAAACTAAGAATAAGAGATACATGAACCTAATATTTGAGTGCAACTATCCAGTTGTCTGTCTTAAGATGACATACAGAGCTGTCGTCAGCTTGACTTTGTATACTGTATGTCTTTCTCTGAAAAATTCCCTTTAAAACAGGCAACAAAAAATACTTAGTTTAATTATGCAAAGTGTGTCAGATATAATTTACTTGTTGGGGTTGGGAAAACTTAAACGATTAAATAAATTAATGTAATGATAACTGATATAAGATACAATAACACCCATTAAACATACATCTGATCAAGATGCACTTCCAATCAGGTTCAGGTAATGGTAACTAAATTTATCTTAGGTGAATACAGGCAGCCAAATGGTAACTGCACCACAAGTATATATTAAACAAAAACAGTTAAACCTATCAACAAATATACAACTGCCTATATCAATTAAATGCCTATAAAAAACTTAAAATGCTAGTACATACTGTACTTGTTATCTGGAGCAAAAATCAGGAGACAGTTTCCATTGTGATTGTGCAACAACATGTATACAGGATCTACCTAAAAGTGCTCAAATACATCAAATATTATTATAAAAATATGAAAACTTATCACTTATTTTCCCACTGCTGACTAAATCTTTACAGCTGGAAATTTAGCAGCAGAATTTTTTGTGCTAACCTAGACAATATTTGTGAACAGTCCAAAAATATCATATCAAAACTATAGAACTTGTGTCTATTACTTTAAGGCAACCTCAAAACATAAGTGCTAAGCTGCACTCATGTTAGGCACAGATAACATTTATTATGGAAAACGAATTACATCCACTGAAATATCAGGAGCTTGAAAAAAAAATAGTATTGGTAACAATATTGTGCACAATAACTGTTTTAGGAATCTTCACATCATAAACACTTCAAATGAAAGATATATATATCATTACTATGATGGAGAATGTGTTCAGATCACTAATGCCTTTGCTTCTTTCAAACTGAATTCTGTAGGTAAATAATCCATGTGAAAAAAGGCAAGCCTTAGGTTAGAATCAACAGGATGTATACATACCTAATTACTGAAGCAACAACTTACTGGCCTTACCTTAAGAACACAAAAACCTGTCACAGAGTGTGGTTTCATATAATGTTGAAATCAAAGTATGAGAAATAGAGATGACAGCTCAGTTTGCCCAACCCACAACCGAACAAAACACACTTAAAACCCTCTTTGGGTGAAAGTTGATTTTCTATGCTAGATGAATGGAATGAAAAATTAAATGCCATATCTTACAGCATGAGAAACTCAAGGAAAGAGGATAGTCAAACACACTTCATCATACAGATGTCTCCCTTCCAGAGATCTTCCCATCTAAAACTGTATCTGATATGGGCTAACTTTCCTAATTCATCTAAAACTTCAATGAGCCAGATTTAAAGTAATAAAACAAACCCAAAACAAATGGATTATGATGATAAAGGAAGCTTCAAGATCTGCTAGATAGTGAAGAAAGAAATTATTACTGTATTGGCAATTTCAACTAGAGTGACATAAGGTGAATAACCTGATATATCACATGGACAAAAAGATTCATGGTAATATCATTTCCTACAATGTGTGCCAATAAATGCATGGTGGACATACGAGGTTAGAAATGCTGTGGAAGAGAAAAAAGAGGCATACAGTAGACTGTTCAAAAGAAATGCACCACTGGGAGTTCAGCAAAGGAGGTGTGAAGAATATAAGATGTGTCAGTGGAATGTTAAGAAGTTTCTCGAGGAAAGTACGGAAAGAGTAGATGAAGATTCTGGAATAAAGCTGCTGATATGATATGGACATACGGAGAATGAGTGAAAAAAGGTTGACAAAGAAGATACATAAGTAAGAAGTAAAGGGAAAAAGGAGAATGGGAGACCCAATTGGAGACGGAGGGATGGAGACAAAAAGATTTTGAATGACTGGTTCCCGAACATTCAGAGGGGTGGAGGGCATGCACAAGACTCCTAGCACTACCTCACTAACAAAAGAAACAAAGATGAAGAATGAAAAAAAATTTACTAGGAGGTGAAAAATGAAAGAGGTAGATGCAAGAGTGTAAATGTAGGTGTAAGAAGAAAGGAAGGGGAGTTGCTGAATCAAAAGAAGAAAGTGAACTGAAGGTGGGCATGGAGGATGGAAGGGAAAGGATACAAGTGCTGAGGCCCAAACGTAGAGGGGAGGTAAAATGGGCAATAATGAAGTTGACAGAAAAGGCACTGGAATGGATGGGATTACAGCTGAAATGTTGGGGTATGGAGGAAAAAAAGCAATAGAGTGATGTATTTGATATGTAATTTAGCATAGATGTAAAAGGTTGTGTTTAAGGACTAGCTGAAAGCTAAAGTTGCTCCTTTATTCAAATGGAAAGGTGCTCAGGATGTATGTAGCAATAACTGGGAAATAAGTTTGCTAATTCATACTACAAAAAGTGTACGTAAGAATAGTGATTGATACAGAGCAATGAAAGTGACTGAATGCAGAATAAGTGTGGAGCAAGGGGATTTTACGAAAGGCAGGGAACGTGTGGATCATATTTTTGCAGTGAGAATGACGGTGGAAAAATATATAGTGAAAGGTAAGAGGCTGAGTACAGCTTAAATGGATCTGGAGTTTAGGAATACATGCGGGAGTGAGACAGGACTGTGTGATGTCACTGTGGCTTTTAACACATATAAGAGAGGTGAAAGCAAAACTAGGGAAAGGTGTGTAGTGACAGCATGGTGGTGAGGTATGGTGGCTAGTGACAAACCTATTTGCGGACGATAATGTGTTGTCTGCCGAGTATGAAGAGGAGCTGCAGAACATTGCAAGTGTGTCTTATAATTTGTGTAAACATAGGCGACTGAAGGTTAAATGCAGGTAAAAGTAATGTAATGTTGTTTGAAGGAAATAGAGTGAAAGTATAGATTCCCAAAACCCTTTAGAGTGAGAAAAAAAATGTACTAAACTGTGTTATATAGATATGCAGGGAAGAAAGACTGGAAGGCATGATAGAATCTAAGTGTTTAGGAGCCATCTCAGGTAAGTTTTGTGATATGGAAGGAAAGACAAAGAAGAGAACAGTAAAGGGTAGAAGAATTACTGGGTCCCATAAAAGAATAATGAAGGGTTGAGGTGTAAGTATGGAAGTGAAGAAAGGATTAATGGACAGCATAGTCCTCCTAAACCTGATTTATGCAGCCAAAACATGAACATTGAATGTTTCACAGAGGTCAAGAATCCAGGCGCTGAAAATGAGTTATTGAGAGGAGCATATGGTATAACTAGAAGAAATGAAGAAAGCAATGACGGAGTGTACGAGAGATTTGATATGGCAGGGAATGCAAAGGGAATGAATGAATGAATTGTGGAGTGGCAGAGTGGGTGAAACATAATACTTTGAAGTGGTTTGGGCATTTAGAAAGAATTGGAAGATGGGGAGTTTACATGAAAAGTGTATGATAGTATAATTAAAGGGGTTGGTACGAGAGGAAGATCACTTGTGAAATGGGCAAACAGAGTGAAGGTGGTCTGGAGGAAGAAAAAAGGGGGAAAAATGCATGGAATGGTTCACGCGAGGGACAAATGTAAGGACAGGGATAAGTGGAGACTCTTTTGCTGTGGCCACCTCCTTAACAGGAGTTCCTGGAGGGAACAGGCATCAGAGATATAGATAAATAAACAGATAAACTTATTGTACCAGCATATCCCTGAACATATCGTGTTCAAAGAAATATCAATCCATCAAAATAACATCAAAGTCTCTGCATGTGATAGCCTGGGATTTGAAAATATCACTCATGGGATCCTGGCTGAGAAAAGTAAGTATGTAATGCATGAGATCTCATGAAACGACATGAGTAAATATAAAGCATGCAATCCCAGCAAAAAAGTTTACAAGGATGGGAACTATCATGAACTGAACAACTTTAGAAACACTGGCTGAGAGACTGAACATCACATTACATTAGATTCTAAATTACATAAAGGAGATGACATCTTTTGAATAATAGTAAGGGAAAGAGAAAGAAGGACAGGTATATCAAGACTGGTTTAAAAAGAGGTATCGGAAGGCAAAATTGGAACAGAACATTTTAAGATACGGAGACACAAGAGTTAGATAGCTTATGAAAGATTTATGAAAATGAAAACCAAGGAGATGAACTAATGAAGGAGAAACAACACAAACCTTTAATTTTGATGACCCTCATAGTTCCAAAATTATTTGTTTACTCCAGTTCATCTAGAGTAAATTCAAAACTCCTTGCAACAACAGCAAAGCCACTAAAAATGACTTTAACTTACTATCTCGATTATCACCCATGTCTATCTATCTATCTATATCTCTGGGACCAGTTCTAATTGGATCTTCCACCTCAAAGAGGTGGGCATGGCAACAGAGTCTCCATGACTAAAGAACTCCAGTGCCACTTCTTAGCCTTTAGTACCTCACCCTTAACAGGCCACTGGTGGAGGGCAAGTACAGCATAGTGTTTGCAGAGGCTCCTACCTAATATTCTTAATGACTACTTCTATCTAATGTTACTACCTAATACTCCTTCCTATATGTTCCTACCTACTACTTCTATCCACTGTTCCTATCATTTTGCGAAAAGGCAGGGCTATGGCATAGCACTCACTACAGAAAAATCTAGAGATACAAAGAATGAGCAGCTTGAGTTAAGTGATGTCAAGCTGTTACGTATGATAAGGAGAGATTGTATGTTTGTGGACAGAATGCCATTAGTCCACATGTTAGTGAAGCAGAAAGAAAAGACAGGTACCTGGGTCAGAGGAGTACAATTTGACAACCACATCCATGTGGTGTTGCCATATTGTAAGATTACTTCAAGAAAGTGTTTCTTATGATGTCATCAATATGGATTTTACAAGGCTAGGTTGGTTACCTCTCCTATGTCACTCACCTCTAGTCCTCCTTTCTCAGGATTGTGGTGAAACTTTTGTCATATCCCTTACCATCTCCAAAGCATATGATAAAGTGTGGTATAGGAAGAGTGGCATATGACAGGGTATGGGCCATGACTAACAGGGTGTGGCATAAGTCTTTGCTTTCTAAACTAACTTTCTATGTCTTGTCTGTTCCTCTCTATTCCCTAATGCATACAGTTTCCTCTCTGAACAGTTGCTCTGTTTGTAAAAAACTCTTAAGCAAAGTGAAGATGACAATAAGATATACAATGAAATCAAAACTGTAATAAACAGTAAAGAGAGGACTTCAAAAGTCCAAACATAAACTGGAACACATTAACAGGTGACCAAATTAAAACTATAATAAATAGTAAATACATTATAATAGTAGGGCACTCCAACAGTCCAAACATAAATTGGAAAACTTTAACTGGTGACTGACTGAGAGGGAATGAGACCAACAGAACTGATGGAAGACACTTTTCTAGAACAGTTAATCGAAAAACCAACCAGAGGTAAAAACATTCTTGATCTTGTCTTTGCCAGTAACACAAACTTAATCAACTCTTGCAAAGTAGGTGAGAGTTTGTCAAACAGTGATCACATTTTGAATACATTAAAGACAAAATTAGATTATGAAATGACAACAAACGCTTGATCCCAGATCACAGGTGAGCAAATTCTAAAAACATTAGACAAGAAATTCACAGTACCAATCGGACAAAACTTCTTGATGATTACACAATGGAGGAAATGTGGAATAATTCTAAAAACACACTACTCAAGATTGAAAATAAATATATTCCACAAATTACAAGGAGAATGTGCAGTATTTCAAAACCACCATGAATGACTAGGAGAACAGAGGGACTAATTTACCAAAAGAAGAAAACATAAGAAATTCAAATCAATGGGAACCAATGAAAATTGCCAGATATTAATTTAAATCCAGAGAGAGTGGAAGAAGGTCAAAAGACAGAGCAACTGCGACAAAGGAAAAAGAATATCCCTGAAAGTTAAGAATAATTTGAAGGAATCCTTCAAATATATAAGACAAAGGAAGACAGTAAAAGAAGGAATTGGACCATTACGAAACAAACATGACACACTAACTACTGATGGCAAGAAAATGGCTAACATACTAAATTATTCTTTCAACTCTGTATTCACAATTGAAGAAACATCTCAAATACCGCAACCAATGAAAATCTTTCAAGGATCCGATGAAGAAGAGTTGAAGGTTAGAGAAATAAAGAGCTCTGAAGTACTTAAATACTTAAATCCTAACAAATCCAACAGCCCAGATAACTTAGATCTGAGACTTTTAAAGGTCAGAAGACATCTGATATACCCTATAAAAAAAATATTCAACAAATCACTATCGGATGGTCAGGTGCTAACTGACTGGAAACTAGCAAATGTTATTCCTATAAAAAAAAAAAAAGAAAATAGACAAAAAGTGTGCCTTGAGCTGCTGCCCAATTGGCCTTATGTCAGCATTAGGTAAAGAGCGTTGGAAAATGGAAAAAATAATGGTATAAAATTTTCACATTTCTAGATAAAATCACGTCAGACAACTAACATGATTTCTGCTATAGAAGATCCCGCCTGATAAATTTGCTGGAATTTTTTTAATGTTATATATCAGAATTGGGATGAAAATTTACTGTCTGACATAATATATTTAGATAATCAAAAGTCTTTTGATAAAGTACCTAACAAGATACCTTTACATAAACTCAAAGCATAGGGCTTCAGTGAAGAACTCTGTCCAAGGATCAGAGACTGGCTTACTGGAAGTAAGCAGCATGTAGTATTAAAAGGCGAAGCCTCAGACTGGCTAGATGTAACAAGTGGTGTGCCACAGGCCCAAACTAGCAGGTAGAGCTGTAATCAGGTGGGACTGCGAAATGATTCAAAGAGATCTTACCTTAAGAGGAGAGTGGTTAGACAGATGCCAAATGAAATTTGCTGGAGAAAAGTGTAAAGTTATGCACTTTGGAGACAAGAATACATGTTAAGACTACAAAGTATTTGGAAACTCTCTAACTAAAGTAAATGAAGAAAAGGACCTTGGAGTTGTCATTAGCAAGAATTTGAAATATACTAAACAGTGTCAAACAGCGAGTAAAAAAGGTAACCAAATGTTAGGTTTCATAGCCAGGAACATAGATAATAAGACACCAGAAACAATGCTCACACTTTATAATTCTCTAGTGAGATCACACTTTGAATATGCAGTCCAGTTTGGCCCAAAACTATAAAAAAGATGAGGAAAAATTAGAATAAGTACAAAGATGCACAACAAAATTGATCCCACCCTTTAGAAATCTGGCATATAGAGAGAGGCTAAAATGACTGGATATCTTCTCCCTTAAAAAAATGCAGACTTTGCGACAACTTAATCCAAATGTTCAAAATTCTGAACAGGTTCAATAAAGTAAACCACAAGAAAACACGGGTACTAGGACAAATGGAACATAACTCAAAGCTAGAAGATGCAGTGCTGACATGGGAAAAAGCTCTTTTCCTATAGGTGTGTTGAGCACTTGAATAAGTTACCATCAAACATAGTGAATGCTAAAATCATAGATATCTTCAAAAGTCATTTACACAAGTATTTTATAAATTCAGGTATGTATATGTGCGTGTGTGAGCATTTATGTATATACAAGTGCATGTGGGTGGGTTGGTCAATTCTTTCATCTATTTCCTTGTGCTACCTCGCAAATGCGGGAGACAGTGACAAAGTATAATAATAATAACAATTTTGAGAAAAAAGCCAGAAATAAACATATAAATGACAACGGTAATAAGGACATTAGAAGGGTAATGTGCAGCAGTGGGGAGTCAGTGATAGCTTAAAAATGTAATGAGTGAAATTAAATTTTCATGTCTTTTTTTTTCAGACAACTCAGTCATGGGCCAACCAGGCCGCCTGTTGTCTGTTTTTCTCACGTAAACAAATGACTCACTTCCCAGGCCCTCTCATCCCCCACAGACTGCATACTTGCCCCCTTCTCCAAGACTCTTGCAGTTACCTCCCTTAAAACTCAATCACATCCCTAACCACAGACGAACTTTCACCTGGAACTACTCACTCTACTCTCCTACTTGTACACATGCCTTGCACCCTTGGTAAAAGCTTTTCTCTGCTTCCATCAACTTTCCTCCCACACCATTTATTCTTAAGACCTTCCACAAGAAATCTCTATCAACCCATCATATGATTTCTCTAGATCTATAAATGTTAAATACAAATCCTTCTGTTTCTCTAATAATTCTGTACACATATTCTTTATAGCAAACACCTGATCTGCACATCCTCTACCACTTGTGACTCTACCATGTTCCTCCCCAATCTGATGCTCTATACATGCCTTCATCTTCTCAATCACCATTCTCACATGCAACTTTCCTGATACAATTAAACTTATACCTCTGTAGTTTGATGACTCACCTTTGCACCCCATACTTTTATAAAATGGCCATATATGTATTCTGTTAATCCTCATGCAGTTCAACATGATACATGCATACAATGAAAATCCTAACTAGCCAATCACCGACACAATCATCCCCTTTCTACAGAAATTCAGCTGAAATACCACCATCCACTCTAGCTGCTTTGCCACATTTCGTCTTACACAAAGCTTTCACCACTTCTCTTTTCACCAAACTACTCCCCGTGACTCTCTTACTTTACAAACCATCCTGATCCAAGCATCCTACATCTGTCAACCTATCATCAAATACATTGAACAGTCCTTCGAAATACTCACTCCATATCCTCTTCACTTCTTCACTAACTGTTACCACTTCCCCCATTTATCCACTTCAATAATGTTCCCATATGTTCTCTTGTTTTTTGCATACTAAAACCTCTTTCCAAAACATCCTCTTATTGTCCCTGACATTTACTTCACTGAAACTCACTCACCCTGCACCTTCCTATTGACCTCCTGCTATTTTCTCTCATACATCTCCCAGCCATTATTTTGTTAATGTTAGCTGAGATGGCATGGGCATGTGTGAACGAGGAAAGCTGAGAGTAAATGTGAATAAGAGCAAGGTTATCAGGTTCAGTTGGGTTGGGGGAAGAGTTAATTGGGAGGTAAGTTTGAATGGAGAAAAAGTGGAGGAAGTGAAGTGTTTTAGATATCTAAGAGTGGATTTGGCAGCGGACAGAACCATGGAAGTGGAAGTGAGTCACAGGGTGGGGGAGGGGGCAAAGGTTCTGGGAGCGTTGAAGAATGTGTGGAAGTCGAGAACGCTATCTCGGAAAACAATAATGGATATGTTTGAAGGAATAGTGGTTCTAACAATGTTATATGGTTGTAAGGCGTGGGCTATAGATAGGGTTGTGCAAAGGAGGGTGGGTGTGTTGGAAATGAGATGTTTGAGGGCAATATTTGGTGTGAGATGGTTTGATTGAGTAAGTAATGAAAAGGTAAGAGAGATGTGTGGTAATAAAAAGAGTGTGGTTGAGAGAGCAGAAGAGTGTATTGAAATGTTTTGGTCAAATGCCTCCTGTGTTTGCGAGGTAGCGCAAGGAAACAGATGAAAGAATGGCCCAACCCGATATATATATATATATATATATATATATATATATATATATATATATATATATATATATATATATATACATATATTATCCCTGGGGATAGGGGATTAAGAATACTTCCCACGTATTCCCTGCGTGTCGTAGAAGGCGACTAAAAGGGGAGGGAGCGGGGGGCTGGAAATCCTCCCCTCTCGTTTTTTTTTAATTTTCCAAAAGAAGGAACAGAGGGGGGCCAGGTGAGGATATTCCGAAAAAGGCCCAGTCCTCTGTTCTTAACGCTACCTCGCTAATGCGGGAAATGGCGAATAGTTTGAAAAAAAAAAAAATATATATACATATATATATATATATATATATCCCTGAGGATAGGGGAGAAAGAATACTTCCAACGTATTCCCTGCGTGTCGTAGAAGGCGACTAAAAGGGAAGGGAGCGGAGGGCTGGAAATCCTCCCCTCTCGTTTTTTTTTTTTTAATTTTCCAAAAGAGGGAACAGAGAAGAGGGCCAGGTGAGGATATTCCCTCAAAGGCCAAGTCCTCTGTTCTTAACGCTACCTCACTATCGCGGGAAATGGCGAATAGTATGAAAAAGAAAAAAAATATATATATATATATTCTTTTTTTTTCATACTATTCACCATTTCCCGCATTAGCAAGGTAGCGTTAAAAACAGAGGACTGGGCCTTAGAGGGAATATCCTCACCTGGCCCCCTTCTCTGTTCCTTCTTTTGGAAAATTGAAAAAAAAAAAAAAATGAGAGGGGAGGATTTCCAGCCCCCCGCTCCCTTCCCTTTTAGTCGCCTTCTACGACACGCAGGGAATACGTGGGAAGTATTCTTTCTCCCCTATCCCCAGGGATAATATATATATATATATATATATATATATATATATATATATATATATATATATATATATATATATATATATATATATAATTTTTTTTTTTTTTTATACTTTGTCGCTGTCTCCCGCGTTTGCGAGGTAGCGCAAGGAAACAGACGAAAGAAATGGCCCAATCCCCCCCATACACATGTATATACATACGTCCACACACGCAAATATACATACCTACACAGCTTTCCATGGTTTACCCCAGACGCTTCACATGCCCGGATTCAATCCACTGACAGCACGTCAACCCCGGTATACCACATCGCTCCAATTCACTCTATTCCTTGCCCTCCTTTCACCCTCCTGCATGTTCAGGCCCCGATCACACAAAATCTTTTTCACTCCATCTTTCCACCTCCAATTTGGTCTCCCTCTTCTCCTTGCTCCCTCCACCTCCGACACATATATCCTCTTGGTCAATCTTTCCTCACTCATCCTCTCCATGTGCCCAAACCACTTCAAAACACCCTCTTCTGCTCTCTCAACCACGCTCTTTTTATTTCCACACATCTCTCTTACCCTTACGTTACTCACTCGATCAAACCACCTCACACCACACATTGTCCTCAAACATCTCATTTCCAGCACATCCATCCTCCTGCGCACAACTCTATCCATAGCCCACGCCTCGCAACCATACAACATTGTTGGAACCACTATTCCTTCAAACAGACCCATTTTTGCTTTCCGAGATAATGTTCTCGACTTCCACACATTCTTCAAGGCCCCCAGATTTTCGCCCCCTCCCCCACCCTATGATCACCTCCGCTTCCATGGTTCCATCCGCTGCCAGATCCACTCCCAGATATCTAAAACACTTCACTTCCTCCAGTTTTTCTCCATTCAAACTCACCTCCCAATTGACTTGACCCTCAACCCTACTGTACCTAATAACCTTGCTCTTATTCACATTTACTCTTAACTTTCTTCTTCACACACTTTACCAAACTCAGTCACCAGCTTCTGCAGTTTCTCACATGAATCAGCCACCAGCGCTGTATCATCAGCGAACAACAACTGACTCACTTCCCAAGCTCTCTCATCCCCAACAGACTTCATACTTGCCCCTCTTTCCAAAACTCTTGCATTTACCTCCCTAACAACCCCATCCATAAACAAATTAAACAACCATGGAGACATCACACCCCCCTGCCGCAAACCTACATTCACTGAGAACCAATCACTTTCCTCTCTTCCTACACGTACACATGCCTTACATCCTCGATAAAAACTTTTCACTGCTTCTAACAACTTTCCTCCCACACCATTTATTCTTAAGACCTTCCACAAGAAATCTCTATCAACCCATCATATGATTTCTCTAGATCTATAAATGTTAAATACAAATCCTTCTGTTTCTCTAATAATTCTGTACACATATTCTTTATAGCAAACACCTGATCTGCACATCCTCTACCACTTGTGACTCTACCATGTTCCTCCCCAATCTGATGCTCTATACATGCCTTCATCTTCTCAATCACCATTCTCACATGCAACTTTCCTGATACAATTAAACTTATACCTCTGTAGTTTGATGACTCACCTTTGCACCCCATACTTTTATAAAATGGCCATATATGTATTCTGTTAATCCTCATGCAGTTCAACATGATACATGCATACAATGAAAATCCTAACTAGCCAATCACCGACACAATCATCCCCTTTCTACAGAAATTCAGCTGAAATACCACCATCCACTCTAGCTGCTTTGCCACATTTCGTCTTACACAAAGCTTTCACCACTTTCTCTTTCACACACTTTTCCAAACTCAGTCACCAGCTTCTGCAGTTTCTCACATGAATCAGCCACCAGCGCTGTATCATCAGCGAACAACAACTGACTCACTTCCCAAGCTCTCTCATCCCCAACAGACAGCATACTTGCCCCACTCTCCAAACTTGCATTTACCTCCCTAACCACCCCATCCATAAATAAATTAAACAACCATGGGGACATCTCACACCCCTGCCGCAAACCTACATTCACTGAGAACCAATCACTTTCCTCTCTTCCTACACGTACACATGCCTTACATCCTCGATAAAAACTTTTCACTGCTTCTAACAACTTTCCTCCCACACCATTTATTCTTAAGACCTTCCACAAGAAATCTCTATCAACCCATCATATGATTTCTCTAGATCTATAAATGTTAAATACAAATCCTTCTGTTTCTCTAATAATTCTGTACACATATTCTTTATAGCAAACACCTGATCTGCACATCCTCTACCACTTGTGACTCTACCATGTTCCTCCCCAATCTGATGCTCTATACATGCCTTCATCTTCTCAATCACCATTCTCACATGCAACTTTCCTGATACAATTAAACTTATACCTCTGTAGTTTGATGACTCACCTTTGCACCCCATACTTTTATAAAATGGCCATATATGTATTCTGTTAATCCTCATGCAGTTCAACATGATACATGCATACAATGAAAATCCTAACTAGCCAATCACCGACACAATCATCCCCTTTCTACAGAAATTCAGCTGAAATACCACCATCCACTCTAGCTGCTTTGCCACATTTCGTCTTACACAAAGCTTTCACCACTTTCTCTTTCACACACTTTACCAAACTCAGTCACCAGCTTCTGCAGTTTCTCACATGAATCAGCCACCAGCGCTGTATCATCAGCGAACAACAACTGACTCACTTCCCAAGCTCTCTCATCCCCAACAGACTTCATACTTGCCCCTCTTTCCAAAACTCTTGCATTTACCTCCCTAACAACCCCATCCATAAACAAATTAAACAACCATGGGGACATCTCACACCCCTGCCGCAAACCTACATTCACTGAGAACCAATCACTTTCCTCTCTTCCTACACGTACACATGCCTTACATCCTCGATAAAAACTTATATATATATATATAAGAATATATGGTGTGGGAGGAAAGTTGTTAGAAGCAGTGAAAAGTTTTTATTGAGGCTGTAAGGCATGTGTACGTGTAGGAAGAGAGGAAAGTGATTGGTTCTCAGTGAATGTAGGTGTGTGGCAGGGGTGTGCGATGTCTCCATGGTTGTTTAATTTGTTTATGGATGGGGTTGTTAGGGAGGTGAATGCAAGAGTTTTGGAAAGAGGGGCAAGTATGAAGTCTGTTGTGGATGAGAGAGCTTGGGAAGTGAGTCAGTTGTTGTTCGCTGATGATACAGCGCTGGTGGCTGATTCATGTAAGAAACTGCAGAAGCTGGTGACTGCGTTTGGTAAAGTGTGTGAAAGAAGAAAGTTAAGAGTAAATGTGAATAAGAGCAAGGTTATTAGGTACAGTAGGGTTGAGGGTCAAGTCAATTGGGAGGTAAGTTTGAAGGGAGAAAAGCTGGAGGAAGTGAAGTGTTTTAGATATCTGGGAGTGGATCTGGCAGCGGATGGAACCATGGAAGCGGAAGTGAATCATAGGGTGGGGGAGGGGGCAAAAATTCTGGGAGCCTTGAAGAATGTTTGGAAGTCGAGAACATTATCTCGGAAAGCAAAAATGGGTATGTTCGAAGGAATAGTGGTTCCAACAATGTTGTATGGTTGCGAGGCGTGGGCTATGGATAGAGTTGTGCACAGGAGGGTGGATGTGTTGGAAATGAGATGTTTGAGGACAATATGTGGTGTGAGGTGGTTTGATTGAGTAAGTAACATAAGGGTAAGAGAGATGTGTGGAAATAAAAAGAGCGTGGTTGAGAGAGCAGAAGAGGGTGTTTTGAAATGGTTTGGGCACATGGAGAGAATGAGTGAGGAAAGATTGACCAAGAGGATATATGTGTCGGAGGCGGAGGGAACGAGGAGAAGTGGGAGACCAAATTGGAGGTGGAAAGATGGAGTGAAAAAGATTTTGTGTGATCGGGGCCTGAACATGCAGGAGGGTGAAAGGAGGGCAAGGAATAGAGTGAATTGGATCGATGTGGTATACCGGGGTTGACGTGCTGTCAGTGGATTGAATCAGGGCATGTGAAGCGTCTGGGGTAAACCATGGAAAGCTGTGTAGGTATGTATATTTGCGTGTGTGGACGTATGTATATACATGTGTATGGGGGTGGGTTGGGCCATTTCTTTCGTCTGTTTCCTTGCGCTACCTCGCAAACGTGGGAGACAGCGGCAAAAAAAAAAAAAAAAAAAATATATATATATATATATGGAGGATGGATGTGCTGGAAATGAGATGTTTGAGGACAATGTGTGGTGTGAGGTGGTTTGATCGAGTAAGTAACGTAAGGGTAAGAGAGATGTGTGGAAATAAAAAGAGCGTGGTTGAGAGAGCAGAAGAGGGTGTTTTGAAATGGTTTGGGCACATGGAGAGAATGAGTGAGGAGAGATTGACCAAGAGGATATATGTGTCGGAGGTGGAGGGAACGAGGAGAAGAGGG
Organism: Panulirus ornatus; assembly: GCF_036320965.1. NCBI lineage: Eukaryota > Metazoa > Arthropoda > Malacostraca > Decapoda > Palinuridae > Panulirus > Panulirus ornatus. The sequence goes on along the minus strand of NC_092240.1, from coordinate 56,508,566 downwards.
AGACCAAATTGGAGGTGGAAAGATGGAGTGAAAAAGATTTTGTGTGATCGGGGCCTGAACATGCAGGAGGGTGAAAGGAGGGCAAGGAATAGAGTGAATTGGAGTCATGTGGTATACAGGGGTTGACGTGCTGTCAGTGGATTGAATCAAGGCATGTGAAGCGTCTGGGGTAAACCATGGAAAGCTGTGTAGGTATGTATATTTGCGTGTGTGGACGTGTGTATGTACATGTGTATGGGGGGGGGGTTGGGCCATTTCTTTCGTCTGTTTCCTTGCGCTACCTCGCAAACGCGGGAGACAGCGACAAAGTATGAAAAAAAAAAAAAAAAAAAAAAAAATATATATATATATATGCTAGTAGCTGATTTCAGAAGTGAAGGGGACAGTGAGAAGGGAACGGCCAAATCAAAGATGGAAAGATGGTATGAAAATGATTTTGAGTGATCGGGGCCTGAACATGCAGGAGGGTGAGGGGCGTGCTCGGGATGGAGTGAATTGGAGCGAGGTGGTATACATGGGTCGACGTGCTTTCTGGGAGCTGAACCAGGGGGTGTGAAGCTGCCAGGGGGGAGCATGGAAGGGTATGTGGGGCCTGGTTGTGGACGGGGGGCTGTGTTTTCGGTGCGTTGCACGTGGCGGCTGGAGAGTGGATGTGGGCGAGTGCGGCCTTTGTTTTTCTCTTGTTGACGCTGCCTCTCTAATGTGGGGAAACGCCGATCATATATATATATATATGTATATATATATGTATGTATATATATGTGTGTATATATATATATATATAGGGGATAGGGGAGAAAGAATACTTCCCACGTATTCCCTGCGTGTCGTAGAAGGCGACTAAAAGGGAAGGGAGCGGGGGGCTGGAAATCCTCCCCTCTCGCTTTTTTTTTAATTTTCCAAAAGAAGGAACAGAGAAGAGGGCCAGGTGAGGATATTCCCTCAAAGGCCATGTCCTCTGTTCTTAACGCTACCTCGCTATCGCGGGAAATGGCGAATAGTATGACATGACATATATATATATATATATATATATATATATATATATATATATATATATATATATATATATATATATATTTTGTTCCATTGTACTTAATTTCTGTTTTCTACATTAGGCAGGTAGTGCTAGGAAACAGACGAAGAATGGCAAATCCACTCATATATAAACATAAACACCCATACACACACATATACATACATATACACATCAGCATATACATTCATATACATATACAAACATATACATATGTTTGTATATGTTTGTATATGGGTATGTTTGTATAATGGGTATGTTTGAGGGAATAGTGGTTCCAACAATGCTGTATGGTTGCGAGGCGTGGGCTATGGATAGAGATGTGCGCAGGAGGATGGATGTGCTGGAAATGAGATGTTTGAGGACAATGTGTGGTGTGAGGTGGTTTGATCGAGTAAGTAACGTAAGGGTAAGAGAGATGTGTGGAAATAAAAAGAGCGTGGTCGAGAGAGCAGAAGAGGGTGTTTTGAAATGGTTTGGGCACATGGAGAGAATGAGTGAGGAGAGATTGACCAAGAGGATATATGTGTCGGAGGTGGAGGGAACGAGGAGAAGAGGGAGACCAAATTGGAGGTGGAAAGATGGAGTGAAAAAGATTTTGTGTGATCGGGGCCTGAACATGCAGGAGGGTGAAAGGAGGGCAAGAAATAGAGTGAATTGGAGTCATGTGGTATACAGGGGTTGACGTGCTGTCAGTGGATTGAAGCAAGGCATGTGAAGCGTCTGGGGTAAACCATGGAAAGCTGTGTAGGTATGTATATTTGCGTGTCTGGACGTGTGTATGTACATGTGTATGGGGGGGGGGGGGTTGGGCCATTTCTTTCGTCTGTTTCCTTGCGCTACCTCGCAAACGCGGGAGACAGCGACAAAGTATAAAAAAAAAAAAAAAAAAAAAAAAAAAAAAAACATATTCATACTTGCTTGCCTTCATCCATTTGCATCACCATCCCACCCCACAGGAAACAGCATTGCCACCCCTTGTCAGCGAGGCAGCACCAGAAAAAGACAAAAAAAAGACCACATTCGTTTACATTCAGTCTCTAGCTGTCATGGTAATGCACCAAAACCACAGCTCACTATCCACATCTAAGTCCCACATACCTTTCCATAGTTTACCCCAGATGTTTCATATGCCCTAGTTCAGTCCACTGACTGTATGTCGACCTCGGTATACCACATCATTCCAATTCACTCTATTCCTTGCTTGCCTCCCACCTTCATGTATGTTCAGACCCTGATCAATCAAATTCTTTTTCACTCCATTCTTCCACCTCCAATTTGGTCTCCCACTTCTCCTTGTTCCCTCCACTTCAGACACATATATCCTCTTTGTCAATCTTTCCTCACTCATTCTCAATATGTCCAAACCATTTCAACACACCCTCTTCTGCTTTCTCAACCACACTCTTTTTATTACCACACATCTCTCTTACCCTTTCATTATTTACTTGATCAAATCACCTCACACCACATGTCCTCAAACATTCTATTTCCAACAAATCCACCCTCCGCTGTACATGTCTTGCAACCATATAATATTGTTAGAACTACTATTCTTCCACATTCTTCATCGCTCTCAGAACCTTCACCCCCTCTCCACCCAATGACTTGCTTCCACTTCCATGGTTCCAATCACAGATAAGTCCACTCCCAGATATGCAAAACACTTCACTTCCTCTAATTTTTCTCCATTCAAACTCATCCCAACTAACTTATCCCTCAACCCTGTCTAACCTAATAACCTTGCTCTTATTCACATTTACTCTCACCTTTCTCCTTTCACACACTTTTCCAAACTCAGTCACCAACTTCTGTAGTTTCTCACTCAAATCAGCCACCAGAGCTGTATCATTGGTGAACAACGACTAATTCACTTCCCAGGACCTCTCATCCCCAACAGACAGCATACTTGCCCCACTCTCCAAACTTGCATTTACCTCCCTAACCACCCCATCCATAAATAAATTAAACAACCATGGGGACATCTCACACCCCTGCCGCAGACCGACCTTCAATGGGAACCAATCATTCTCCTCCTTTCCTACTCATACACCTTAGCCTGAGCCATGTATCTAATTCATCAACCAACCTCTGAGAGAGGATGAACAGCTGGGTTGACTGTGGACCGACTGCCACAACCAGGATTCAAGCCTATTAGCTCGACCCTGGGTGGCCTGTGAATGTGTCACGGTCAGGAACGCTAACTGCTGTAAGTGCCATCTGCATACTTCTCTTTTTCCCTTCATTAGAAACTATTCTGTCATCCCACCACTTACAATCCTTTTTCACTTGCCTATCTCCCATCTTACTCATATGACATGCATCTCTCGCACATGCCAACACTTTTTTTTTTTTTTTTTTTTTATACTTTGTCGCTGTCTCCCGCGTTTGCGGGGGATAGGTATCCCTGGGGATAGGGGTGAAAGAATACTTCCCACGTATTCCTCGCGTGTCGTAGAAAGCGACTAGAGGGGACGGAAGCGGGGGGCCGGAAATCCTCCCCTCCTTGTATTAACTTTCTAAAATGGGAAACAGAAGAAGGAGTCACGCGGGGAGTGCTCATCCTCCTCGAAGGCTCAGAGTGGGGTGCCTAAATGTGTGTGGATGTAACCAAGATGTGAAAAAAGGAGAGATAGGTAGTATGTTTGAGGAAAGGAACCTGGATGTTTTGGCTCTGAGTGAAACGAAGCTCAAGGGTAAAGGGGAAGAGTTTGTTTTTATTCTTTATGCCAACACTACCTCCTAAATATCTCCCCTTTCTCAAACTCCCCTAGCTTCATTTACTTTCACCTTTTGCCATTCTACACTCAATCTCTCCAGGTATTTCTTCACACATGACTCTTTTTTGCAAGCTCACTTAATTCAACTACCCTCTTCTCAACCAAAACTTTCCTCTTTTCCAAAAACCTCTACAAATCTTCACCCTTGCCCCCACTAGGTAATGGATCAGACGTCCCTAAAACTGCCACTCTCAGCACATTCAAATGCAAAAGTGTCTCTTTAGCATGTCTATCAATTACTATGCAATCCAATTATTCCTGGTGATCATCATTCCTACTCCATACATACATTTGTGTACGTCCCTCTTTTTAAACCAGCTTCTCCTAATTGCCTGTTCCTTGTCAACACACAATCCCACTAGTTGTTCACCATTTCTATTCACAATACTAAACTCTACATGTCCCTTAATCATACCCTCAACTGTCACATTACTCGCTTTTGCATTTAAATCACCTATCACTAATACCCAGCATCTTCCATCAAGACTGCTGACACACTCACCTGCTCCCAAAACATATGGCTCTCGTGCTTTCTTCTCATGACCAGGTGCAAAAACACTAATAATCACCCATCTCTCACCATCCACTTTCAGTATTACCCATATCAATCTAGAAATTACGTCCTTAGACTCTATCACACACACTACCACAACTCCTGCTTCAGGAGTAGTGTTACCCCTTCCTTAGTTTTTGTCCTCTCACCAACCATAGACCACATCTTTGACACCTCCAAACCATTCTTCCCCTTTACCCTTGAGCTTTGCTTAACTCAGAGCCAGAACCCCCAGGTTCCTTTCTTCAAACGTGCTACCTATCTATCCTTTCTACTCACCTTGGTTACATCCACACACATTCAGACACCTTAGCCCAGGCCATCAAGAAGAATGGGGATACAGGGAATACAGAGGAAAAGGTTTTCTTGTGAGCAACTATTTCATATATACAAGATTTTTTTTCATTCACCCAAGCATGGAATTCTACTCACACATCTGTAATAGCTCTTCCTCTAGTTCTCTGCTAACCAGAGTGGAACCAAAAGCCAACCAACTCATTAATTCTCCTGGCATCATCTCTCTACAATCATCCCTTTCCATACACCATAATGTTGCTACTTTCTCTATGATTTACAGATATTATTTTGACCCTAGTTCTTGTGAGCTCTCTGTAAGTGTCCCCACACCCAAGGCATGTGTCTGGCTGCTACTTCCCAGAATTTCTGGGTGGAGACTAGACTCAAATAACGACTTATGATATCTCCTTCCCTATAACACTTAAGTTGTGGAATTCTCTTCCTCCTTAAGTCTTTCCCTCTTCCTATAACCTTTCAAACTTTAAGATTCGGTCTACAAACACCTGCAGAGCCCTTATTAATCTATATTTTCTTTTTCTCTCACTTCAAGAAAAATATGGGCACAAATAAAAGTCATACTACCTTTGATTATACAGAATTATGAATCATTAAAGATGAATTCTGACGATGGTGACTGATTAGATCCAGCAAGATGGAGAGACGGGACAAGAGTCATAGTGATACTTAGAATGTTGACACATCAATGAATGATGATGAAGCTCTAACCACTCGAAAAACTTACATGGATGAACCAAAGATAAAAGCATCATCATGGCTTTTGAAGTCCACAAAGAATTCATTAGTTATCAACTGTTCTTCTTATAATGGTTCAACCCCCTAACTCTTTATTAAGTCTTCCTTTCCATTACTCAAAATCCACATTTTTCAAAAAGTTAGAAAATATATTCAACCTTGCAATTTCAAAGATATTCATATACCAATGAAGAAAAGAACTTTTAAAAATTTTGTTCACTCCTTTCATTATGTTTCTATTTCAGCACAACATTTTACAAAATGCAAGAGTAAGGCCTGAGTGTCGTGTGAGTTGCCACTGTGCAAATTTCATCATTCACTTTACCTACACAAAAATACTATCTACTGATTATAAGTACATTTTACATTGCATAATAAAGCCTTCACTTTACCTAAACCAAAATACTATTTACTAATTATCAGTACAATTTATATTGCATAATAAGCCTTCCTTTCATAATGAAACTAATTAAATGATAATTTTTTCATAACAGCAAAACTATAAAAGTGTGTAAACTCCCAGACACACCAGTGAGGTGCAGCTTTGTCAAAGTCACATGGGCAAAGGTAACACTGTCCCCACCTCTGCTAGAAAACCTTCTCCTACCTTGCCTCAATCAACTTTCAATACAAATACAGATCATCATCAAATAATTCCTGATCATTTGCCTGATATTCAAAATTTAGCCAAAGGCTGCTCAATTTCTTCCCTATAAAATTCATGAAAATGAGTCAGACATTGACATGGCTGAGGATGACTGACTATTAGATGAAATTATCATGCACTTCTGCCTCCTAAGGTCAGCACAACTCTCAATGTGTAAAAATCCATGGCATAATGCGAGAAAAATTAAGGTGAGAGCTTTCCATGGATAAAATTTGATTGGATCCTTAAGGATGTTACTAAAAAGAGAAATTGTGACAATGAATGAGAAAAAATTATTAAGAGAGCATATTTCTGCTAATTATAATCACTAGATGTGAAAATAAGAAATGAATGGAACAAACACTTATAAAATATTGGCTACCGAAAAGTGGAACTTGAAGTGTGCTCAAAATTCCGGAAGATGGGAGAGCACCAGTGAAGTATATAGGAGACGTGTTGTCAGAGAGAATATGACATAGGTCATGGTATCACACAAAGGTATGAAAAATATTTGAGGTGGATTAGACATGTGGAGAAGATGAATATGTTTGGGTTTGGACATAAGGAGAGGATGAATGATGATAGGTTGGACAAGTAGAGAATGGAAATATGATAGCTTGGCTTAGAATATGAAAGGAGGAATGGAACTAACCTGATCAAAGAAAGTTGGGGATGACGTGACATCTGGTTTGTTTACAATGTTACAAGTTAGTTGTATACATACCTGTAGTCTGGTGCATAAGTCTCCCATCAGTGGAAACCATAATTTTGCCTCATTCTTAAAGATGTAAAATTTTATCAGTTTCTTTTCATCTGGAATGGTTTAAACAGCTCTATCTGAGAAAAACACAAAGGCACATGTAAAGAATCTTTTACACCAAATTAATCAGAATAATAAAAAATCAACAAGAATAAGGAAGGAAAGAAAGAAAAATATTCATATGAAACCTACATCAATTTACAAAATAACTTTCATTTGAGTAATTTCTATGAATGTACCTATAATTAATACATTCTTCTTCACTACAACAAAATTCTGTGCACACCCAAAGTTCTGTGGTAAATATTCCACAGATGTAAGATAAGGTAAAAGTGACAAACCATTCTGTACTGCCACTGAGAACCAACACAAATATATATGAGCCAAAGCATTTGGAGCCTCAGCTGGACTGGAATGCCACTAAAGCACATTTATTAAGTCTGCATTTTTCATATGCAGTATCATTACATAACAACAAAGATTAAAGTATATTCTACTTTCAATTTAGTATTACAGTACAATACACTCTTATAACTCAAATCCAGCAACCTTAGGGCTGAGCAATTACCAAATATGGAATTTTCTGAATTTTGGGAATTTAACATGTAGAGTACCTGACAGCAACTCAAATAATTTATATAAACTTATGGAGTTTTCTTCTCCCATCACAAAAGTCCATAAATTTGTCAAAAACAATTCAAATGTAATGTAGATGCAATTATCAAGAATTTTACATCATTCACTCTTGAAAAATGTATATGAAGACAAAAGCAGTGACAGCATATTACTTTACTGAAGTGTTGAATTAGAATTGACCTGACTGAGGTTGAAGGAAGTAAATATGTGTCTTCTTGCTGCAATGAGGTAACATCTCAAGGAAGAAAGAAATAAGGTTATGCACATCATTCATCATAGGAGCTGATGTGGATATGCTCGTAAGACCATCAAAACTAAGCTCAGGCTCAGGAAAATCATGTAAGGGGGTTGGTGAAGGGTTGGAGTTTTTGTACCTGTTTGTACATGGCTGTGAAGACTTCTTACACATTTCTTGCTGTGTCACTTGCTTTAGATAGTTAGCCTCTCCTATGATTGGCTTTTAGCACTGTGCAAAATGTTCACTTCATATATAAAGCCAAAACTAGAATATACTTCTCAGGTTTGTTCACTGCACTTAAAAAAACAAAAAGACCTAAATGAGAAGGTCTAAAGTAGGGCAACATACAGAGTTTCAGAATTAGGAGAAGATAGTTGCCAGGAAAGGTAATCACTTGTGATTACACTTTAACTGAAGGGCATGGGTCTCAGTGAACATCAGTACCTTACAAGAGCCACATTTTGGGAGTTGCCAGATTTTGGAATGCTGGATTTGAGACGTTACAATTTATGTAATATCAAGAGTAGATTACACTAATTTGCAAATAATATTAACTTCATTATGAAATATTCAAAATCTAGTAAACAACTCTCACTTATCATGAAGTTAATGACATTCAAAACTGGGTACAACAAGATAACAGTGGACATGAAATTCGTTTTGTAATGCAGGAAATCCTACAAAAAACACAATGGTTTCAACCACAGGCTATTCCATGTCCAATTCAACTAATATTACAAACTACACTTAATATACACCAGAAGGTGAAAAAATTACAAACTGCCACGTATATATGCATCATAAAACACAAGCAGTGTGGGTTGGGAAGTGGCAGCTACGTAAATACCACAGCATGATAAAAATCTTGCTATACCTTTGTACTTTCCACACACATGTAATTCTTATGTCAATAACTGCAAGTAATAAATCCTTATGTTGATTCTAAAACATCAATGACAAGTACGACCTAATTTAAATTGCATTGCAAATATTGTTAACATGACTTAAGCCTAACAAGATAATCTTCTCAACACTAGATATTTTGGTAACACACTTACTTTTCCTTTGATCGTAAAGATATATAGTATCTATATGCATTATATAAGCATTAGGAAATCTAACTTACACTTTATAGTCTGGTAAAAAAAAATAAAAAATGCTGGGGAACAAATACTGGATGATAATCCATCACTGTTTTGCTACCCTCTTCATAAAAACCTTTTTTTCTGGGGGGGGAATGGGGTTATCTCATATATCACACATTATCAATATTACATCCTCCTGTTCCAGGCACAAGTACATCTAAAAATTAATTTGCATGTTTTTTTAGACTGCAATCAGAGAATTTTGCTTTGCTAAGAAATTAAAACTATTGGTAACATGCAGATCACATATGGTGATTCAGGTAAATATTATTACTGCCAGCTCACATTCCACAAAGTCTAGTGACAGTTGGGGTTAAACAAGAAAAAGAAATTTATAATTCTCAATTATTTTCAACAAAGCCTTCTCCAGGAGCATACTCTAATGATACTTAATGACAGCTAAACAAGCCTGTTTAGAAAATTAGTGGATCATATAAAACTACTGAGAAGCACTGCTACTTAAATGGTCATGGAACTGGAAACTGAGAAGCACTGCTACGTAACTGGTCCATTTCTGGCCCTTACCTGCCATACATTGGCCACTTACAACACACCATTTCTACCACTGCTCTAGTCTAGGTGAAGCTGCCTGATTTGGTGTTACTGTTTCTTTCTGTAGAAACAGAGACTGCTTCCAATGCTTTCCTTGTCTTCCTGTCTAACAATTATTCAATGCAATATCAGGTGATCTATGAAATTTCATGGAGTGACAGCAGAAACATTCAAAAGAAGCTTCAACTCATGGTTGAAGACAACACTGGATGAACCTAGAACAGATAACTATGGCATAAGAGAACTGCTAAAAAAACAGCATTATACAAGCAAGTAAGTCAAGTCAGGGGACAAGGTGAGGTAATCAAGAGAAACACAGTTCATCAACGTACAAGTCAAGTGGCGAGCATAACACACTAGCACTGCCACCAATTGCAATATTTCATCATAGATACTGAAAGGCAACAACTTCCTGCTGTAAAATCTCTAAATCCCTCCATCCTGATAAATGTTCCTCCTTCTCCATATGTACCATCAAAGCACTGGTGGTGCAGAGGTCCTAATGACAGCTTTGTGCTCAGGCAACCTCATCTATAAGCCTTGCACAGTCCTGCTAGTAATAGATGAATGAGTTGGCAATACTTCTCAGCATCCAGTTCCTTGATCTATCAGTTTTCTATATATGCTGGAGTACCTATCATGATGTACTATTATTCTCCTGAAGAAGACTTTGTCAAAACTAAGAAAAATAAATTCCTAGCTCTTGATTTAAGTTTTCCTTCCTACCTTTAACCCACTTGTCACTATGAAAAACACTTAGTAACAGAAATGTGGCTTACATACAAGGACTGACTGTCCTTACTAAAGTTGCCCACTAATGATAAAAAAAGAAGCACCCAAACACTGATATATACATATACTCCAGCAGCCAAACAATGGTTGAAAAACAGGAATCATGCCATCACATAAATGAAACCAATGGCAGATCCAAAGGGAAGTAATAGGTTTCCAGATGGCAAAATGTTCTCCCATTTAATGACATGATATATATGAAATAAAATACCTCTGATAGTAGATTAATATAACTCAAAACCTCTAAATTTTGAAGTTTCCAAAGATAATGTTGCCATAACCTTAAACCTCCCAATGCATAAGACAGATCTGCCATATACATAACTATGAATTCCATAACAAAATCAAGGATTTGTCCTTGAACACCATAATTCATAGCTATAATTTAAAATGTTCATCTTTACATAAAAAGAGAAAAAAATATATTCATTCAAAATAAACTTGGCCAAAATAAGTGTTGATGAGACAAATGAGTAGCTGAGCAACACATCTTACCAAACCTAACATCACATTTGCACTAAACCCTATTGTTTGCATGTTGGAGTAACATACTAATTTAATTCTTTCACATTTCTAACACAGTCACAAAACTGCACCAAAAACATTAAATGACCAAGAAATATCATTCAACTATTCTATAACTTAAATCACTGTATACTCTTATCTTTCTATTCCCATTAACTCTACTTCCATTCTTTCTATTTCCATTCACTCTACTTCCATTCATAAAGGCTGAATCTTATGTATATGGGCAGCATCTATTGAAATAACACTTGTAAAACTGGGCTCCCAACTCACAATGCCACAAGCTGGCAAAAGGCAGGGATGTTAAAGTATCTGGGGTAGTATGGCCTCAGTAGAATATTTCTCCCAAACTCAATTAATATACAGGTACACCACCTATTTCCCAGCACTCTTGGTTCCAAAGTCTTGCCGGATTAACTATTTCACAGGACCAACCGTGGTCATGTAATAATAATTCATCAACACACCTCTAACCCACTAATTATACATCTCCCATGTGTCTAAAATATACCATGGACTGCTAGAAATTTAAATCAAACAAATATTAAATGTAAATTAAATAAATAAATGAAATACATTATACACCTACTGAGGACTGAGGTTCTAGTCAGCTATGAGTTTCGCAAATTCGTCCACATACTTGGCAGCTCCTTCAAGGTTTGCAGACAGCTTTTCTCCGCACACTTTATTCATAGAAATTTCATGATGCTTCTTGAATCTTTGAAGCCATCCTTCACTATAGTTACGCTCATGTTGTTATTTAAGTTCTTTAGGGAACGACTAAGCCTGGTTCATTCTCATGCTACCTGACAAGTCCACTCCATCACTTTGACGCTATCAAAACCATTCCATCATCACTCAATTGTGCTCAGTACTCTTACTTTTCTAATCGTCAATTGCTTCTTGGAATTGGTCTGCATAGAATTTCAATATTTTCTCCCTTTGCTTCTTTATAACATAAACAGTTGACGAACCAATACTGTACGTCACACAGCTTATGCACCGAAACACCACACGATCCATTTTTTGCAACAGTTCTGCTTTCATCTTGGATCGATACGGACTAGTGTTTACGTTTGACACCACGACTGACACTCTCATATGTCTTGGAAGCCATAGCAAGGGTTAAATCTAAGCAAAATAAGCTAAGAATCTCACAGAATTGTGGTATCACCACCAACAAGTGCAGTGTAAAGAATGCAAATAGGCATGCCCTACACACCGCTATCTGTGGCCGCCAAGTAAACTAGTCTGGTGGCCGCAGTAATTTCAAGTTCCCTCATGTAATTTTGTCTGGACTAAAGAAGCTACCGAACCATCAGTTGCCAAAAATTTGGTGGTGTACCTGTATAATGCTGCAAAGTCACCAATAAGTGCACTTGTCTCATACTCACTATCCACATTATATCTTCCATCAACACCGTATCTAAGCCCTCTCACCTTATTCCTCCTCTTCCTTCTTTTTATTCCTTCTTAGATTCTCCTTTCACTTCTTTCTTTCTAATGTGCTCAAACTAACCTTATTCTCAGTAAGCTATCTGCAATATAACTCTTAACACTATAAAAATAACACTATAAAAACATTCTTATGCTATACTCTATCCACTAATCTTTAAATCATACTAAAACCTAATTTACGCTCTCAATCAGCCCCCCTGTTGGAAATCCATTTCAATACAAGACTTGGGCCTGCATCATTCCTTTCTAATGGCTTGTTACAAATGCAAATTCAATCTCCCAATTCTTCTCCCCCCAAAAAATATGGAATGCATGCTTACTTTCTCATGAATGTACTCCTCAACTGCTCACAAATGAAATAATAATGGATAGGCAAATAAAAGAAATCATCTCCAAAGATAATTAATCTATGTGAATCATTCAGCATTGTGCATGAAAACCACAAACCGACAAGAGGGAACAATAGGATACATCTTATCTTTACTAATGAAACGGAAACATTTCAATAAATATCATGTCATAGAAATCACTACAGCATTTAAATGGGAAGACTGAATGAATAAGAACACAAAACAGAAACGGAGGACAACAATGACTTGAGTGATAAAAATTTCCACCATGACAAATCAGACTAGGAAAAAGATCACTGAAAGGATTCTAAACACAAATTGGAATGAGATTTTCATATAATAAGATCGCTGAAAGGATTCTAAACACAAATTGGAATGAGATTTTCATATATCAAACTATAGACAAATACAAAAAATATACTATAAGAGGCTAGGCCTAATAATAATCATCAGGCAGACACCAAAGAAAAAGAATAAAGTACAAAACAGAAAAACTTCAGGACAGCAAACTCTGGATGAAAAGGAGGGCATGGAAGAAGAGGAAAAGGACAGAAACGGAAGAAGGATTTTTAAAAGAAACTGATGAGAAAATATGAAATGAAGATTTAGAGAAAATGAAATTCCAATGAAATAAACACTCAATGGATTAAGTAAAAGTATACATAAAATGGAAAGAAATTTAAAGTTACTTTTCACGTACATAACTCAAAGGGGTGGAACATATGAACTACCATGAAAAGCTGAAAGAGATGCAACTATATAATTGAGAAAAAAGAGGAGAAATATGTATGATGATCTGAAGGTATATAAAAAAATCTATAAAACTTGAAATCTTATTAACACGGAAGAAACAGAGTTATCAAATCTTCAAGAATACCAAGAAAATCCAAAATATAAATAGGACAAAAAGTTACTACAGCTCAGCCAGGAAGCTAGACGGATTATTTAACATACAACCTGGAGTAATGAAAAACATATATGGAACAGGTTAGTTGGGGTGTGAGTTTGATTGGAGTAAGTTTGGAGGAAGTAAAGCATTTTAGATAGCCAAGAGTGGAACATGGCAGAGAACAAAACAATGGAAGCTGAAGAGAATCATAGGGTGGATGAGGGAATGAAGGTTCTGGGAACATTGAGGAATATGTGGAAGGAGAGGTTCCTATCTGGAATGGCATACATGGGTATGTTTAAACGTACTGTACAGCAGTTCTGAGAGTGTTGTACGGATGCGAGGCATAGCATACAGAAGAGAAAACATGGAAGAGGGTGAATATGTTGGAGATTAAATGTCTGAGCACAATTTGTGGTCTGTGGAAGAGTGTTGATTGATAGAATGATGGAAGTGTCTGAATGTAGAATAAGCGAGGAGCAAGGGGGTTTTATGAAAGGTAGGGAATGTGTCGATCAGGTTTTGTGTAAACTGTTGAGCAAAAGGTAAGAAGTTGTATACAGCTTTTATAGATCAGAAGAAAGCACAAGACAGAGTTGAGTGGATCGAAGTTGTATACAGCTTTTATAGATCAGAATAGAGCACGAGTTGAGTGGATCGCTTCATGGGGTGTGGTGAGGATATATGGGATAGGGAGACAACAGTTGGATGGTGTGAAAGCCTTCTATACAGTAACAATTGCATGTGTAAGAGTGGCTGGATAACTCAGTGAAAATTCTGGTATACATGTGGGTATGAGGCAGGGCTGTGTGATGTCACCATGGCTATTTAACATATATATATATGTTTTTCTAACATTTTTTTTTTTTTTTTCATACTATTCGCCATTTCCCGCATTAGCGAGGTAGCGTTAAGAACAGAGGACTGGGCCTGAGAGGGAATATCCTCACCTGGCCCCCTTCTCTGTTCCTTCTTTGGAAAATTAAAAAAAAAAAAAAAAAAAAAAAAAAAAAAAAAACGAGAGGGGAGGATTTCCAGCCACCCGCTCCCTCCCCTTTTAGTCGTCTTCTACGACACGCAGGGACATGACCTACTTCCCCTAAAACCATGCTGTGTGTGTGTGTGCACACATACGTTTGCTTTTGTAATTACCAAGAGGAACTATAATATTTGTTCAATATTATATATTTGTTCAATACTGTTTTTCTAACATATATATATATATATATATATATATATATATATATATTTGATGATAGAGTGGCAGATATAGGGTGTTTTGGTCGAGGTGGTGTGCAAAGTGAGAGGGTTAGGGAAAATGATTTGGTAAACAGAGAAGAGGTAGTAAAAGCTTTGCAGAAGATGAAAGCCGGCAAGGCAGCAGGTTTGGATGGTATTGCAGTGGAATTCATTAAAAAAGGGGGTGACTGTATTGTTGACTGGTTGGTAAGGTTATTTAATGTATGTATGACTCATGGTGAGGTGCCTGAGGATTGGCGGAATGCGTGCATAGTGCCATTGTACAAAGGCAAAGGGGATAAGAGTGAGTGCTCAAATTACAGAGGTATAAGTTTGTTGAGTATTCCTGGTAAATTATATGGGAGGGTATTGATTGAGAGGGTGAAGGCATGTACAGAGCATCAGATTGGGGAAGAGCAGTGTGGTTTCAGAAGTGGTAGAGGATGTGAGGATCAGGTGTTTGCTTTGAAGAATGTATGTGAGAAATACTTAGAAAAGCAAATGGATTTGTATGTAGCATTTATGGATCTGGAGAAGGCATATGATAAAGTTGATAGAGATGCTCTGTGGAAGGTATTAAGAATATATGGTGTGGGAGGCAAGTTGTTAGAAGCAGTGAAAAGTTTTTATCGAGGATATAAGGCATGTGTACGTGTAGGATGAGAGGAAAGTGATTGGTTCTCAGTGAATGTAGGTTTGCGGCAGGGGTGTGTGATGTCTCCATGGTTGTTTAATTTCTTTATGGATGGCGTTGTTAGGGAGGTGAATGCAAGAGTTTTGGAAAGAGGGGCAAGTATGAAGTCTGTTGGGGATGAGAGAGCTTAGGAAGTGAGTCAGTTGTTCGCTGATGATACAGCGCTGGTGGCTGATTCATGTGAGAAACTGCAGAAGCTGGTGACTGAGTTTGGTAAAGTGTGTGAAAGAAGAAAGTTAAGAGTAAATGTGAATAAGAGCAAGGTTATTAGGTACAGTAGGGTTGTGGGTCAAGTCAATTGGGAGGTAAGTTTGAATGGAGAAAAACTGGAGGAAGTAAAGTGTTTTAGATATCTGGGAGTGGATCTGGCAGCGGATGGAACCATGGAAGCGGATGTGAATCATAGGGTGGGGGAGGGGGTGAAAATCCTGGGAGCCTTGAAGAATGTGTGGAAGTCGAGAACATTATCTCGGAAAGCAAAAATGGGTATGTTTGAAGGAATAGTGGTTCCAACAATGTTGTATGGTTGTGAGGCATGGGCTATGGATAGAGTTGTGCGCAGCAGGGTGGATGTGCTGGGAATGAGATGTTTAAGGACAATGTGTGGTGTGAGGTGGTTTGATCGAGTAAGTAATGTAAGGGTAAGAGAGATGTGTGGAAATAAAAAGAGCGTGGTTGAGAGAGCAGAAGAGGGTGTTTTGAAATGGTTTGGGCACATGGAGAGAATGAGTGAGGAAAGATTGACCAAGAGGATATATGTGTCGGAGGTGGAGGGAACGAGGAAAAGTGGGAGACCAAATTGGAGGTGGAAAGATGGAGTGAAAAAGCTTTTGTGTGATCGGGGCCTGAACATGCAGGAGGGTGAAAGGAGGGCAAGGAATAGAGTGAATTGGATCGATGTGGTATACCGGGGTTGACGTGCTGTCAGTGGATTGAATCAGGGCATGTGAAGCGTCTGGGGTAAACCATGGAAAGTTGTGTGGGGCCTGGATGTGGAAAGGGAGCTGTGGTTTTGGGCATTATTGCATGACAGCTAGAGACTGAGTGTGAACGAATGGGGCCTTTGTTATCTTTTCCTAGTGCTACCTCGCACACATGAGGGGGGAGGGGGATGGTATTCCATGTGTGGCGAGGTGGCGATGGGAATGAATAAAGGCAGACAGTGTGAATTGTGTGCATGGGTATATATGTATGTGTCTGTGTGTGTATATATATGTGTACATTGAGATGTATAGGTATGTATATTTGTGTGTGTGGACGTGTATGTATATACATTGTGTATGGGGGTGGGTTGGGCCATTTCTTTCGTCTGTTTCCTTGCGCTACTTCGCAAACGCGGGAGACAGCGACAAAGCAAAATAATAATAATAATAATAATAATAAAAAAATATATATATATATGATGATTTGGTAAACAGAGAAGAGGTAGTAAAAGCTTTGCGGGAGGTGAAAGCCAGCAAGGCAGCGGGTTTGGATGGCATTGCAGTGGAATTTATTAAAAAAGGGGTGACTGTATTGCTGACTGGTTGGTAAGGTTATTTAATGTATGTATGATTCATGGTGAGGTGCCTGAGGATTTTCGGAATGCTTGCATAGTGCCATTGTACAAAGGCAAAGGGAATAAGAGTGAGTGCTCAAATTACAGAGGTATAAGTTTGTTGAGTATTCCAGGGAAATTATATGGGAGGGTATTGATTGAGAGGGTGAAGGCATGTACAGAGCATCAGATTGGGGAAGAGCAGTGTGGTTTGAGAAGTGGTTGAGGATGTGTGGATCAGGTGTTTGCTTTGAAGAATGTATGTGAGAAATACTTAGAAAAGCAAATGGATTTGTATGTAGCATTTATGGATCTGGAGAAGGCATATCATAGAGTTGATAGAGATGCTCTGTGGAAGGTATTAAGAATATATGGCATGGTAGGCAAGTTGTTAGAAGCAGTGAAAAGTTTTAATCGAGGATGTAAGGCATGTGTACGTGTAGGAAGAGAGGAAAGTGATTGGTTCTCAGTGAATGTAGGTTTGTGGCAGGGGAGTGTGATGTCTCCATGGTTGTTTAATTTCTTTATGGATGGCGTTGTTAGGGGGGTGAATGCAAGAGTTTTGGAAAGAGGGGCAAGTATGCAGTCTGTTGTGGATGAGAGAGCTTGGGAAGTGAGTCAGCTGTTGTTCGCTGATGATACAGCGCTGGTGGCTGATTCATGTGAGAAACTGCAGAAGCTGGTGACTGAGTTTGGTAAAGTGTGTGAAAGAAGAAAGTTAAGAGTAAATGTGAATAAGAGCAAGGTTATTAGGTACGGTAGGGTTGAGGGTCAAGTCAATTGGGAGGTAAGTTTGAATGGAGAAAAACTGGAGAAAGTAAAGTGTTTTAGATATCTCTGAGTGGATCTGGCAGCGGATGGAACCATGGAAGCGGAAGTGAATCATAGGGTGGGGGAGGGGGCGAAAATTCTGGGAGCCTTGAAGAATGTGTGGAAGTCGAGAACATTATCTCGGAAAGCAAAAATGGGTATGTTTGAAGGAATAGTGGTTCCAACAATGTTGTATGGTTGCGAGGCATGGGCTATGGATAGAGTTGTGCGCAGGAGGGTGGATGTGCTGGAAATGAGATGTTTGAGGACAATATGTGGTGTGAGATGGTTTGATCGAGTAAGTAATGTAAGGGTAAGAGAGATGTGTGGAAATAAAAAGAGTGTGGTTGAGAGAGCAGAAGAGGGTGTTTTGAAATGGTTTGGTCACATGGAGAGAATGAGTGAGGAAAGATTGACCAAGAGGATATATTTGTCAGAGGTGGAGGGAATGAGGAGAAGTGGGAGACCAAACTGGAGGTGGAAAGCTGGAGTGAAAAAGATTTTGAGTGATCGGGGCCTGAACATGCAGGAGGGTGAAAGGCGGGCAAGGAATAGAGTAAAATGGAACGATGTGGTATACTGGGTTCAACATGCTGTCAATGGATTGAACCAGGGCATGTGAAGCGTCTGGGGTAAACCATGGAAAGTTCTGTGGGGCCTGGATGTGGAAAGGGAGCTATGGTTTTGGTGCATTATTACATGACAGCTAGAGACTGAGTGTGAACAAATGGGGCCTTTGTTGTGTTTTCCTAGCACTACCTCGCACACATGAGGGGGGAGGGGGTTGTTATTCCATGTGTGGCGAGGTGGCGATGGGAATAAATAAAGGCAGACAGTATGAATTATGTACATGTATATATATGTATATGTCTGTGTGTATATATATATATATATATATATATATATATATATATATATATATATATATATATATGTGTGTGTACATTGAGATGTATAGGTATGTATATTTGCGTGTGTGGACGTGTATGTATATACATGTGTATGTGGGTGGGTTGGGCCATTCTTTCGTGTGTTTCCTTGCGCTACCTGGCTAACTCGGGAGACAGCGACAAAGCAAAAAAAAATATATATATATACAGATGATACAAGGGGTGAAAATAAAACTAGAGAAAGGGAGTGCAGAGATGGAGAATGGTAGTAATGTATGGTGGCTAGTAAAGAAGCCTCTTTGCTGAAGATAAGAGTGTTGTTTGCTAAGAGTGAAGAGGAGTTGCAGAAGGATATGTCTTTTATGATGTATGTAAGCATAAGCAATTACGTGTAAATGCACTTAAAAGTAAAGAGACTGGTGTTTGAAGGAAACAGAGTGAAAGTATTGATTATGCAAAACTCTACTGAGTGAGAGAAGATTTGTACTAAATTGTACTACAGATATGGGGGGAGAATGACCAGAAGAGGTGAGGGAATTCAAGTATTTAGGAGCTATCTCGGGCAAGTCTAGTAACATAAAAGAGAGATATGGGAGAGAGGAGTACATGGTAGACAAGTAATTGGATCCCTATATAAAATAAAGTAGGGGAGAGATGTAACTAAGTGCAGAAGGGATCAAAGGACAGCATAGTCCTCCTATCCCTGACCTATGCAGCTGAAACATGAACATGGAATGACTCGCGCAACACATGAATCCATGCTATAGAAATAAGCTATCTAAGAGGAGAATGTGGTATGACTAAATGGAATGAAGAAAGAAATGACAAGGTGTATGAGAAATGTGGTAATGCAGGGAATGCAAAGGAAATAAATTGTGGGGTGTTACAGCGGGTGAAACAATACTTTGAGGTGGTTTGGGCATGTGCAAAGAATGTAAGAAGGGGAGATTACTAAGAGAGTATTTGCCAGAACAATTAAAGGGGTTGGTGTGAGAGGAAGACCACCTGTGACATGAGAAAATAACGAGTAGAATAGTACTAGATGGAGATAAATGGTAGAAGAATGCATGGAATGGTGTATGCAAGGGAGGCTTATAAGGACAGGGATAAGTGGAGACTTTTGCTGTGGCCACTCCCTTGATTGGAGTTCCCAGGGGGAACTGGCATCAGAGATATAGATGAATAGACAGGTAGATAGCAGGGTCAGTTGATAAAGAAATGACAGGGTAAAAGGTAGGTGAGGTAATGATAGAATGGTTGAGAGAGCTGAAGAGGGAGTGCTAAAATGGTTTGGAGAGACTGACAAAGAGGATTATGTGTCAGAATCAGAGGGGTCAGGGAGAAAGAGACTGAATTGGGAATGGAGGGATGTAGTAAACATGATTTGACTGCTTTGTGCTTGAACACGCAGGAAGGTGAAAAGCATGCATGGGACAGAATGAATTACAACAATATGGTATACATGGGATGATGTGCTGCAAATAAAATGAACTAGAGCATATAAAGCAGCTGGGGGAAACCATGGAAAGGTCTGAGGGGTCAGGTAGTGGATAGGGAGAAGTGGTTTTAATGCATTACGCATGACAGCTAGACAATGGATGTGAGTGAATAAGGCCATTTCTTTACCTGTTCCTTGCATTAACACAGGTAGCTAATGCCCTAAACAATGAACAGGAATGAAAGAAAGAGAAAGCATGGAAGAACCAGAGAAACATTTACAAGAATTCTAGACATGTGAATGAATCAGTCCTAAATGAGGATATTCCTCAAAAGCCCAGTCCTCTGTTCTTAACACTACCTCGCTAATGCGGGAAATGGTGAATAGCATGAAAGAATAATGCAGTTGGTAGTTGAGAAGAATAGTCTCACTCATTGAGAATGCGGTGCCACCATGGCAAAATATTGTTTCAGATAATCACAGGTATGTAGGTGGGTAGGTGTTAGAAGACTGCCTGCAAGAGGTAAAACAGTAAATGAAAAGTCATCTTTGACAAAGTTATGCCACTGTCAGCACACAGAAGAGACAATGTCAAGGTCAGGTGAGGAATAAGGAAGAATGATGACTGCATCGGCCTACAAGGGGACCTGGACCAACTCTGAAATTGGTTAGTTAAATCATTAATGAAATTCAATCCAAGGAAGTGCAAGGTGATGAAGATGGAAAAAAGTGAAGGAATGCCTCAGTGTGATTATTAACAAATGAAATACATTACAGGAATATAATGTGAAAGAGATCTATGGATCATCATCGTGCTTAATTCACTGCCAGACCTACACAACAGGACACCTGTGAAATATGCAAACTGTCTGCTGGCAAATATAAGACTCAAATTCAATGTCTATCTATCCATCTTTATCTCTGACACCTGTTCCAACCGGAACTCCCTCAAGGGGGTGGCCTTAGCAATCAGGTCTCCATAACTAGAGAACTCAAGTGCCGATTCTTAGCCTTTAGCGCTTCACCCTTAATGGGTCACTGGCAGAGGGCAACTCTAATGCAGTGTTTACAGAGGTTCCTACCCAATGTTCCTAAATGACTACATCTACCAAATGCTCCGACCTACTTCTTCTACTTAATGTTCCTACTTATTACTACTATCTATTGCTCCTACCATTTTGCCAAAAGGCAAGTTAGCACATAGTGCTTACTGCAGGAAAATCCAGAGCTATGAGGAATGAGCTGTGTGAGTTCAGTGTTATCAAGAGTTATGTATAACAAGAAGAGATTGCATGTCTGTGGGTAGAATACCAGTAGTCCACATGTTGGTGAAGCAGAAAGAAAAGATAGTTACCTGGGTCAGATGAGTCCAACTTGACAACCAGTGAAGTGCTGGCTCACCTGCAGTCACTAACCCTCATGATACTAAGGAAGGTAGTACTCGTATTATACCTCCATGGTTGTTAGCTGCCTATAAACTACTACCATTAACTACATACATCAGACCAAAGCTTGAATATGCCTTTTTAATCTGGCCACTGTACTTAAAGAGGAACAAATAAAATGATACATGAGTTAGATAAATGAGCCAAGATGTGAGACTGAGAGCTACAAAGCTGTCCACCATATGGGAGGGGGGAGAGAGAGAGGGAAGGTCCTGAAAACAAATTTCTATATCAGCTGTATGATACTGACACTTAACAGTTCTTCAAGAGATGCAGCATCAGAGTAACCAAAAGACATAACAATGAATTGGTTAAAGTGTTAGGTAGAAAGGATGTTCAGAAGTACAGGTTTTGTGTTAGGGTGGTGGATGGCTGGAATATTCTGACCAATGATAAAATTAATGCTGGCAGTTTACAAAGGTTTAAAAGGCTACTTGATGGCACAAAAAGTTCAGAAGACAGGGCCCAATGAGTGTAGAAATCTCTCCTATTACTGTAGAAATAGGTAATTACAGAGATGTAAAAGTCTTCTTATCCCAAAGCAGCCCACTTTATCCTGCTCCTGCATGAAGCACAGCCTCTAAGATGAAAGAGCCCCATAAAAAGGTGTCCTAGCATCACAAAATAATAAAACTTTTTTCTTTTTTTAAGCTGAGATGGCCCGGGCAGTTTAGGCCCTAATCAAGGGCATCCAATTAATGCGAAGGTTCTGGGAGCGGTAAAGGATGTGTGGAAGGAGAGAGCGTTATCTTACAGCAAAAATGGGTACGTTTGAAGGAACATTAGTTCCAACAATATCATATGGTTGCACGGCATGGGGTTGTACGGAGGAAGGTGGATGTGTTGGAAGTGAAATGGTTGAGGACAATGTGTAGTGTGAGGTGGTTTGATTAAGTAAGTAATGAAAGGGTAAGGGAGATGTGTGGAAATAAAAAGAATGTGGTTGAGAGAGCATAAGAGGGTGTGTTGAAATGGTTTGGACATACAGAGAGAATGAGTGAGGAAAGATTGACAAAGACGATATATGTGTCAGAGATGTAGGGAACATTGACAAGTGGGAGACCAAATTGGAAGGGGAAGGATGAAGTGAAAAAGACTTTGAGCGATCACGGCCTAAACACAGAGGAGGGTAAGTGGTGTGGAAGAATTGATAATGATACTTTAAATGTGCCTGAAGAGAAAATAATTCTACCCAATCAAAATGAATTTTCAATATCTGATACAAGCCATGGATAGACACTACTACAACCAAGCAACAAATTTAAGAAAATGAAGGGAGGCGGACACCGGCTTGAACTTTGTTTACGAAAACACGATGCATACCAAATTACCATAGTATGAATATCATGTAACATTAAAACAATTGTTTTACCTCACCATTATTCATATTAAGTATATAAAGGTCATCTAGAAATACAAAATAATTTCATATGCTGAGCAGGAAACTGTATTCTTAAACAGTAAATTAACTCTTGCCCAACTATGACTCCATATGGGGCCAGCTTTTCAAAAGTAGTGCTCAAGACAGAGTTACTCTTGTAATCATAGAGTGAACTGACAAGCTATAAACCAGATTCAGGGAAAGTTACTTGGACAGAGGTTAAACAAAGAAATTGGACCATATAACAAATATATAAAGTAGGTTGTAAAACATCAATCAGTAACATTCAAATAAATGAGTGTGATCTGACAGACCATTATAGCAAATTCTCTGGATTACGAGTGCAAACATCTGTAAATTATAGACCTCCATGTGTAGAGGTAACGTTCCTGACAAGATGCATTCACATGCTACAGAGCGTCAAATGCATAGATATGAATCCTGGTTGTAGCAGTCGGTCCACAGTTAACCTAGCTGTTCATCCACCCTTGCAGGCTGGTTGACAAAATGGACACCTGGCTCAGGCTAGGGTGTGTGTGTGTGTGTGTGTGTGTGTGTGTGTGTGTGTGTGTGTGTGTGTGTGTGCATAGTGCCACTGTACAAAGGCAAAGGAGAGGATGGTGAGTGTGCAAAATACAGAGGCACAAGTCTGTTGAGTATTTCTGGGGAATCATATGGGAGGGTATTAATTGAGAGGGTGAAAGCACATACAGAACATCAGATTGGGGAAGAGCAGTGTGGTTTCAGGAGTGGTAGAGGGTGCATGGATCAGGTGTTTGCTTTGAAGAATGTATGTGAGAAATACTTAGAAAAATAGATGTATTTAGCATTTATGGACCTGGAGAAGATATATGATAGGGCTGATAGAGATGCTTGTGGAAAGTCTTAAGACTATATGGTGTGTAAGGTAAGTTGCTAGAAGCAGTGAAAAGATTTTACCAAGAATGTAAGGCATGTGCACAAGTAGGAAGTGAGGAGAGTGATTGGTTCCCAGTGAATATCAGTCTGCGGCAGGGGTATGTGATGTCCACATGTATGTTTAATTTGTTTATGGATAGGGGTGATGAGGGAGGTAAATGCAAGACTTTTGGAGAGAGGGGTGAGTATATACGCAGTCTGTTGTGATAAGAGGACCTGGGAGGTGAGTCAGTTGCTGTTTGCCGATGATACAGCTCTAGTGGTTGATTTGAGTGAGAAACTGCAAAAGTTGGTGACTGAGTTTGGAAAAGTATGTGAAACGGGAAAGTTGAGAGTAAATGTAAATAAGAGCAAGGTTATTAGGTTCAGCAGGGTTGAGGGACAAGTTAATTGGGATGTAAGTTTCAATGGAGAAAAACTGGAGGAAGTGAAGAGTTTTAGATATCTGGGAGTGGATTTGGCAGCGGATGGAACCATGGAGGCAGAAGTGAGTCACATGGTGGGGGAGGGAGCGAAGGTTCTGGGAGCAATAAAGAATGTGTAGAAGGAGAGAATGTTATCTCGGAAAGCAAAAATGGGTATGTTTGAAGAAACATTAGTTCCAACAATGTTGTATGGTTGCAAGACATGGGCTATAGATAGGGTTGTAAAGAGGAGGGTGGATGTGTTGGAAATGAAATGTTTGAGGACAGTATGTGATGTGAGGTGGTCTGATTAAGTAATGAAAGGGTAAGAGATGGATGGAAATAAAAAGTGTGGTTGAGAGAGCAGAAGAGGGTGTGCTGAAATGGTTTGGACATATGGAGAGAATGAGTGAGGAAAGATTGACAAAGAGGATATACATATCAGAGATGAAGGGAACAAGGAGAAGCAGAAGACCAAATTGGAAGTGGAAGGATGGAGTGAAAAAGATTTTGAGCGATCAGGGCCTGAACATACAGGAGAGTAAGAGGCATGCAAGAAATACAGTGAATTGGAATGGTGTGGTATAATGGGGTCGACATGCTGTCAATGAATGAATCGG
Organism: Panulirus ornatus; assembly: GCF_036320965.1. Classification (NCBI taxonomy): domain Eukaryota; kingdom Metazoa; phylum Arthropoda; class Malacostraca; order Decapoda; family Palinuridae; genus Panulirus; species Panulirus ornatus. The sequence goes on along the minus strand of NC_092240.1, from coordinate 56,483,780 downwards.
GGCATGTGAAGCGTCTGGGGTAAACCATGGAAAGGTCTGTGGGGCTTGGATGTGGATAGGGAGCTGTGGTTTTGTGGCAATTCACATGAAAACTAAAGACTGAGTGTGAAAGAATGTGGCCTTTTTTGTCTGTTTTCCTGGCGCTATCTTGCTGAAGCGGGGAGTAGCGATGCTGCTTCCTGTGGGGTGGGAAAGCGACAGGAATGAATGAAGGCAAGCAAGTATGAATATGTACATGTGTATATATGTATGTGTCTGTGTATGTGTATGTATATGTGTGCATATGCTGATATGTATATGACTGTGTGTATGTATATGCATGCATATGTTGATATGTATAGGTATGTATATATAAGCGTTTACTTATATAAATTTTCTTATACTTTGCTGCTGTCTCCTGCGTTAGGGAGGTAGCGCAAGGAAACAGACGAAAGAATGGCCCAACCCACCCACTTACACATGTATATACATACATGCCCACACACGCACATATACATACCTATACATTTCAACGTATACATACATATACATACACAGACATATACAAATATATACATGTACACATTCATACTTGCTGCTTTCATCCATTCCCGTCACCACCCCGCCACACATGGCACTCCCCTCCCCCCACGCGTGCGAGGTAGCGCTAGGAAAAGACAACAAAGGCCACATTCATTCACACTCAGCCTCTAGCTGTCATGTGTAATGTATCAAAACCACAACTCCCTTTCCACATCCAGGTTTACCCCAGACGCCTCACATGCCCTGGTTCAATCCACTGACAGCACATCAACCCCGGTATACCACATCATTCCAATTCACTCTGTTCCTTGCACACCTTTCACCCTCCTGTATGTTCAGGCTCCGATCGCTCAAAATCTTTTTCACTCAATCCTTCCACCTCCAATTTGGTTCCCACTTCTCCTCATTCCCTCCACCTATGACATATATATCCTCTTTGTCAATCTTTCCCCACACATTCTCTCCAAGTGACCAAACCATTTCAATACAATCTCTTCTGCTCTCTCAACCACACTCTTTTTATTACCACACATCTCTCTTACCCTTTCATTACTTACTTGATCACCTTACATATATAAATATGTATATGAGTGGATGGCCCATTCTTTGTCTGTTTCCTGGTGCTACCTCGTTGATGCGGGAAAAAGAGATGATGTATAACTTTCTAAAAAGGGAAACAGAAGGAGTCACGTGGGGAGTGCTCATCCTCCTCGAAGGCTCAGATTGGGGTGTCTAAATGTGTGTGGATGAAACCAAGATGAGAAAAAAGGAGAGATAGGTAATATGTTTGAGGAAAGGAACCTTGATGTTTTGGCTCTGAGTGAAACGAAGCTCAAGGGTAAAGGGGAAGAGTGTTTAGTAATGTCTTAGGAGTAAAGTCAGGGGTTAGTGAAAGGACAAGAGCAAGGGATGGAGTAGCACTATTCCTGAAACAGGAGTGGTGGGAGTATGTGAGAGAGTGTAAGAAAGTAAATTCTAGATTGATATGGGTAAAACTGAAAGTTGATGGAGAGATGGGTGATTATTGGTGCATATGCACCTGGGCATGAGAAGAAAGAGCATGAGAGGCAAGTGTTTTGGGAGCAGCTGAATGAGTGTGTTAGTGGTTTTGATGCACAAGACTGGGTTATAGTTATAGTGATGGGTGATTTGAATGCAAAGGTGAGTAATGTGGCAGTTGAGGGAATCATTGGTAAACATGGGGTGTTCAGTGTTGTAAATGGAAATGGTGAAGAGCTTGTAGATTATGTGCTGAAAAAGGACTGGTTATTGGGAATACCTGGTTTAAAAAGCGAGATACACATAAGTATATGTATGTAAGTAGGAGAGATGGCCAGAGAGCGTTATTGGATTACGTGTTAATTGATAGGCGCGTGAAAGAGAGACTTTTGGATGTTAATGTGCTGAGAGGTGCAACTGGAGGGATGTCTGATCATTATCTTGTGGAGGCGAAGGTGAAGATTTGTAGGGGTTTTCAGAAAAGAGGAGAGAATGTTGGGGTGAAGAGAGTGGTGAGAGTAAGTGAGCTTGGGAAGGAGACTTGTGTGAGGAAGTACCAGGAGAGACCGAGTACAGAATGGAAAAAGGTGAGAACAAAGGAGGTAAGGGGAGTGGGGGAGGAATGGGATGTATTTAGGGAAGCAGTGATGGATTGCGCAAAAGATGCTTGTGGCATGAGAAGCGTGGGAGGTGGGTTGATTAGAAAGGGTAGTAAGTGGTGGGATGAAGAAGTAAGATTATTAGTGAGAGAGAGGAGAGAGGCATTTGAACGATTTTTGCAGGGAAAAAATGCAAATGAGTGGGAGGATTTATAAAAGAAAGAGGCAGGAGGTCAAGAGAAAGGTGCAAGAGGTGAAAAAGAGGGCAAATGAGAGTTGGGGTGTGAGAGTATCATTAAATTTCAGGGAGAATAAAAAGATGTTTTGGAAGGAGGTAAATAAAGTGCGTAAGACAAGGGAGCAAAGGGGAACTTCAGTGAAGGGGGCTAATGGGGAGGTGATAACAAGTAGTGGTGATGTGAGAAGGAGATGGAGTGAGTATTTTGAAGGTTTGTTGAATGTGTTTGATGATAGAGTGGCAGATATATGGTGTTTTGGTCGAGGTGGTGTGCAAAGTGAGAGGGTTAGGGAAAATGATTTGGTAAACAGAGAAGAGGTAGTAAAAGCTTTACAGAAGATGAAAGCCGGCAAGGCAACAGGTTTGGATGGTATTGCAGTGGAATTTATTAAAAAAGGGGGTGACTGCATTGTTGACTGGTTGGTAAGGTTATCTAATGTATGTATGATTCATGGTGAGAAACCTGAGGATTGCATAGTACCACTGTACAAAGGCAAAGGGGATAAGAGTGAGTGCTCAAATTACAGAGGTATAAGTTCGTTGAGTATTCCTGGTAAATTATATGGGAGGGTATTGACCAAGAGGGTGAAGGCATGTACAGAGCATCAGATTGGGGAAGAGCAGTGTGGTTTCAGAAGAGGTAGAGGATGTGTGGATCAGGTGTTTGCTTTGAAGAATGTATGTGAGAAATACTTAGAAAAGCAAATGGATTTGTATGTAGCTTTTATGGATCTGGAGAAGGCATATCATAGAGTTGATAAAAATGCTCTGTGGAAGGTATTAAGAATATATGGTGTGGGAGGCAAGTTGTTAGAAGCAGTGAAAAGTTTTTATCGAGGATGTAAGGCATGTGTACGTGTAGGAAGAGAGGAAAGTGATTGGTTCTCAGTAAATGTAGGTTTGCGGCAGGGGTGCGTGATGTCTCCATGGTTGTTTAATTTCTTTATGGATGGGGTTGTTAGGGAGGTGAATGCAAGAGTTTTGGAAAGAGGGGCAAGTATGCAGTCTGTTGTGGATGAGAGAGCTTGGGAAGTGAGTCAGTTGTTGTTCGCTGATGATACAGTGCTAGTGGCTGATTCATGTGAGAAACTGCAGAAGCTGGTGACTGAGTTTGGTAAAGTGTGTGAAAGAAGAAAGTTAAGAGTAAATGTGAATAAGAGCAAGGTTATTAGGTACAGTAGGGTTAAGGGTCAAGTCAATTGGGAGGTAAGTTTGAATGGAGAAAAACTGGAGGAAGTAAAGTGTTTTAGATATCTGGGAGTGGATCTGGCAGCGGATGGAACCATGGAAGCAGAAGAGAATCATAGGGTGAGGGAGGGGGGGAAATTCTGAGAGCCTTGAAGAATGTTTGGACGTCGAGAACATTATCTTGGAAAGCAAAAATTGGTATGTCTGAAGGAATAGTGGTTCCAACAATGTTGTATGGTTGCGAGGCGTGGACTATGAATAGAGTTGTGCGCAGGAGGGTGGATGTGCTGGAAATGAGATGTTTGAGGACAATATGTGGTGTGAGGTGGTTTTATCGAGTAAGTAATGTAAGGGTAAGAGAGATGTGTGGAAATAAAAAGAGTGTGGTTGAGAGAGCAAAGGAGGGTGTTTTGAAATGGTTTGGTCATATGGAGAGAATGAGTGAGGAAAGATTGACCAAGAGGATATATGTGTCAGAGGTGGAGGGAACGAGGAGAAGTGGGAGACCAAATTGGAGGTGGAAAGATGGAGTGAAAAAGATTTTGAACATGCAGGAGGGTGAAAGGCGTGCAAGGAATAGAATGAATTGGAATGATGTGGTATACCGGGGTCAATGTGCTGTCAATGGATTGAACCAGGGCATGTGAAGCATCTGGGGTAAACCATGGAAAGTTCTGTGGGGTCTGGATGTGGAAAGGGAGCTGTGGTATCGGTGCATTATTACCTGATAGCTAGAGACTGAGTGTGAACGAATGGGGCCTTTGTTGTCTTTTCCTAGCACTACCTTGCACACATGAGTGAGGAGGGGGTTGTCATTCCATGTGTGGCGAGGTGGCGATGGGAATAAATAAAGGCAGACAGTATGAATTATGTACATGTGTATATATGTATAAGTCTGTTTGGGTATATATATGTGTACATTGAGATGTATAGGTATGTACATTTGCGTGTGTGGACGTGTATGTATATACATGTGTATGTGGGTGGGTTGGGCCATTCTTTCGTCTGTTTCCTTGTGCTACCTCGCTAACCCGGGAGACAGCGCCGAAGCAAAATAAAAAAAAAAATAAAAAATATATATTCATACATATTCGCCATTTCCCGCATTAACAAGGTAGCATTAAGAACAAATCCCTGAGCCGTAGATGGAATATCCTTACTTCATTACCAATTTTGAATAATGAGATGAATTGTTTGTTCACCATACAAGTCAGAAGGAGTGGGGAACTATATTGCTGGTTTTGTGGGTTCCTGAATATCTGATCAAATAGTATTTGTCAATTTGGCTCCTTTTTCAGATACCAGTCAACTGGGACAAAGGCAGGCTTCGTTTAGGTAGTCAGACTAATATGTACTGGATATTTTTTAACATCTTGCAACGGTAAAGTGCAAAGAGATCATAACATAATGAGGCAACTCTAAACATGAAAAAAGTAACATGCATAATACTAAAGCTAAGCAATAGATACAAGCACGGCAAGTTTAATTCGATGCATCTCTCACTTATATATACTTTTCCTAGAAATTCAACAACCAGTTAACTCCTGCTGTATGGTACTGTAGTGCAGATCTAGTATGCAAATTAGAACTGTATTATTTCTTTACAAAGAACCCAGACAATACTACTTACACAATACAATGATGCAGCAACTTTGATGAAACTAAATATTGTTAAATGAAAGCAAATTACAAGTAAACAATCAAAAAATGTAAGAGACCACTTAGCTACTTTCTCATTCATATCGCTATCACTAATTTTGGCCAAATGTTTGGGTAGATGACTGAAGATGTAGTATCAAAACATTTACAAAAACTCTTAAAACTAAAATAGACAGAAATACAACCTGTTCATACCATTATTTGGTAACAAGAGAAAAATATATCAATGGTATGCGTGCTTACACTAAAACTATTTGGTGGTAACTTTCCCTCAACCTAAACAATTTTATAATAACACAACCTAGTATTCCCAAGAACATATAAGCATTAACTCTTATACAGTTTGATTGGTAACAAGTTGAAATGCCACCCATATCACCATACTGGCACAAACAAAATATTGTCTGGCCTTTACAATAATTACACACACAGATATAAAACAGTTCTCCTAAAGCTGAAACTATATATATGGAGCTATTTTCTGCTGTACTTTATATACCAACAAAGTCTCCACAGGAAAACTAATGCTTTATCTAACAAGCTCCAAATCTTTCAATTATCTATAAATGTATGTTTTCCATTGTAAATGCAGTTAAAATATGCTGATTCCAAATACAAAGTCTGTTATCCATGATTGTTATACTGCTCAGTGCTGCACCACTTAAGGGCAAATCTAAACAAATTAACAAAAAATTTGAGATCAAAAGTCATTGGTACTTAAGTACCATTTTCATCCTCATGATCATGAAAAAGAATCAAAATAAATATTATAAATATGTTAGTATATAAGCTCACTTTAAGGCTTGCAGATTTACTGTCTGCGCTGAAAGGCTGAAGAATATATGAAGTTAATAAAAAACCTCTTACTCTTCTCTCACTGGTATCAATGGTATCTGTCATTACTGTTGTGGTGTATACAATACACAACAACTTAAACATGAAACCACAAACAAATACACACATGCATTCACTGTAAAAGAAAAAATGTCACTCAGTGACATCCTAAGTCTAAACAATACCCTCTCAATCTACAAATTTCATTAATACACTGGGTAAACTTCAGATACAGCACTGGACATCAACGGTTTTGAGAGTTTCTAACAATGTTAAAGTTAGCAACACTAGAGTTTAAATACAGAAGTTTGCAGCACCACCATTTGGCAGCACCAGAGTTCAATATTTAAGGAAGTCATAGATACTGCTACTGTGAGCAGTGCAATGGGCACACAGGTGTGATTAACTTGAGCAAGATTTAATCATTATGTCAAGAAGTAAATGTGACTGAAACATCACATAAGAACTTAAGAATAATGTGACAGACAGGTAGAGAGACAAGTCGTCGACAAATCTATTACCCAAGTATCAAGAGGAATTATGTAAGCTAACAAACTTCTAAAGCTTTTCTAAACTTTTTCTCAAACAAACCACAACTACTGTTACTCTAACTCGGACCATGCTATACACATTTCCAAGTTACATACTTGAGCTTAAACACAAAGTCACATTAAAAAACATAACTTCTTAAATATCCTAGTTTTGTGCCAAGATGTAGTTGGTAACATAAGTCTTCATTAATATCTTTGGTGGATAAAAACCACTATTTTGTATGTGGCAATATAAAATGTAATATGACTCTGCCTGTCGATGCTATCTTTACTCTCCACAGAAACTTCTTTGGTCTCATATATCTGTAGTGACTTTACCGATGACCATTCTTCTTATGCTGATACATATCATACTTGGTACGGAAAAGAGCCCCACATGAACAAGAAAAAGGTTCTTTACCTGGAAATACAAAAACAAAACATCATTCACATGACTAAAATGCAATGATAACATGTATCTAAATAATGCTCACACATCCTCCTCTACAGCCTTGTGTACACTGTGACAGAATCTCTGATATTTACAAGGGATTTAGTAATAAGGGAAGAAAATTGCCAAAAACACTGAAGAGCTTCTAAAATGACAGGGGAACAGAGACATTCATTTACTATAGAATGACTGAATGGCTTAATGTACAAATCAGGGAAAGTCAAGACCTGCATGGTAGGTTTATTATTATTTGATGCAGATGCTTCAAGGATTTATGCCTGGCACATAAAGTCAACAAAATGTTGGTAAATGCTACTTACCACTACTTACACAACATGCAATGGTCACAGCACAATAAGCAAATGTTCAAAACAACATTCATTGTATCAGAAATTATAAGAAGAAAAATTCAGCTAATGAGAGACTTCCTTCTGTGTCATAGACATTGTATCAGAAATTATAAGAAGAAAAATTCAGCTAATGAGAGACTTCCTTCTGTGTCATAGACAATGTGAATTAATGAAACCTCATCAAAGCTGGACTGTGAGAGTGTGTAACAAAATGACAACTTAGCTAATCAGTTTTGTCATATAGTTTAATTCATCTCCCTCTAGATTAGACCTTTTAGTAAGTCCTTTGCATACCCTGATATCTATGGCTGCTCTGTGTAAAATTTGGCATTTTTGTATCTCACAAACTTCTGTGTCTGAAAGGATTAACTGTTCATATTCTCTTACCCCTTAAATCACTGAAGTGCTATAGATATGAACTACACTTTGTATTTTTCACTTTACTGTGATGTCTCTATCATGCTTATACAAGCAAATTTCTATAAGATATTCCCAGTGGGTTTATGGTGAATTTTGGTAATAAAGGGTACCATGAATATTGTATGGGTTGCTGCGTGAGACTTACCACACTGGGGTTCTACACCCATTGCATATGGCTTATGGGTTTATACCCAGTGTATATGTCTTTTTAGTTTATAACCACTGTACATGGCTTAATGGTTTATAACCATTGTATATGATGCTCAAGAACTAGGGTCCCAGGAGTATAAAACTTCTTCCCCATACATTACAGATAGGCAGTTACAAATAGTTAATTACACACAAACATACACTTGCCTTACATCATTGCTATTTCTGTCATTAAAACAATGAACATCGTTATCAATATCAGTACTTATCATCATCATTATCACAAGCATTTGTGACTTTATTACCAGCAACAGGGAGGGCCTAGGTAGTATAGTAATGGCCCCTCCCACGACCCCTGAAAATCTAAGGTATATTTCTCTGACTACACTTTCTCGCATGACTCTGCTACCAGTGAGAGGGAAGGCTCAGGTAGCAGTGCACTGGCCCCTCCTAATACCCCAACTAACTTAAGGAACATCCTGTGCCCTACCCTTGGAGCAATCCATTAGGTAGAGGGCTGTTGACAGCAGCCACCCAAGGTGATACTACCGTCTGACTGATAAATGTTAAATTGGTGCCTGAAAACATACTCTCCATGTTAGGATTGCTGGTCTAATTTTTGTCTCATCAAAACAGGACTACTGGGCTAGTCCTAACATCTTCTTACAAGTAGCATACACCTACTCAAATATTGCTTATTTTCTTCACATGACCACTCTTACCAACTCCTGTATGCTCGAATGTTTTTAAGCATAATCATAATAGAGTCCCCAGCATCATGGATTACTAAGACTCTCCAGATTTCCACCTGACTACTGCTAACGAGAGGGAAGTCTCAGACAGTATTAGTACCAGCCCCTTCCAAGACCTTTCCCTCTCTGTTTGACCTTCCTCTTTTTCTATTAACTATAGCAACATTCCTGGTCTCTCTGGTAACCTCTCCTCTGTTGAACATCATCTGTCTAGCACCTCTCCTAATATCTTACTTCTCTCTGAGAAACAGTTGTCTAAAGATGTTCTCACTAGTCCCATTTTCATACTGAATTATCATCTCCACTCGTTTCCAGTTAAAAAGTGATGTTTGTGCAAGTTCCAACATAAACACACTTTGATGCATGCCTCAAACTTTGATGTTATGTGGCTCAAGGTCTGTCTCCCAACTTCCATACTTTTTCTCTGTTTTGCCTACTGCTCTCCTAATTCTACAAATTCTATATCTTTCTTCGACTGTCTAAACTCCTGCCATGAGACTGTGGTATCATCTAACCTGCAAGCCAAGATCCTCTACTTCGGAGACTTCAATAAACACCATAGGAAATACAGTATTTGAATGCCCCTGTACGGATGGACGGTGGAAAGATTGAAGAGCTCATATTCTACATTCTCAATGATTTAGAGCGAATCATCTCCCACCCTACCCATATTCCTGACTACTATAACCACTCTCCTAATATTCTTGTTCTGAATTTCACCTCAAGCCCATCCTGTTGTAACTACACAATCTCACCCCTAATTAGTTCATCTGATCAACACACTCATAAATGTATTTATTCTAACAGCACCTCTTCCTCCAGCAGCCCCTTCTATGCATAAATACTGGCATCTCAACAAAACTAACTGGACTTACATACATAATTTCTTTTTTGCCTTTCCCTGAGTAATTTTACTTCCTTTTATGCGGTAATGCTTGTGTCTCTGCCAAACACACAGCAGAAGCTATTCTTAAGGCAATGGAAGCATTTATCCCCTCTTCCTCCAAGATGACCTTTTTTTTCCAATCCAAGACTCAAAAATTCCTGTTCTGAGGCCATTCAGGCAAGGGATCAGACATATCAGGCTTGAAAAAAATCTCCCTCCTCTGACTCCTGTTCAGCTTTTATTACTGATGTAATAACTGCAAGTATGTTATCTGTCATGGAAAGTGTTCCCTTATTCAAAGGAAGGAAGCTAACCTCTCCTTGTCATCCAGTGACAGGTCTTTCTAGTTTTTTGGTTAGGGTCATCTCTAACAACTTCTGTCGCTCTACCTTTCCTCCTCTTTTCCATTCTGATGGTACTAGAGCTGTCTCTCCCAATGATAATGCAACTCTCTTTGGCTCCCATTTCTCCTCTAACTCCATCTTGGATGATTCTAACATTCCTTCACCCTTACTGATCCTATGCCCCTCTCCATAATCTCTTCTCAGCCTGTTCGAAAAGTGTTTCTCTCTGGACAACTGCAAGGCTTATGGTCCTGATGGCATCCACCCCTTGTACCAAGTACTTTGAAAATCATTTGCTAAACACTATACCGGAACAAAAGAAAGTTTGTCTCCCATATGTGGACGATGTACTTTGCTTTTGGCCTAACGATCTGAACATTGAGGACTTTCTGCGAAAATGATAAGTCAGAATGTAAAAGTTACCAAAGAACGCTTGTTCTTCCCTTCAATGAGAATTTTCTCGAATGTTCACATTCTCAAAAAAACATAATGTACAAGTATTATTATTATTATTATTATTATTATTATTATTTTGCTTTGTCGCTGTCTCCCGCATTTGCGAGGTAGCACAAGGAAACAGACGAAAGAAAATGGCCCAAACCACCCCCATAACCATGTACATACATACACGTCCACCCACGCAAATATACATACCTATACATCTCAATGTATACATATATACACACACACAGACATATACATATATACACATGTGCATAATTTATACTGTCTGCCTTTATTCATTCCCATCGCCACCTCGCCACACATGGAATAACATCCCCCTCACCCCTCATGTGTGCGAGGTAGCGCTAGGAAAAGACAACAAAGGCCCCATTCGTTCACACTCAGTCTCTAGCTGTCATGTAATAATGCCTGAAACCAAAGCTCCCTTTCCACATCCAGGCCCCACACAACTTTCCATGGTTTACCCCAAACGCTTCACGTGCCCTGATTCAATTCATTGACAGCATGTCGACCCCGGCATACCACATCGATCCAATTCACTCTATTCCTTGCCCGCCTTTCACCCTCCTGCATGTTCAGGCCCCGATCACTTAAAATCTTTTTCACTCCATCTTTCCACCCCCAATTTGGTCTCCCACTTCTCCTCGTTCCCTCCACCTCCAACACATATATCCTCTTGGTCAATCTTTCCCCACTCATTCTCTCCATGTGGCCAAACCATTTCAAAACACCCTCTTCTGCTCTCTCAACCACGCTCTTTTTATTTCCACACATCTCTCTTACCCTTACATTACTCAACATTGTTGTTGTTGTACTAATGTACAAGTAGTATTCAAATATGAGAAAACCATCAAGAAAGCCCTCATCAAAAATAGCCCATCAAATAATATAGGTGTTGTTTATAAAGTCCCACATAAAGACTGTAACAATTCTATCTTGGAAAATCGGGAAAAGATTTAGAGACTAAGATTTCACAACAAGTATATTGTTAGGATAGCAAAACACAGCAGCAGCTTATCCCAACATAAAGCTGCCTTTGATCACCATATTGATTGGGAAGGAGCTAAGACCATAGCTAAATCAAACTGTTTCAGTGAAAGAGATGTAATTGAATCATGTTTGATCTCTGGCTTATTTGAATACTTCCCACGTATTACCCACATGTCGTAGAAGGCGACTAAAGGGGGTGTGAGCAGGGAGGTGGAAACCCTCCCCTCCTTGTATTTCCATTTCTAAAAAGGAAAACACAAGGATTTAAGTGGGGAGTGCTCATCCTCCTCAAAGGCTCAGACTGGAGTGTCTAAATGTGTGTGGATGTAACCAAGATGAGAAAAAAGGAGATAAGTAGTATGTTTGAGGAAAAAAACCAGGATGTTCTGGTTCTGAGTGAAACGAAGCTCAAGGGTAAAGGGGAAGAGTGGTTTGAGAAGTCTTAGGAGTAAAGTTCAGGGTTGGTGAGAGGACGAGCTAAGAAAGGAGTAGCACTACTCCTGAAGCAGGAGCTTTGCAAGTATGTAATAGTGTGTAAGAAAATAAATTCTTGATTGATGTGGGTAAAACTGAAAGTGGAAGGAGAGAGACGGGTAATTACTGGTGCTTATGCACCTGGTCATGAGAAGAAAGATCATGAGAGGCAAGTGTTTTGGGAGCAGCTGAGTGAGTGTATTAGCAGCTTTGGTGCATGAGACTGGGTTTAGTGACGGGTGATTTAAATGTGAAGGTGAGTAATGTGGCAGTTAAGGGTATAATTGGTGTACATGGGATATTCAGCGTTGTGAATGGAAATAGTGAGGAGCTTGTACATTTGCATGCTGAAAAAGACTGGTGATTGGGAATACCTGGTTCAAAAAGAGAGATATACATAAGTATACTATGTGAGTAGGAGAGATGGTCAAAGGGCATTACTGGATTACGTTAATTGATAGGCATGTAAAAGAGAGACTTTTGGATGTTAATGTGCTAAGACAGGCAGCTGAAGGGATGTCTGATCATTATCTTATGAAGGCAAAGGTAAAGATCAGTAGAGATTTTCAAAAAAGAAGAGAGAATGTTAGGGAGAAGAGTTGTTTGAGTAAGTGAGCTCAGAAAGGATACTTGAGAGGAAGTAACAGGAGAGATTGAGTGTAGAATGGCAAAAGGTGAGTGCAAATGATGTGAGGGGAGTGGGTGAGGAATGGGATATATCTTGTGAAGCAGTGATGGCTTGTGCAAAAGATGCATGTGGCATGAGAAAGGTGGAAGGTGGGCAGATTAAAAACGGTAGTGCGCGGTGGGGTGAAGGACTAAAGTTGTCAGTGAAAGATGAAAGAGAGGACTTTGGATGATACATGCAAGAAAGGAGTGCAAACGACTGGGAGATGTATAAAAAAAAAAAAAAAAAAGGCAGGAGGTCAAGAGAAAGGTCCGAGGGTTGAGAAAGAGGGCAAATGAGAGTTGGGGTGCAAAAGTTTCATTAAACTTTAGGGAGAATAAAAAGATGTTTTGGAAGGAGGTAAATAAAGTGAGTAAGACAAGAGAACAAGTGGGAACATCGGTGAAGGGGGTAAGTGGGGAAGTAATAACAGGTAGTGATGAAGTGAAGAGATGGAGTGAGTATTTTGAAGGTTTGTTGAATGTGTTTGATGACAGTGTGGCAGGTATAGGGAGTTTTGGTCAAGATGGTGTGCGAAGTGAGAGGATCAGGAACAATAGTTTGGTTAAGGGAGAAAAGGTAGTGAAAGCTTCGCCAAAGATGAAATCTGGCAAGGTGGCAGTTTAGGATGGTACTGCAGTAGAACTTGTTAAGAAAGGGGGTGACTGCAGTTGTTGACTGATTGGTAAGGATATTCAGTGTATGTATGGATCACAGTGAAGTGCCTGAGGATTGGTGGAGTGCATGCATAGTGCCACTGTACAAAGGCAAAGGGGATAAAGGCGAGTGTTCAAACTACAGAAGCATAAGTTTGTTGAGTATTCCTGGGAAATTATACGGGAGAGTATTGATCGAGAAGATGAAGGCACGTACAGAGCATCAGATTGGGGAAGAGCAGTGTGGTTTCAGAGGTGGTAGAGGATGTGTGGATCAGGTGTTTGCTTTGAAGAATGTTTGAGAAGTACATAGAAAAACAGAGGGATTTGTTTGTTGCATTAATGGATCTGGAGAAGGCATATGATAGGGTTGATAAGAGATGCATTGTGGAAGGTCTTAATGGTGTGGGAGGTAAGCTGCTAGAAGCAGTGAAAAGTTTTTACCAAAGATGTACGGCATGTGCATGAGTAGGAAGAGATGTTCATAGATGGGGTGGTTAGGCAGGTATATGCAAGAGTTCTGGAGAGAGGGGCGAGTATGCAGTCCATTGGGGATGAGACGGCCTGGGAAGTGAGTCATTGGCTGATTCAAGTGTGAAACTGAAGAAGTTGGTGACTGAATTTTGAAAAGTATGTGAAAGGAGAAAGTTGAGAGTAAATGTGAAAAAGAGTAAGGTTATCAGGTTCAGTAGGATTGAGGGACAAGTTCATTGGGATGTAAGTTTGAATGGAGAAAGGTTGGAGGGAGTGAAGCGTTTTAGATATCTGGGAGTGAACTTGGCAGAGAATGGAACCATGGAAGAGGAAGTAAGTCACAGGGTGGGGAGGGAGTGAAGGTTCTGGGAGTGATGAAGAATGTGTGGAAGGAGAGAATGTTATCTCAGAGAGCAAAAATGGGTATGTTTGAAGGAACAGTAGTTCCAACTATGTTATAGAATGTGAGACATGGGCTACAGATAGGGTTGTATGGAGGAGGGTGGATGTGTTGGAAATAAAATGTTTGAGAACAATATGTGGCGTGATTTGGTTGATCAAGTAAGTAATGAAAGGGTAAGAGAGATGTGTGGAAATAAAAAGAGTAAGGTTGAGAGAAAAGAAGAGGGTGTGTTGAAATGGTTTGGACATATGGAGAGAATGAGTGAGGAAAGACCGACAAAGAGGATATATACGTCAGAGGTGGAGGGAACAAGGGGTGGGAGACCAAACTGAAGGTGGAAGGATGGAGTGAAAAAGATTTTGAGCATTTGTGACCTGAACATACAGGAGGGTGAAAGGCAAACAAGGAATAGTGAACTGGAACAATGTAGCATACCGGGGTTGACGTACTGTCAATGGACTGAACCAGGGCATGTGAAACATCTGGGGTAAACCATGGAAAGGTCTGTGGGGCCTGGATGTGGATAGGGATCTGTGGTTTCAGTGCATTACACATGATAGCTAGAGACTGAGTGTGAACAAATGTGGCCTTTTTTGTCTGTTTTCCTGGCACTACCTTGTTGACGCAGGGGTTGACAATGCTGTTTTCTGTGGGTGGGGTGACGCCAGGAATGGATGAAGGTAAGCAAGTATGAATATGCAAATGTGTATATATGTGTGTATGTCTGTGTATGTATAGGTATGTACATGTGTATATGATGATATGTACATACGTGTGTATATGAGTGGATGGGTCTTCATCTGTTTCCTGGCCTCATCTGTTTCCTACCTCATTGACATGGGAAACAGTGATCAAGTATAATTAATATATAAACATAAATCTTTTTTCTTTCTTTATACATATTTGCCATTTCCGGCATTAGTGAGACAGCATCAAAAACAGATGTCTGATAAGAGGAGTGAGAAGAGAACTAGACAAATGGGGTGCAGAGATGGAGTGTAGTGGTAAGGCATGGAGGCTAGTAGTAAGTCTGTTTACAGATGATACTATGTTGTTAGATGAGAGTGAAGAGGAGTTGCAGAAGGTTGTATGTGTGTTTTATGATGTGTGTAAGCATTGGTGATAGAGGGTAAATGCAAGTAAAAGTAAAGTAATGGTGTTTAAAAGGAAATGGAGTGAAAGTGCAGATATTGCAAAACCATATAGAATGAAAGAAGAGTGTGGTATGAGAGAAGAAAGAGGGAAGCGGTGAGAGAACTGGGTATGAGAGAAGAAAGATGGAAGTGGTGAGAAAATCTAAATATTTAGAAACTTTCTTGGGTAAGTTGTGATATGGAAAGAAAGATAAGGGAGAGAGCACAGTACAGAGTAGAAGAGTCAATGAGTCCCAAAATAAAAAAAATAAAAGGGTAAAGGTGTACGTATGGAAGTGAAGAGAGGATTAATGGACAGCACAGTCCTCCTAACCCTGACCTAAACGTCAAAACATGGACATGGAATGAGTTACAGAGGTCATAAATCCAAGCTGTGCAAATACCTATTTGAGAGGAGCATGTGGTTTGACTAGATGAAATGAAGAAAGAAATGAACTGGTGTATGTCAGATGTGGTATGGCAAGAACTGCAAAGGGAATGGATTGTGGAGTAGTAGAGTGGGTGAAACATAATACTTTGAAGTGGTTTGGGCATGTGGAAAGAATGCAAGATGGGAAGAGTAGAAGGAGAGTCTACGACAATACACTTAAAGGGGTTAGTGTGAGAGGCAGATCACTGTGACATGGGAAAACAGAGTGGAAGAATACTGGAGGGAGAGAAATGGCAGAAGAATGAGTGGAGTGGTGCATGCAAGGGTGGCATGTAAGGAGAGGGATGAGTGGAAACTCTTTCGCCTTGGCCACCCCCGTTGATGGGAGTTCCTGGAAGGAAAGGGCACCAGAGGTATAGATAGATAGATAGTTGGTAGGAAGCCACAAACCAGGGATGTATATTACCAGCACTATTAGCCTGGGTATCAGGAAGGTATCAGGAGCTGTGGTTTCGGTGCATTATTACATGACAGCTAGAGACTGAGTGTGAACGAATGGGGCCTTTGGTGTCTTTTCCTAGTGCTACCTCGCACACATGAGGGGGGAGGGGGTTGTTATTCCATGTGTGGCGAGGTGGCGATGGGAACAAATAAAGGCAGACAGTATGAATTATGTACATGTGTATATATGTATATGTCTGTGTGTGTATATATATGTGTACATTGAGATGTATAGGTATGTATATTTGCGTGTGTGGACGTGTATGTATATACATGTGTATGTGGGCGGGTTGGGCCATTCTTTCGTCTGTTTCCTTGTGCTACCTCACTAACGCGGGAGACAGCGACAAAGCAAAATAATAAATAATAATATTAGGAAGGTTATTAACAGTTGCACAGTGAGGCAGCACATCAGTTGTTAAGAAGCACTCCCCTGACTCAGGTACATGTTTTTTCTTTCTGTGAAGTCTGTTGACATTCTGCCCATAAATTATACATTCTCTCCTTGTCACTTATACCACTTAATGCTCAACTCACACATTCTTCATTACTCTATTTTCATGTGGTCAGTACTATGTGCTAGCCCTGCCTTTTAGTAAAATGGTAGAAGCAATAGACAGCAATAGGTAAGAACATTAGACAGGTATGGGTATGTTTGAAGGAATAGTGGTTCCAACAATGTTGTATGGTTGCGAGGCGTGGACTATGGATAGAGTTGTGCGCAGGAGGATGGATGTGCTGGAAATGAGATGTTTGAGGACAATGTGTGGAGTGAGGTGGTTTGATCGAGTAAGTAACGTAAGGGTAAGAGAGATGTGTGGAAATAAAAAGAGAGTGGTTGAGAGAGCAGAAGAGGGTGTTTTGAAATGGTTTGGTCACATGGAGAGAATGAGTGAGGAAAGATTGACCAAGAGGATATATGTGTCAGAGGTGGAGGGAACGAGGAGAAGAGGGAGACCAAATTGGAGGTGGAAAGATGGAGTGAAAAAGATTTTGTGTGATCGGGGCCTGAACATGCAGGAGGGTGAAAGGAGGGCAAGGAATAGAGTGAATTGGAGCGATGTGGTATATCGGGGTTGACGTGCTGTCAGTGGATTGAACCAAAGCATGTGAAGCGTCTGGGATAAACCATGGAAAGCTGTGTAGGTATGTATATTTGCGTGTGTGGACGTATGTATATACATGTGTATGGGGGTGGGTTGGGCCATTTCTTTCGTCTGTTTCCTTGCGCTACCTTGCAAACGCGGGAGACAGCAAAAAAAAAAAAAAAAAAAAATATATATATATATATATATATATATATATATATATATATATATATATATATTGGTGATTGGTTCTCAGTGAATGTAGGTTTGCGGCAGGGGTGTGTGATGTCTCCATGGTTGTTTAATTTGTTTATGGATGGGGTTGTTAGGGAGGTGAATGCAAGAGTTTTGGAAAGAGGGGCAAGTATGAAGTCTGTTGGGGATGAGAGAGCTTGGGAAGTGAGTCAGTTGTTGTTCGCTGATGATACAGCGCTGGTGGCTGATTCATGTGAGAAACTGCAGAAGCTGGTGACTGAGTTTGGTAAAGTGTGTGAAAGAAGAAAGTTAAGAGTAAATGTGAATAAGAGCAAGGTTATTAGGTACAGTAGGGTTGAGGGTCAATTCAATTGGGAGGTGAGTTTGAATGGAGAAAAACTGGAGGAAGTGAAGTGTTTTAGATATCTGGGAGTGGATCTGGCAGCGGATGGAACCATGGAAGCGGAAGTGGATCATAGGATGGGGGAGGGGGCGAAAATTCTGGGAGCCTTGAAGAATGTGTGGAAGTCGAGAACATTATCTCGGAAAGCAAAAATGGCTATGTTTGAAGGAATAGTGGTTCCAACAATGTTGTATGGTTGCGAGGCGTGGACTATGGATAGAGTTGTGCGCAGGAGGATGGATGTGCTGGAAATGAGATGTTTGAGGACAATGTGTGGTGTGAGGTGGTTTGATCGAGTAAGTAACGTAAGGGTAAGAGAGATGTGTGGAAATAAAAAGAGCGTGGTTGAGAGAGCAGAAGAGGGTGTTTTGAAATGGTTTGGTCACATGGAGAGAATGAGTGAGGAAAGATTGACCAAGAGGATATATGTGTCGGAGGTGGAGGGAACGAGGAGAAGAGGGAGACCAAATTGGAGGTGGAAAGATGGAGTGAAAAAGATTTTATGTGATCGGGGCCTGAACATGCAGGAGGGTGAAAGGAGGGCAAAGAATAGAGTGAATTGGAGTGATGTGGTATACCGGGGTTGACGTGCTGTCAGTGGATTGAATCAAGGCATGTGTATGGGGGTGGGTTGGGCCATTTCTTTTGTCTGTTTCCTTGCGCTACCTCGCAAACGCGGGAGACAGCGACAAAGCAAAAAAAAAAAAAAAAAAAAAAAAAAAAATTAGACAGGAGCATTAGGTATAAGGGGAGTGGGGGAGGAATGGGATATATTTAGGGAAGCAGTGATGGTTTGCACAAAAGATGCTTGTGGCATGAGAAAGGTGGGAGGTGGACAGATTAGAAAGGGTAGTGAGAGGTGGGATGAAGAAGTAAGATTGTTAATGAAAGAGAAGAGACAGGCATTTGGATGATTTTTGCAGGGAAGTAGTGTGAATAACTGGGAGATGTACAAAAGAAAGAGACAGGAGGTCAAGAGAAAGGTGCAACAGGTGAAAAAGAGGGCAAATGAGAGTTGGGGTGAGAGAGTATCATCAAATTTTAGGGAGAATAAAAAAGATGTTTTGGAAGGAGGTAAATAAAGTGCTTCAGACAAGAGAACAAATGGAACATTAATGAAGGGGCTAATTGGGAGGTAATAACAAGTAGTGGTGAAGTAAAAAGGAGATAGAGTGAGTATCTTAAGGTTTGTTGAATGTGTTTGATGATGAGTGGCAGATATAGGGTGTTTTAGGAGAGGTGGTGTACAAAGTGAGAGGTTAAGGGAGAATGGTTTGGTAAACAGAGAAGAGGTAGTGAAAGCTTTGCGGAAGATGAAACCCGGCAAGGCTGCAGGTTTGGATGGTATTGCAGTGGAATTCATTAAAAAGGGGGTGACTGTGTTGTTGAATGGTTTGTGAGGATATTCAATGTATATATGGTTTATAGTGAAGTGTCTGAGGATTGACGGGATGCATGCACAGTGCCAATGTACAAAGGCAAAGGGGATAAAGGTGAGTGTTCAAATTACAGAGGTATAAGTTTGTTGAGTATTCCTGGGAAATTATTTGGGAAGGTATTGATTGAGAGGATAAAGGCATGTACAGAGCATCAGATTGAGGAAGAGCAGTGTGGTTTCAGAAGTGGCAAAGGATGTGTGGATCAGGTGTTTGCTTTGAAGAATGTATGTGAGAAACACTTAGAAAAACAGATGGATTACAATTGTATGTAGCATTTATGTATCTGGAGAGGGCATATGACAGAATTAATAGAGATGCTCTGTGGAAGGTATTAAGAGTATATGTTATGGGAGGTAAATTGCTAGAAGCAGTGAAAAGTTTTTATCAAGGATGTAAGGCATGTGTACGAGTAGGAAGAGAGAAAAGTGATTGGTTCCCAGTGAACGTCGGATTGCAGCAGGGGTGCATATGTCTCCATGCTTGTTAAATCTGTTTATGGATGGGTGGTCAGGGAGGTGAATGCAAAAGTTTTGGAGAGAGAGGCAAGTATGAAATCTGTTGTGGATGAGAGAGCTTGGAAAGTGAGTTAGTTGTTGTTCACTGATGATATCGCGCTGGTGGCTGATTCGGGTGAGAAACTGCAGAAGTTGGTGACTGAGTTTGGTAAAGTTTGTGAGAGAAGAAAGCTGAGAATAAATGTGAATAAGAGCGAGGTTGTTAGGTTCAGTAGGGTTGAGGGACAAGTTAACTGGGAGGTAAGTTTGAAAGGAGAAAACTGGAGGTTTGAAAGGAGAAAAACTGGAGGAAGTGAAGTGTTTTAGATATCTGGGAGTGGATTTAGCGGCGGATGGAACCATGGAAGCAGAAGTGAGTCACAGGGTGGGGGAGGGGGCGAAGAATCTGAGTGTTGAAGAATGCGAGGAAGGTGAGAACGTTATCTCAGAGAGCAAAAATGAGTATGTTTGAAGGAATAGTGGTTCCAGCAATGTTATATGGTTGCGAGGCATGGGCTATAGATAGAGTTGTGCAGAGGGTGGATGTGTTTTAAATGAGATGTTAGAAGACAATATGTGGTGTGAGGTGGTTTGATCGAGTAAATAATGAAAGGTTAAGAGAGATGTGTGGTAATAAAAAGAGTGTGGTTGAAAGAGTAGAAGAGGGTGTTTTGAAATGGTTTGGTCACATGGAGAGAATGAGTGAGGAAAGATTGACAAAGAAGATATATGTGTCAGAGGTGGAGGGAACGAGGAGAAGTGGGAGACCAAATTGGAGGTGGAAGGATGGAGTGAAAAGGATTTTGAGCGATCGGGGCCTGAACATACAGGAGGGTAAAAGGCATGCAAGAAATAAAGTGAATTGGAACGATGTGGTATACTGGGGTTGATGTGCTGTCAATGGATTGAACCAGGGAATGTGAAGTGTCTGGGAAAAACCATGGAAAGTTTTGTGGGGCCTGGATGTGGAGAGGGAGATGTGGTTTCAGCGCATTACACATGACAGCTAGAGACTGAGTGTGAACAAATGTGGCCTTTGTTGTCTTTTCCTAGCACTACCTTGTGCAAGTGTGGGGTGAGGGGGGTGCCATTTCATGTGTGGCGGGGTGGCAATGGGAATGGATGAAGGCAGCAAGTATGAATATGTAGATGTGTACAGTATATATATGTATATGTCTGTGTATGTATATGTATGTATACATTGAAATGTATAGGTATGTATATATCTGTATATACATGTGTATGAGGTGGGTTGGGCCATTCTTTCGTCTGTTTTCTTGCACTACCTCGCTAACGCAGGAGGCAGCGACAAAGTATGATAATGAAAAGAAAATTAATAATTATAATAATACTGCTTCATGACATGTGGGTAAAGAGGGTTGGTCAAGAAAGATAGTATAAGTGAGAGATGTGTTTGTAAGAAGTGCATAGTTGAGAGACCTGAAGAATATGTGCTGAAATGTCTTGGACATGTGGATAAAGTGAGTGAGGAGAGACCGACTAAGACATTATACAAATCAGAAGTGGAAGGAAAAAGGAGAAGGATGGAAACTGAGGACAAGGTGGAAATGGAAAGATATAGTGAAAAATACTTTGGGTGTTTGGAGGTTCAAGCATGCAAGAAGGTGTGAAGGCAGGCATGGGACAGAATGAATTAGAAAGATGTCATATATATTGGACTGAACCAAGGTATATACGAGGATCAGGGAAAACCACAAAGAGGTCTGTGGGCCTTGGTTGCTGATAGGAGGCCCTGGTGTCAGAGCATCATACATGACTGCTAGAGAGTAGCTGCAGGCAAATAAGGCCATTTTTCATGTTCCTAGTGGTATCTTGCTAACGTGGGAAATACCTTTAAAATATGAAAAAAAATCAGCCCATGGAGAAGTTCAAATCTTTGCAATTCTAGGTAGTTAATGAAGTTCAGTGGGAAGAATTAAACAATGCCACCAAGCAGTGGTGTTGAAAAGTGCTATTACTACTGTACTGCAAACTTTCAAAAAGCATTGGGAATGGGTTGAAAACAAAAGAATATTTCAGTAGCGTTCAGGGACAAGTTAACTGGGATGTAAGTCTGAATGGAGAAAATTCGAGGAAGTGACGTGTTTTAGATATCTGGGAGTGGACTTAGCAGCAATTGGAACCATGGAAGCGGAAGTGAATCACAGGGTGGGGGAGGAGGCGAAGGTTCTGGGAGCGATGAAGAATGAGTGGAAGGAAAGAATGTTATCTCGGAGAGCAAAAATGGGTATGTTTGAAGGAATAGTAGTTCCAACAATGTTATATAGTTGCAAGACATGGGCTATAGATAGGGTTGTAAAGAGGAGGGTGAATGTGTTGAAAATTAAATGTTTCAGGACAATATGTCGTGTGAGGTGGTTTCAACGAGCAAGTAATGAAAGGGTAAGAGAGATGTGCGGAAAGAAAAAGGATGTGGTTAAGAGAGCAGAAGAGGGTGTGTTGAAATGGTTTGGACATATGGAGAGAATGAGTAAGGAAAGATTGCCAAAGAGGATATATGTATCAGAGGTGGAAGGAACAAGGAGAAGCTGAAGACCAAATTGGAGGTGGAAGGATGAAGAGAAAAAGATTTTGAGTGACCAGGGCCGGAACATACAGGAGGGTGAGAGGCATGCAAGGAATAGAGTGAATTGGAACGATGTGGTATGCCGGGGTCAACGTGCTGTCAATGGACTGAACCAAGGCATGTGAATCATCTGGGGTAAGACCATGGAAAGGTTAGTGGGGCCTGGATGTGGATAGGAAGCTGTGGCTTCAGTGCATTACACATGACAGCTAGAGATTGCAAACGAATGTGGCCTTTTCTGTCTGTTTTCTTGGTGCTACCTCGCTGAAGCAGGGGGTAGCAGTGCTGTTTCCTGTGGGGCGGGTAGCACCAGGAATGGAAGAAGGCAAGCAAGTATGAATATGTACATGTGTATATATATGTATATGTCTGTGTATGTGTGTATATGTATGTATATGTGTATATGTTGATATGTATATGTATGTTTATGTGCATGTATGGGCGCTTATGTATATATATGTGCATATGAGTGGATGGGCAATTCTTTCTTCGTCTGTAGAACTTCTCATGTTACTGACTGCTGGACAGAAAAAATTTCATGTTTGTTATACCGTCAATAATACAATTTAACCATACTGAATTCCACATAGTTATCCCTCAATTACTGAACAGCAACATGACTTTAAAACTAGTACAAGAAACTTACCCACAGCATGCATAATAGCCATGTGAGTACGTAAAGTAGCAGCATCTCGGTATGTTCTCTTGCAAGTAGGACAAGGTCGAGGCTCATGGAATGCCAGCTTTCGCTGATATTGCTCTGCGGATGAAATTGAAAATTCCTTAATGCATCTTTAAACCCATGATCCTGGTACCAGTATAAAATTTTGTATGCCTAAGAAATATGCAATCTAACTAGATTATGGGATATACAACATCCCTAAAATTACCTAATATCCATAATTTTCTATACTTGTTCCACAAGCTTCAAAAATCCTGGAAAGTGTGATTTCCTAAATCACACTAAAATATCAATATTTGCACAACTGGTATGGAAAACTCAAATATTACCCCTGAAAACAAAAGGCACAATCAATAAAATAAGAGAAAGCACTTTAAACATCTGGAGCCCAATATGCTTTAACATATTGACTGCATCTGTCAAGAGCATTATGGCACATACAGTGGAGAAATTTGAGAAGTGTACCAAACCAGTAAGGCTGTGGAGGTCACACCGGTTGCATCCTTCAACCAATGACCTAACTTAAAAGCTTGAACTCAGTCTGAGCTTTTAACTTCTCAATATTCTTCCTGACATCTAGTTCCTCGTTTATGATGAAACTCAAATTTTTTGCATTTGTCCTACTTTCTATCAGTTTCTTTGTTGGAGTTTTATGAGGTATCAATGATGTATTCTTCTTTGTCCCATAATTCATTTGCTCAACTTGTTTCTTTTGTGCTTGTTTGCCATTTCCTGCCTTCAAAAGGTAGTGTCACTTACATCAATTCTGTAACCATCATGTGCAATGCACCAAAACCTCAGCACCCTATCCATGACCAGGACCTACCTTTACATGGTCTCCTCCGGCTGTTCTACATCCCCTGGTTCAGTCCACAGACAGCATGACACCCTGTGTACACCACATTGCTCCAATTCGCAATATCGTGTGCACACCTTTCACCCTCCTACATTTAAGGTCCCAGCACTCATAATATCTTTCACTCCATCCTTACATCTCCAATTTAGTCTCCCTTTCTCAGCCATTCCAACTCTGACACATATATCCTCTTTGCCAACCCCTCATCACTCAAGTCTCTCTTGATGTCCAAACTCCCTTCAGCTCTCTCAACCGTGCTCTTCTTGTCATTACACCTCTCTCTTACCAAATTATTACTTCCTCATTCCACCCTCCTCACATGATGGCTTGTCCTTAAAAACATGAGAAGACTCTTCTAAATGGTCTTATCTACAACTCATACCTCACATCAATTCATGATCGTTGAGATAACATTACCTTCAAATATACCCATTTCTGCCCTGCGAGACAACAACCTCTCTTTCCACACATTCACAATGCTCCAAGGACCTTCGCCCCTTAACCCAAACTATGACTCATCAGTGCTTCCATTGTTCCATTCATTGCCAAGTCCACAACAATGTATCTAAGACATCCCACTTCCTAAAAGTTTCCTCCACACATAATCATATCCTACCTAGCATCCTCTCTGCAATGATAAACATGATAACTTTAATTTTGTTCACATTTACTCTCAACTTCCTCCTTCCACACACTCTCCAAAACTCAGATATTCACCTCTGGAGATCCTCATACAAAGCTGCAACCAAAGCTTTGTCACTAGCAAACAACAACTGGTCTCACTCCTGAGGTCCCTCACCCCTACAAACTGCATACCTGATCATCTCTCTAAGACCATTGCATTTACCTCCTTCACCTCCCCACCCATAAAACTTCCATAGTGACAATACACACTCCTATCACAGACCTACCTTCTCCTAGAACCACTCACCCTCTTATCTACCTTCTCACACACATGCCAAAAACTCTTGATAAATCTTCTTACTTCTATTAGCTTTCCTCCCGAGCCATACACTCATAATTTCCACAAAGCATATCTATCAACATCTATCATATGCATTTTTGAAATCCATATGTGCCACATACAAATCCTTCTGTTTCTGTAAGTATTTCTCACACACATCTTTCACGTCAAACACCTAATCTAGAAATCCTCAGCCACTCCTGAATCCATATTGTACCTCCCTAATCTGATGCTCTGTGCATGCCACCACCCTCTTAATTACCACTCTTCTATATAATCTACCAGGTAAACTGAACAGACTTATACCTCTGTAGTTTGAACATTCATCTTTGCTGTCTGCCAATCCTCAGGCACCTCACCATGATCCACACAAACACAGAAAATCCCCACCAATCAATAACAGTCACCTCCTTTCTTAAAAAATTCAATTGCATTACCATTACTCCAGCTGCCTTGCCACATTTCATATTACGCAACTCTTCTCTCTTTACCAAACCACCTGTGACTCTCACTTCACATATCTGTCACCCTACCATGACCCTCACTTCACATATCTGTCACTCTACCATGACCCTCACTTGACATATATATCTGCCATCCTAGCATGAAACATTCAACAATTCTTTAAAGCACTCAGTCCTTCTATCAACCTCATCACTGCTTGTTACATCCTCCCATTTTCCCCATTTGTTCTGCTGTTTTTCTCGCCCTATCAACCTCCTTCCAAAACAACATCTTATCTATATTGAAGTTTGATGATACTCACTCTTCCTTGCCCTTTTTTCTGCCCCTGCACCCTCCTCTTCCCAATAATATGTACTTCTTTCCTGTAAGTAACACCTACATACCTTTCTATACCTTCCCTTTCTTTTTCACTAACAACATTACCTTCTCATCCCATCACTCACTAGCCTTTCTTACCTGTCCACATCCCACCTTCTCCATGCCTCACACTGCTTCCAGCACTGCTTCCCTAAATACCTCCATTCCTCACCCACTCCCTTAGCTTCATTTACTCGTACCTTTCTACCATTCTAAACTTAATCTCTCCTGGTACTTTTTTTACACAGGCCTCTTTTCTAAGCTCACTTATTCTAAATATCCTCTTCTCACTTGTATAATTTCCTCTTTTCCAAAGACCTCTACAATTCTTCACCCTTGCCTCCACCAGGTAATGATCAGACATACCACCAGCTGCCTCTCTCAGAACATTCACATCCAAGAGGCTTTTTTTTTGCATGCCTATCAGTCTTTTTTTATGTTAATTGAGATACCATGGGCAACTGAGGCCCTAATCAAGGCCATCCCATTAAAACTATATTTTTCCATCTATTCATCATACTTGACCGCTGCTTCCTGTGCCAGTGAGGTAGCACCAGCAAAAAGACAAAGAAAGACCCATCCACCTATATACACACATATATACATACACGCTCACTTTTTCTTATTATTATTATACTCGGTTGCTGTTTCCCGCGTCAGCAAGGTAGCGCAAGGAAACAGACGAGGAATGGCCCAACTACCCACATACACATATATATACATAAATACCCATACACACACATATACATACATATACATTTCAATGTATACATACATATACATTATTTTATTTTCTTTTTTTGGCTTTGTCGCTGTCTCCCGCGTTTGCGAGGTAGCGCAAGGAAACAGACGAAAGAAATGGCCCAACCCACCCCCATACACAATGTACACACACACACGCCCACACACGCAAATATACATACCTATACATCTCAATGCACACATATATATACACACACAGACACATACATATATACCCATGCACACAATTCACACTGTCTGCCCCTATTCATTCCCATCGCCACCTCGCCACACGTGGAATACCATCCCCCTCCCCCCTCATGTGTGCAAGGTAGCACTAGGAAAAGACAACAAAGGCCCCATTCGTTCACACTCAGTCTCCAGCTGTCACGCAATAATGCCTGAAACCACAGCTCCCTTTCCACATCCAGGCCCCACACAACTTTCCATGGTTTACCCCAGACACTTCACATGCCCTGATTCAATCCACTGACAACACGTCAACCCCGGTATACCACATCAATCCAATTCACTCTAATCCTTGAACGCCTTTCACCCTCCTGCATGTTCAGGCCCCGATCACTCAAAATCTTTTTCACTCCATCTTCCCACCTCCAATTTGGTCTCCCATTTCTCCTCGTTCCCTCCACCTCCGACACATATATCCTCTTGGTCAATCTTTCCTCACTCTTTCTCTCCATGTGCCCAAACCATTTCAAAACACCCTCTTCTGCTCTCTCAACCACACTCTTTTTATTTCCACACATCTCTCTTACCCTTACATTACTTACTCGATCAAACTACCTCACACTACATATTGTCCTCAAACATCTCATTTCCAGCACATCCACCCTCCTGCGCACAACTCTATCCATAGCCCATGCCTCGCAACCATACAACATTGTTGGAACCATTATTCCTTCAGACATACCCATTTTTGCTTTCTGAGATAATGTTCTCGACTTCCACACATCCTTCAAGGCTCCCATACATACACAGACATATACCTATATACACATGTACATATTCATACTTGCTGCCTTCATCGATTCCTGTCGCCACCCCATCACACATGAAATAGCATCCCCAACACCCTCCAGCAAGGTAGCGCCAGGAAAAGAAAAGAAAAGAAAAAAAAAAGGCCACATTCATTCACAATCTGTCTCTATCTGTCATGAGTAATGCATCAAAACTACAGCTCCTTTCCACATCAAGGCCCCACAAAACTTTCCATGGTTTACCCTAGATGCTTCACATGCCCTGGTTCAATCCACTGACAGCACATCGACCCCGGTATACCACATCGTTCCAATTCACTCTATTCCTTGAACGCCTTTCACCCTCCTGTATGTTCAGGCTCCTGTTGCTCAAAATCTTTTTCACTCCATCCTTCCACCTCCAATTTGGTCTTCCACTTCTTCCCTCTGCCTCTGACACATATATCCTCTTTGTCAATCTTTCCTCACTCAATCTCTCCATGTGTCAAACCTTTTCAACACACACTCTTTTGCTCTCTCAACCATACTCTTTTTATTACCACACATCTCTCTTACACATGAAATAGCATCCCCCACACCCTCCAGCAAGGTAGCGCCAGGAAAAGAAAAAAGAAAAAAAAAAGGCCACATTCATTCACAATCTGTCTCTAGCTGTCATGAGTAATGCATCAAAACTACAGCTCCTTTCCACATCAAGGCCCCACAAAACTTTCCATGGTTTACCCTGGATGCTTCACATGCCCTGGTTCAATCCACTGACAGCACATTGACCCCGGTATACCACATCGTTCCAATTCACTCTATTCCCTGCACGCCTTTCACCCTCCTGTATGTTCAGGCTCCTATTGCTCAAAATCTTTTTCACTCCATCCTTCCACCTCCAATATGGTCTCCCACTTCTTCCCTCTGCCTCTGACACATATATCCTCTTTGTCAATCTTTCCTCACTCAATCTCTCCATGTGTCCAAACCTTTTCAACACACACTCTTTTGCTCTCTCAACTATACTATTTTTATTACCACACATCTCTCTTACCCTTTCTTTACTTACTGAACATACAGGAGGGTGAAAGGCAAGCACGGAATAGAGTGAATTGGAACAATGTGGTATGCCAGGGTGGACGTTCTGTCAATGGATTGAACCAGGGAATGTGAAGAGTCTGGGGTAAACCATGGAGT
This sequence comes from Panulirus ornatus, assembly GCF_036320965.1. Classification (NCBI taxonomy): domain Eukaryota; kingdom Metazoa; phylum Arthropoda; class Malacostraca; order Decapoda; family Palinuridae; genus Panulirus; species Panulirus ornatus. Next base: position 56,455,256 of record NC_092240.1, on the reverse strand, counting down.
GTTTTGTGAGGCCTTGATGTGGAGAGGGAGGGGTGGTTTCGGTGCATTACATATAACAGCTAGAGACTGAGTGTGAACGAATGTGGCCTTTTTTTGTCTTTTCCTAGCGCCACCTTGTGGTGGCGGCGGCTGCAGCAGTTGGGAGGGGGGGGGGTTCTATTATATGTGTGGCAGGATGGCAAGGAGAATGGATGAGGGCAGCAAGTATGAATATGTACATATGTACATATGTATATGTTTATGTATATGTATGTATATGTTGAAATGTATAGGTATGTATATGTGCATGTGTGGGCGTTCATGTAAATACATGTTTCCTTTCGCTACCTCACTAACGCAAGAGACGGTGATTAAGTATAATAAACTATTAATAAAAATCAATAGGTTTCTATATCATGAGAAAAAGTTTTCAAAATCATACCACTCATAACTTGATGGCTTTATCATCTTAATATGCTATCTAAAATCTCAAAACCATTCGTCACTTGATGGCTTCATCATCTTAATATGCTTTCTAAAATCAATTTTCTCATAATTCATAATTGTTCATTATTCTATAACTTTCTCTGCTGGACCTCTACGTGGCATCAGTGATGTATTCTTTCTTGCCCCATAACCTATTTGCTAAAATTTATCATCAAATTCTGTCTGGTTCACTCCAACCCATTTGTAAATTGTATCTAATTCTTTTCACATCCTCTTTTCATCACTTTCCAATCCAATCATTTTGCTTCCTCTGGTGTCACCAGCAGTACTCCTTACTATGCTCTCCTTTACTGCTGATGTCTGATACCATTATAACCGAGTAATGAGGCAATACCATTCTCCTGGTAGCCTAGGTATGACAACTTCCTCCCCAGACATGATTGCATATATATATATGTGAGAGAGAGAGAGAGAGAGAGAGAGAGAGAGAGAGAGAGAGAGAGAGAGAGAGAGAGAGAGAGAGAGAGAGAGAGAGAGAGAGAGAGAGAGAGAGAGAGAGAGAGAGAGAGAGAGAGAGAGAGAGAGAGAGAGAGAGAGAGAGAGAGAGAGAGAGAGAGAGAGAGAGAGAGAGAGAGAGAGAGAGAGAGAGAGAGAGAGAGAGAGAGAGAGAGAGAGAGAGAGAGAGAGAGAGAGAGAGAGAGAGAGAGAGAGAGAGAGAGAGAGAGAGAGAGAGAGAGAGAGAGAGAGAGAGAGAGAGAGAGAGAGAGAGAGAGAGAGAGAGAGAGAGAGAGAGAGAGAGAGAGAGAGAGAGAGAGAGAAGAGAGAGAGAGAGAGAGAGAGAGAGAGAGAGAGAGAGAGAGAGAGAGAGAGAGAGAGAGAGAGAGAGAGAGAGAGAGAGAGAGAGAGAGAGAGAGAGAGAGAGAGAGAGAGAGAGAGAGAGAGAGAGAGAGAGAGAGAGAGAGAGAGAGAGAGAGAGAGAGAGAGAGAGAGAGAGAGAGAGAGAGAGAGAGAGAGAGAGAGAGAGAGAGAGAGAGAGAGAGAGAGAGAGAGAGAGAGAGAGAGAGAGAGAGAGAGAGAGAGAGAGAGAGAGAGAGAGAGAGAGAGAGAGAGAGAGAGAGAGAGAGAGAGAGAGAGAGAGAGAGAGAGAGAGAGAGAGAGAGAGAGAGAGAGAGAGAGAGAGAGAGAGAGAGAGAGAGAGAGAGAGAGAGAGCCAAAGTGGTGGCAGGGCAAGCACACTGTGCTCACTAATTGACACACATTAACAAATGATTATCTTGACTGCCTCAACTTGTTGCCTTACTTGATGTATAATGCTATTCCCTTTTTTTCTAGTTTTTCCTTTGGCATATCATCTATTCTAGGGTCATCTGGTTCTGTCTTCAACCATAAGTTCAAACTTTTTCTGAATGTTTCTGTAGTCATTCCAATCAAATGTCTTATATCACTCAGTATCACATTAAAGAATTGTTCCAATTTCCTTGTTGTGCATTCAGGCATCTTTGTCTTATGCATTTTTGGTATGTTTCCGGGTATTACTCTTGATTTAATGATTCTGGTCACTTTCAGATTCAGAAGAGCAGGAAAGAGAAAGTGAGAGAGTAGCTGCTTACTTATGAGTACCTATAACGAGGTGTAACTATAACTGCATGGTTTGCATGAGACCCTCACTGCACATTTAGCATGATCAATGAAGCTATTCTTGTCAGCAGCCACCTGCTTTACATAATCATCTGTTCTTGGTTCATCTGGGACTGATATCAAATAATGGTAAGTATTCTTTTTTAAGTCTCTGTAGCTGTTTCATGCAGGTTTCTTTTTTCACCTGACAGTACACTGAATATTGTTATAGCTTCTGCTTGCAAGGAGCCAAAAACTAGGTTTGTAAACTTTTCCCTGTCTCAAATCCATGCTGGCCTTCATTTAAGTAGCTATTCTTGAGTTAATGGTATAATGATTTAATATATGTCCTTTTAACACTCTTTCATAGATTTTTATTACATGCAAAGTTAAGGTAATGAGAGAGTGAGAGAAAGATAACTAACTTACCCATTGTAGCCTGTGCCTCCTGAGATACAAGTGATGAATGGATATATGACTGGCCAGAAGATGTGGTAAGAAGGCTAGTAGTTGTACTAATTGTTGTGCCTGCTGCTGTATTGGGCACTGTGCCTGCTGTAAGTGGCATGACTGTGGTTGGTAGTGTGCCAGTGGTTGGGAGGGATGGGAAGTGCACCTGCTGCGCCATATTTTCACTAACTGCTGTGCTTGCCAACACTGTATTTGGAGAATAAAAGTAAATTTGATCAAGTATTGCAATAAAGACATTCATCTATAATGTAAGCTGCTTAAACAAATCTTCTATCTATATATCTATATTTCTGATGCCCATTCCCTTTGGAAAGTCCCTAGGGGGGTGGCTAAGGAAAGAGACTCTCCATAACTGTTGAAATTCAGTGCTGTTTTTTATCCTTTAGTGCCTGTCACTTGAGAGGCCACTGGCAGAGAGCAACTCTAATGCAGTGTTTCAGAGGCTCCTACAAATCTTTACTTCTATTAATGATGCTACTGACACATGTTATGTCATATTCTCTGACTGCTGGCATATCAAAGTTATTCAAATAAACTGAATTAGGTTTTACTTTATCATTCAGAAACTTCATTTCAGAGGCATGTACATTTCTTTATAGGAGAATTAGTATTTTCAGTTTAATTGTTAAGGTGTACATCAGCACTACAAATGATCAAGTCCTTACTATTACATACTTTTTCATGATGGAGCAAACAGAATTCAGGGAAGGGAAAAATGCCCCATGTCAAAATCTAACACTTCAGCAACTTGTGCAGAGAGTTTTAGATATATAAGAGTTTGCAAACATGTTCTAAACAAGATATTACATTAGGAGTACTAAAATCAAGCCTGTGGATTTAAGAATTATGCCCTGGTTTGGGATTAAAGACCAAAGCCACTTCCTTCTGATGCAACTGGATTATAATAATTGAGGGCCTTAAAAGAAGGCCTTTTTTCTATAGTGACCAAAATGGGCAAATAACATGCCCAAATCAAGGCAATCTTGGGTGGAAAAACAAACTAAAGGGAAAAAAGAAGAACTTAAGGCTCTGTTACTGTTTTGAAGATCACTTAAAGGAAAAGTTATATGACGAGGAAAGACAAAAGGAGGAAGAGAAGAATGGGTGTCAGTGGATGACACCTTTTTTCATCTGCACCTGGTGCAATGATCAAGTATAAAAAAAGGGAATATCCTTTTTTCATTATCATTATACTTAACAGTTGTTTCCTGCATCAGCGACAATGAGCAAGGAAACAGACAAAGAATGGTCTAACCACTCATAAACACATAAAAATACGTAAACGCCCATACACACAAATATACATATCAATGAATATATACATATACATACACAGACACATATATATATACACATGTTATATTCATAACTGCTGCCTTCATCAATTCCTGTCGGTAACCTTCCACACAGGAAAAAGCCCTCCCTACATTGAGGTAGAACCGGGAAAAGTCAAAAAAGACCACGTTTGCTCACACTCAATCTCTAACTGTCATGTGTAATGCACCGAAACCACAGCTCCCTATCCACCTCCAGGCCCCACAGACTTTCCATGGTTTACCCCAGATGCTTCACACGCCATGGTTCAGTCCACTAACACTACATCGGGGCCCCCATATACTACATTGTTCCAATTCACTCTATTCCTTGCAAACCTTTCACCCTCCTGTATGTTCAGGCCCCGATTGCTCAAAAAACAGGCGAAAGAATGGCCCAACCCACCCACATACACATGTATATACAAAAACACCCAGAACTCACATATACATATCTATACATTTCAATGTATACATATATATACATACACACACATATACATATATACATATGAACATATTCATACTTGCTGCTTCATCCATTCCTGTTGCTATCCCACCACACATGAAACAGCAACCCCTCTCCCTACGTGCGAGCAAGGCAGAGCTAGGATAAGACCACAAAGGCCACATTTGTTCATACTCAGTCTCTAGCTGTCATGTGTAATGCACTGAAACCACAGCTCCCTTTCCACATCCACGCTCCACAGAACTTTCCATAGTTTACCAAGACACTTCACATGACCTGGTTCATTTAAATGACAGCACGTCGACCCTGGTATACCACATTGTTCCAATTCACTCTATTCCTTGCATGCCTTTCACCCTCCTGTATGTTCAGGCCCCGATTGCTCAAAATCCTTTTCACTCCATCCTTCCACCTCTAATTTGGTCTTCCACTTCTCCTCGTTCCCTCCACCTCTGACACATATATCCTCTTTGTAAATCTTTCCTCATTCATTCCCTTCATGTGACCAAATCATTTCAATACACCCTCTTCTGCTCTCTCAACCACACTCCTTTTATTACCACACATCTCTCTTACCCTTTCATTACTTACTTGATCAAACCACCTCACACCACATATTGTCCTCAAACATTTCATTTCCAATACATCCACCCTCCTCCGCACAACCTTATCTATAGCCCATGCCTTGCAACCACATAACATTGTTGGAACCACTATTCCTTCAAACATTCCCATTTCTGCTCTCCGAGATAATGTTCTTGCCTTCCATACCTTCTTCAATGCTCCCAGAACCTTCACCCCTCCCCCACCCTATGACTCACTTCTGCTCCCATGGTTCCATCCACTGCTAAATCCACTCCCAGATATCCAAAACACTTCCTCCATGCTTTCTTCATTCAAACTTACCTCACAATTAACTTGTCCCTCATCACGAATGAACCTAATAACCTTGTTCTTATTCATATTTACTCTCAGCTTTCTTCTTTCTTACACTTTAACAATCCCAGTTACCAGCTTATGCAATTTCTCACTCGATTCAGCCACCAGCGCAGTATCATCAGCGAACAACAACTGACTCACTTCCCAAGCTCTCTCATCCACAACAGACTGCATACTTGCCCCTCTTTCCAAAACTATTGCATTTACCTCCCTAACAACCCCAACCATAAACAAATTAAACAACCATGGAGACATCACACACCCCTTCCGCAAACCTACATTCACTGAGAACCAATCACTTTCCTCTCTTCCTACACGTACACACGCCTTACATCCTCGATAAAAACTTTTCACTGCTTCTAACAACTTGCCTCCCACACCACTACTTATCACAGCAATTCAAAACTGTATCAAGATAACCCAGACTAAACATGTAAGTTGATAAAAAGAAAATACAGCACATCCATCTATATCTCTGATACCTATTTCCTCTGGGAACTCCTGCAAGGGGATGGCCACAGAAAGGGGTCTCCATAATAAGTGAACTCCACTGCTGCTTCATAGTCTTTTGTGCCTCACCTTTAACAGGCCACAGGGAGGCAGCAACTCCATGCACCATTTCCAGAGGCTCCTACCTAATGTAACTACTGCCTACTTCTACCTTATGTGTATACCCACTGTTCCAATCTACTACTTCCACCTAATGCTCCTACCTACTACTTCTACCTAATATTTCTACAGTACATCAAGAGCACATCATTTATTTCATTTCATCACAATACTGTATTCTTTCATTTCATTTTCTTTCATTCTCAATTTAATGATAGTTACACATCATTCAGTAGTGAATATCTGTCCAATGGTGAGTGCATAAAAACTGCGATTTTATAGGCAAATGACATTAACAGAAAACCCTTCCCCCTTAATAGTCAGCTGAATTAACTATAAGCTATATTTGCTTTTGAAAGGGTGGATAACAGGGTAGGTGAGACAGTTTAGAAAGAAGTGGATGATTTCATCACAAAGGACCTGGATGTTAGGAGATTCTTTTTCTCATCAAAATATCTTGCCAGTTTGTGTTCTAAGAGAATGTAGTTTGTGTGCTGTTCTTGTGTTGATGCTTTTGGCATCAACAGAATGACTAAAGGGTGCAAGCTGGGGTTTGGGAGAAAGGGTACTTCCTATCTATTCCTTGAGAGCCAAAGACAGCAACTAAAAGGGTCGGAATCCTTCAGGACAGAGTTTAAAGAATACTTCCCAGTGTAATCTGTGTGCCGTAGAAGGCAACTAAAGGAGGTGGCAGCGGGAGGCAGGAAACCCTCCCAACACAGCATTTCAAATTTCTACAAGCTGGAATAGACCAAGGATCCAAATGAGTAGAGCTCAACTTGCTTGAAGGCTCACACTGGGGTGTCCGTATGTGTGTGGCTATAACCAAGATGTGAAGAAGAGAGAGATAAGTAATATGTTTAAGAAAAGGAACCTGGATGTTCTAGTTCTGAGCAAAACAAAGCTAAAGGGGAGAGGAGATGAATGGTTTGGGAAAGTTTTTCAGGTACAATCAGGGGTTAGAGGGAGGGCAAGGACTAAGAATGGGGAAGCACTGCTGCTGAAGTTGTGGAATGGATGAAAAAGCATATGGAAGTGAGTCTGACTTGTGAGTAAAATTCTAATCTTTATCTTTAATAAAATCTATCATGAAGATAATTCTTTTCCAAGTTAAGGCAATCAAACTCCAAATAGCATGAGGAATATGTATGAGAGAGCTGTTAAGGGTGTGCTGACATGAAATGGACATATGGAGAGGATAAAAGATGAGAAGATGACGAAGAGGGTATACATATCAGAGGTGGAGGGAACAAGAAAAGAGAGGAAACAAAGGAGATGGTGGCAGGGCACTGGCACTTGTTGCTTGATGTACAAGACTGTTCTCGGCTGCCTTCCTGCACAGGAAGGTGTGAGCACGCATGGGTTAGAGCAAATTGGAGTGATGTGACATACAAGGAGCAATGTGCTGTTAATGGGCTGAACCTAAGCTTATAAAAAGTGTCATGGGAAACCACAGAAAGGTCTGAGAGGCAGATGTGGATATGTGGCTCTGGTTTCGGTCATTATACATGACAGCTAGAGAGAGGATGTGAGCGAATATGGCCATTCTTTGTCTGTTCCTGGTGTTTCATAACTAATGCAGAAAATGGCAAACAATTATGAAGACATATTTATGAATCATCTAATAAGTTCATGTGCAATATTTTATTTAATAATCTTTTACACATGCTACACATCCTTGGTTATATATTCTGTTTACTAACATTTCTTGCTAGCTTTCTTTAAGACTAGGTCTTTCTAACTTATAGAGAAGTGGAAAACTATCAACTATTGTAAACACTCAACAAGAAGAATTTGCCTACTCTTGCACAGGTCATGAAATAGTAAGGAAAAGGTTATTAGCCAGTTCATAACTCTTTCTCAGTAACTATATATATAGATGATTACAAGAAGAAAATGGTTTTGAAGAGAATAAAAATCAACATAAATTTTCTTAGAATCAGTGTTAATGGTGGCCAGAACACTCCCTCTCATGGGCAGTAGAGTCAGGCAGAAACCTGGAGATTCTTAACACCCCATGATAGCAGGACTAGGGGGCCACAGATCTGTTGGACATTATCATGATAATACTTAAAAATCTTTGAGTGGACAGGATATGTACCAATTGAAAGAGCACACAAGATAAGGATAAATATCAGAATACCTGGTGGAGACAGTAAAATGGTTGTGTTTCGCTTGCCACTACCACTGGGAGGACGGGCGCTTCCAGCAGCCGACAGGGCAGCATAGTTCACTGCTCCAAGTGATGGTGAAGCTCCAGATGCTGTATCACTATCCATTAGGCTCTCAGTCATAGTACCCTCTCGTGGCTGAGTCAACGATACTGAGAAAGATGATTTTAGAGAATCCGAATCCCCATTTTCTGGGCAACTGGAATCCACAATCTCCTGTAAATGACAGGAAGTTATCTTATAACCTATGTTCTATTTTCATTCTTTAATCTAGATTATGCTGTACCCTGCTTTTGAGACCAGATAACAATACTCACAGCAGATTTGTTAAGAATCTCATCAAAATACCAAGGTAACTGCACATCTTTGCAGATTCATTAGTGTTACCCTCTTTATTTAAAATGCACTCTCACAGTGACAATTCAACTCATCTCTTTCTCAACTTATTTTCATACATCTGATATAAAAAAAAAATTGGTCACTCATTCCTCCTTCCAATACATATAAATGTCCAATGCATCTACATAAACTATGACCATTCTTAACTTTTTCCAGTAAACACTTGCTAATAATGCATCTCTAATGAGTTTTCTCCTCTCTAACTAAATCTTGCAAGTTCAACTTAATAAAGTGAAAATTACATCAGCCATTCAATCTATGTGCAACCAACCAAATTAAAAGTAAGCCTATCAAGGATTGCATAGTCTAGGCAATAACAGATGCATGAAAGCAATCTCCTCTTGGTTACAAACACCGAAGTAACATCTAAGAAATGAGGGAAAGTGAGACAACAGCATAGAAAAAGCAGGTACAGTTTTATGGTAAGACTGTAGAGGGCTGACTCTTATTAAGTAAGTACTTAGAACTAGAGCCATCCTAAAATTAAGATCAGTACTCCATAGAATGACAGAGCAATCCTTTGTGTAACTGAAGTAACTGCTCATAAAAAAGACATTTTCGTATCTGAACAAGAAATTCAGTTTTAAAAGCTGACTTACCTTTTTTTTATGTTGGATGCTCGAGTCATGGACAATAGTCCACATCAAGGTTGGGCCTTAATTGAAATATAGAGGATTATGAAAAAGAAGAAACAAAGGTAAGTGTTTAGGAATTTTGGAAGAAGTGAAAAACCTGTCTTTTAAAATATGCCAGGTCAGAGACATTAGGAAAGACATGAGAAGGTAGAGAGTTCCAAAGCTTCAAGATCCAGGGAAAGAAACAGTTATCAAAATGGTCACATAGTAATCATGTGATGCAACAGCTTACTACGTATCACATGGTCTAGTTAATGATGGGGGCACACAAGCAGCAAGCTCCTAAAAGCAAAAACCAAAGTAATACCTATAGAAGAGGTTTAATGTACCAACATTGCAGTGTAGGGCAAGCAGGTCAAGTCTTAAATTTAGCCTGGGAGAGTTTATAAGCAAGACCACTTTCGACTCAACTATGTCAAGTAAGGATGCAGAGCTAGAACCACCCCACTTACTTGTTCACTGTAAAGTTATTTGGCACAAAGTATGTCAACACTTGTGCACAGATGATGCACCATGCATGATCCAAAATGCTTGTGTTGGCATACTTGATGCATTATGCATGAAACTTTACAATTCACTAAAAATCCATTTTCCAGTCTACAGTAAGAGGCTAATAATGACTGATAACTTCTGCTGTTCTGACCATCTAGATATAAAAAACATCAAGGTAGTTGTTATTAGGGAATTCAGAGGTGGCAGTTTGCATGCCCTGACTAGAATCCATAATAAAACTACTAGTAAATGGCCATGATCGAGACTATGAACAAGACAGACCTGAAGTTCTCCAGACTCTTCTTAAAAAAGGCTAGGACCAGGTCTACCCTTAAACTTAAATATATTCATACTTGACTGGTAGAGAGCAAACTGGTAATGTAAAGGGTACAAAGTCAGAACCTGGTGAAAAACATGTAATGTCCTACAAGGTAGTATCCTGGGCCCTTAATCACTCACCATATATCAATGACACGAAGACTGCACTTAACTGTATGTTACAATATAGTATGCCAAGTACACACCTTTGTTAGCAACAGGAAAATATGCAGTTACAATTGATCTGTTCCCCAGAGATAAGTTAACGAATGCGTGAAAGAATGTGTAAAATAATCTCTCTAATAATAAAAAGAATCTTAACTTCTTAGTTCTGGTCAAAACAAAGAAAATCTTCCAGTTTTAACATTCAGTGCAATGGCACACTAATGAAAGTCAAAACAGTACAAAAACCCTTGGAGCAGAAAATATTTGGCACATGAAATTAATAAAAATCTTTAGCCAGAAAATCAAATACAGATGCAGAAGTTAGTGTCCGAGTGTGGGAGAGTGTGTGTGTGCAAGGTGGATGTTGACAGCAAATGTGAATTAAGCAAGATTATCAGGTGTAGCAGGGCAAAGAGACAGGTTAGCAAATGTGTGAGTTTGATTGGAGAGTATTCAGGAGAGGTGTTTTAGATACCTGGGAGTGGACATGGCATAAAATGGAACCAAGGAAGAGGAAGCAAGTCATAAGGCAGGTAAGAGAGCAAAGGTTTTTGAGTATTGAGGAATGTGCAGAAAGAGAAGTCATTACCTATTAAAAAGAAAATGGTTACATATGAAGGTATAGTAGTCCCAAGGATAATGTATGGATGAAAGGCAGGGGCCGTAGATGAAGCTGTGCAAAGGATGGGAGATGTGGTGGAAATGAAATGTTTGAGTACAATATGTTCCATGAGGTGGTTTCATTGAATAACAAATAAAAGGGTAAGAAAGAGATGTGGTAATAAGAAGTGTGTGTATGAGAGCTAAACAGGGTGTGCTGAAATGGTTTTGGACATGTAGAGAAAATGTGTAAGGAGAAGTTGACAAAGAACACAGATATATGTGTCAGAAGATGAGGGGACAAGAAGGGGTGACCAAATTGGAGATGAAAGGATGGAGTGAAAATAGTTTGAGCACTTGAGGCCTGAACATGGGGGAGTGTGAAAGGTGTTCACTGGATAGAGCAAAATGGAATGATGTGATATACAGGGGCCACTTACTGTTAATGGAATTAACCAAGGCAAAAGAGCAACCTGGGACCTGATTGTGGATAGCGGAATGAGGTTCAGCGCATTACACAGCTAAGAGAATGGATGTGAGCAAATGAGACCTTCATCTGTTCCTGTTGCTACCTTGCACATGTATGAAACAGTGAACAAATATGAAAGATAGGGGATAGGGGAGTAAGAATACTTCCCACGCATTCCTCACATGTCGTAGAGGGCAACTATAGGGGACGGGAGTGGGGGGCCAGAAACCCTCCCCTCCTTGTATTTTAACTTTCTAAAAGGGGAAACAGAAGAAGGAGTCACACGTGGAGTGCTCATCCTCCTCGAAGGCTCAGATTGGGGTGTCTAAATGTGTGTGGATGTAACCAAGATGAGAAAAAAGGAGAGATAGGTAGTATGTTTGAGGAAAGGAGCCTGGATATTTTGGCTCTGAGTGAAACGAAGCTCAAGGGTAAAGGGGAAGAGTGGTTTGGGAATGTCTTGGGAGTAAAGTCAGGGTTAGTGAGAGGACAAGAGCAAGGGAAGGAGTAGCACTACTCCTGAAACAGGAGTTGTGGGAGTATGTGATAGAATGTAAGAAAGTAAATTCTAGATTGATATGGGTAAAACTGAAAGTTGATAGAGAGAGATGGGTGATTATTGGTGCATATGCACTTGGGCATGAGAAGAAAGATCATGAGAGGCAAAGTGTTTTGGGAGCAGCTGAATGAGTGTGTTAGTGGTTTTGATGCACAAGACCGGGTTATAGTGATGGGTGATTTGAATGCAAAGGTGAGTTATGTGGCAGTTGAGGGAATAATTGGTATACATGGGGTGTTCAGTGTTGTAAACGGAAATGGTGAAGAGCTTGTAGATTTATGTGCTGAAAAAGGACTGGTGATTGGGAATATCTAGTTTAAAAAGCGAGATATATATAAGTATGCGTATGTTAATAGGAGTGATGGCCAGAGAGCGTTATTGGATTACGTGTTAATTGATAGGCGCGCAAAAGAGAGACTTCTGGATGTTAATGTGCTGAGAGGTGCAACTGCAGGGATGTCTGATCATTATCTTGTGGAGACAAAGGTGAAGATTTATAGGGGTTTTCAGAAAAGAAGAGAGAAGGTTGGGGCGAAGAGAGTGGTGAGAGTAAGTGAGCTTGGGAAGGAGACTTGTGTGAGGAAGTACCAGGAGAGACTGAGTACAGAATGGAAAAAGGTGAGAACAAAGGAGGTAAGGGGAGTGGGGGAGAATGGAATGTATTTAGGGAAGCAGTGATGGCTTGCGCAAAAGATGCTTGTGGCATGAGAAGTGTGGGAGGTGGGTTGATTAGAAAGGGTAGCGAGTGGTGGGATGAAGAAGTAAGATTATTAGTGAAAGAGAAGAGAGAGGCATATGGACGATTTTTGCAAGGAAATAATGCAAATGAGTAGGAGATATATAGAAGAAAGAGGCAGGAGGTCAAGAGAAAGGTGCAAGAGGTGAAAAAGAAGGCAAATGAGAGTTGGGGTGGGAGAGTATCATTAAATTTTAGGGAGAATAAAAAGATGTTTTGGAATGAGGTAAATAAAAAGCGTAAGACAAGGGAGCAAATGGGAACTTCAGTGAAGGGGACAAATGGGGAGGTGATAACAAGTAGTGGTGATGTGAGAAGAAGATGGAGTGAGTATTTTGAAGGTTTGTGGAATGTGTTTGATGATAGAGTGGCAGATATACGGAGTTTTGGTCGAGGTGGTGTGCAAAGTGAGAGGGTTTGGGAAAATGATTTGGTAAACAGAGAAGAGGTAGTAAAAGCTTTGAAGAAGATGAAAGCCAGCAAGGCAGCAGGTTTGGATGGTATTGCAGTGGAATTTATTAAAAAAAGGGGGTGACTGTATTGTTGTCTGGTTGGTAAGGTTGTTTAATGTATGTATGATTCGTGGTGAGGTGCCTGAGGATTGGCGGAATGCGTGCATAGTGCCATTATACAAAGGCAAAGGAGATAAGAGTGAGTGCTCAAATTACAGAGGTATAAGTTTGTAGAGTATTCCTGTTAAATCATATGGGAGGGTATTGATTGAGAGGGTGAAGGCATGTACAGAGAATCAGATTGGGGAAGAGCAGTGTGGTTTCAGAAGTGGTAGAGGATGTGTGGATCAGGTGGTTGCTTTGAAGAATGTATGTGAGAAATACTTAGAAAAGCAAATGGATTTGTATGTAGCATTTATGGATCTGGAGAAGGCATATGATAGAGTTGATAGAGATGCTCTGTGGAAGGTATTAAGAATATATGGTGTGGGAGGCAAGTTGTTAGAAGCAGTGAAAAGTTTTTATCGAGAATGTAAGGCATGTGTACATGTAGGAAGAGAGGAAAGTGATTGGTTCTCAGTGAATGTAGGTTTGTGGCAGGGGTGTGTGATGTCTCCATGGTTGTTTAATTTGTTTATGGATGGGGTTGTTAGGGAGGTGAATGCAAGAGTTTTGGAAAGAGGGGCAAGTATGCAGTCTGTTGTGGATGAGAGAGCTTGGGAAGTGAGTCAGTTGTTGTTCGCTGATGATACAGCGCTGGTGGCTGATTCATGTGGAAAACTGCAGAAGCTGGTGACTGAGTTTGGTAAAGTGTGTGAAAGAAGAAAGTTAAGAGTAAATGTGAATAAGAGCAAGGTTATTAGGTACAGTAGGGTTGAGGGTCTCAAGTCAACTGGGAGGTAAGTTTGAATGGAGAAAAACTGGAGGAAGTAAAGAGTTTTAGATATCTGGGAGTGGATCTGGCAGGGATGAAACCATGGAAGTGGAAGTGAATCATAGGGTGGGGTAGGGGGCAAAAATTCTGAGAGCCTTGAAGAATGTTTGGAAGTCGAGAACATTATCTCGGAAAGTAAAAATGGGTATGTTTGAAGGAATAGCGGTTCCAACAATGATGTATTGTTGCGAGGTATGGGCTATGGATAGAGTTGCGCGCAGGAGGGTGGATGTGCTGGAAATGAGATGTTTGAGGACAATGTGTGGTGTGAGGTGGTTTGATCAAGTAAGTAATGTAAGGGTAAGAGAGATGTGTGGAAATAAGAAGAGTGTGGTTGAGAGAGCAGAAGAGGGTGTTTTGAAATGGTTTGGTCACATGGAGAAAATGAGTGAGGAAAGATTGACCAAGAGGATATATGTGTCAGAGGTGGAGGGAACGAGGAGAAGTGGGAGACCAAAGTGGAGGTGGAAAGATGGAGTGAAAAAGATTTTGATTGATCGGGGCCTGAACATGCAGGAGGGTGAAAGGCATGCAAGGAATAGAGTGAATTGGAATGATGTGGTATACCGGGGTCGACATGCTGTCAATGGATTGAACCAGGGCATGTGAAGTGTCCGGGGTAAACCATGGAAAGTTCTGTGGGGCCTGGATGTGGAAAGGGAGCTGTGGTTTCAGTGCATTATTACACGACAGCTAGAGACTGAGTGTGAACGAATGGGGCCTTTCTTGTCTTTTCCTAGCGCTAACTCACACACGAGGGGGGAGGGGGTTGTTATTCCATGTGTGGCGAGGTGGCGATGGGAATAAATAAAGGCAGACAGTATGAATTATGTACATGTGTATATATGTATATGTCTGTGTGTGTAAATATATGTGTGTACATTTGAGATGTATAGGTATGTATATTTGTGTGTGTGGACGTGTATGTATATACATGTGTATGTGGGTGGGTTGGGCCATTCTTTCGTCTGTTTCCTTGCGCTACCTCGCTAAGGCGGGAGACAGCGACAAAGCAAAATAATAATAAGAAGAAGAAATTAAGATAGGTCAACAAGATGACGAAGTTACTTGCGCTGGCTGTTGTTAAGTGTCAATCTGATTATGCATGTTCATCAAGGCACTGCAGGTTGTCCAAGAAAACAAATAAATCATTAATCAAAACAAACTCACCTACAATGTTCTTATATTGCCTGGTTGTATTCTCTTGGAAAATTCTTATTAAGTGGAGTACACAAATTTTCTGTACAAAACGGAATTGTTCACTAGAAAGCAATGCCTGTAATCATCAACTGTAGACTGATATGGTCTACAGCAAAGCATGTGTTCAACTGTAGATAGAAATGCTCTAAAGCAGTGCATGTGTTCATCAACTGTTGACAGAAATTCTCTAAAGCAGTGCATGTGTTCGTCAACCGAAAAATACTAAATGCCCAGCAATGTGGCTTCCATAAATACAGAGGATGCTCTAAAATATTTGTTTAATTACTTCATTTTCAATATCCACAGTATCATATTCATTTGAGTTAAGAATTACTACATGTTCCTAGACATACGAGGATGGTTGGAAAGAATACTTTTAAGTTCACAGATTCTATGGAATGGAAAAATTTATCTCTAGGTGTTCAAGGAACTGCAAAAAAGTTCATTTTCACAAATCTGTCAAACTTTTTTCTAAAATAGCAATTCAAAAAGAAAGAGAATCTCTTTATAAAACTTGCTTCTAATGCAAAATTTCAATACTACAATTTGAAACATAAAGCAGTAATTTTGCTTTGCACAATTTAAAAAACACACTCATCCTTTTAAAAGCCTAATTATTACAATTACACATGGGACTACCATATTACAGTACAAACCCCCAGATCTGTGCCACTTATGGCACACCCTAGAATGGGATGTCACTGACAAGAGCCTGTATCAAGCTGTGTATGTGAATGTAGGTTTGCGGCAGGGGTGTGTGATGTCTCCATGGTTGTTTAATTTGTTTATGGATGGGTAGTTAGGGAGGTGAATGCAAGGATTTTGGAAAGAGGGGCAAGTATGCAGTCTGTCGTGGGAAGTGAGTCAGTTGTTATTTGCCGATGATACAGCGCTGGTGGCTGATTCATGTGAGAAACTGTAGAAGCTGGTGACTGAGTTTGGTAAAGTGTGTGAAAGAAGAAAGTTGAGAGTAAATGTGAATAAGAGCAAGGTTATTAGGTACAGTAGGGTTGAGGGTCAAGTCAATTGGAAGGTAAGTTTGAATGGAGAAAAACTGGAGGAAGTGAAGTGTTTTAGATATCTGGGAGTGGATTTGGCTGCGGATGGAACCATGGAAGCGGAAATGAATCATAGGGTGAGGGAGGGGGCGAAAATTCTGGGAGCCTTGAAGAATGTGTGGAAGTCGAGAACATTATCTCGGAAAGCAAAAATGGCTATGTTTGAAGGAATAGTAGTTCCAACAATGTTGTATGGTTGCAAGGCATGGGCTATGGATAGAGTTGCGCGCAGGAGGGTGGATGTGCTGGAAATGAGATGTTTGAGGACAATATGTGGTGTGAGGTGGTTTGATCAAGTAAGTAATAATAGGGTAAGAGAGATGTGTGGTAATAAAAAGAGTGTGGTTGAGAGAGCAGAAGAGGGTGTTTTGAAATGGTTTGGTCACATGGAGAGAATGAGTGAGGAAAGATTGACCAAGAGGATATATGTGTCAGAGGTGGAGGGAATGAGGAGAAGTGGGAGACCAAATTGGAGGTGGAAAGATGGAGTGAAAATGATTTTGAGTGATAGGGGCCTGAACATGCAGGAGGGTGAAAGGCGTGCAAGGAATAGAGTGAATCGGAACAATGTGGTATACCGGGGTCGACATGCTGTCAATGGATTGAACCAGGGCATGTGAAGCATCTGGGGTAAACCATGGAAAGTTCTGTGTGGCCTGGATGTGGAAAGGGAGCTGTGGTTTCGGTGCATTATTACATGACAGCTAGAGACTGAGTGTGAACGAATGGGGCCTTTGTTGTCTTTCTAGCGCTACCTCGTGCACATGAGGGGGGAGGGGGTTGTTATTTCATGTGTGGCGAGGTGGCAATGGGAATAAATAGAGGCAAACAGTATGAATTATGTACTTGTGTCCATATGTATATGTCTGTGTGTGTATATATATGTATACGTTGAAATGTTTAGGTATGTATATTTGCATGTGTGGACGTGTATGTATATAAATGTGTATGTGGGTGGGCTGGGCCATTCTTTCGTCTGTTTCCTTGCGCTACCTCGCTAACGCGGGAGACAGCAACAAAGCAAAATAAATAAATAAATGTATGAATTACTTATAAAATTGTCATCATCAACAACTGTTTAGAGCACTACTGTGATACATGCTAGTTGGTACATGTCAGTCAGCAATGCTACATGTATGAACGGTCTGTTGCAATTTTCTTGCTTCCATAGCCCCAACACAGTACATGAGTATTAGTTCCTTCCATAGCCCCAACAAAGTACATGAGTATTTGTTCCTTCCATAGCCCCAACAAAGTACATGAGTCTTTGTTTCTTCCATAGATCCAACATAGTACATAGGTCTTTGTACCTTCCATAGCCCCAACACAGTACATGAGTCTTTGTACCTTCCATAGCCCCAACACAGTACATGAGTCTTTGTACCTTCCATAGCCCCAACACAGTACATGAGTCTTTGTTCCTTCTATAGCCCCAACACAGTACATCAGTCTTTGTTCCAGGACATAAAATAATCATCTACAGTACATGATTTTTTTTTTTTTTTTTTTTTCATACTATTCGCCATTTCCCGCATTAGCGAGGTAGCGTTGAGAACAGAGGACTGGGCCCTTGAGGGAATATCCTCACCTGGGCCCCTTCTCTGAAATGGAAAAAAATCCATGAAACTATCAGCATTTCCTACAACTGCTCCACTTGGGAACCAGCTAAGAAATAAATGAGCCACCACGCAATTGCACACAGTGGAGGGCAGACTGCTATCCACCTAAACGGTTCTACAAGTCTCTTCATACTGCATCCCAAAATTTTTCTAAATAAGGGAGAACAGAATGCATTATGAAAAGAAATGGAACTCCCATAACAGGATGGACATAGGTTGATAGGAATCCCCAAACTTCTTCAATCAAATGAACTAATTTCAACTCCTAGAAGTCACCAGATCCAGTTCAGAGTATAAAAGCGGCTAAACCCAACATTTCTATGGGAAATACAACTGATAGAAACCTTTTTAAACCCAACATTTCTAGGGGAAAATACAACTGATAGAAACCTTTTTAATCCCAACATTTCTAGGGGAAAACACAACTGATAGAAACCTCATAGAAATTAGGTTGGACTTAATCCTAAAAAGCTAATGTGTCCTACGTATCAAACCCACATTTGAAATGTGAAATCTAAAATTTTTGATAACATTCACAGAAATGGCACCTAATCTTAAGATTCACTGAAGATAACTCCTCATATCCTTCAAGAGGAGTCAAGCTAGGTGATAAAAACATACAGCTAAACAAAGAAAATGGCTTTCACCTAAATATCTAAAATTCCTAATAAAAACAAAGTAATTACAATTTGAATTTGTAAACCATGAAAAAAACAAAGAATACTAAAGTGACATAATTAAGAACAAAATCTCAGGCTTGGATCAGCTGCAGCATCATATCATAGGCAGCACTCTGCAGACAAGTGAAAAGCTGAAGCTAATCCACATGGTGAACTCAGCTGTGAGCCATGGCGGTGACCTGACAGTTCAGAGCAGTTGCTGATTGGTTGATGAGCTCCTGTTAATGAGCATTCGTCAAACCCCACATATCTGTGAATGTCAAAAGAGGAGGGGGAAAGAAATTCTCTTGGATTCTCTCATACCCCCACCCCCCATTTTGCAAGGGGCTAGATGAAATCTAACAGCTTGTGAGAGAGTGCCCTCTCACAGATGCTAACATGGCTCTGTCTAAAGGTGGAAAATGTCAGAACAGCTATGGTGAAATCAAACAACCCTGAAATACTCCCAAAACTTCTTTAAACCAATCACTCACATTGTCAGTTATTTTAATGAAAACATTACTTCCATTATAACAGCATTCAGCATCCTTCCACACCATGTTCTGAACAAGACCCTTTTCTTTCTTATTAGTGCAACATTAACCTGAAAACAGGAAAAGGCATCCCTCCCATACAACTTCCCAGGAATACTCAACAAACCTATACCTCTATAATGTGAACACTCACCTTTATCCCCTTTGCCTTTGTACAATGGCAATATGTATGCATTCTGCCAATCCACAGGCACTTCACCATGAACCATACATACATTGAATATCCTTACCTACCAGACAACAACACAGTCACCCCCTTTTATAATAAACTCCACTGCAATACCATCCAATCCCACTGCCTTGCCATCTTTCATCTTTCGCAATGCTTTCACTACCTCTTTTCTGTCCACCAAACCATTCTCTCTGATCCTCTCACTTTGTACACCACCTTGACCAAAACACCCTACATCTGACACTCTATCATCAAACATTCAACAAACCTTCAAAAGACTCACTCTACCTCTTCACCAATACTTGTTATCAGCTCCCAATTTGCCCCTTCGCCAACATTCCCATTTGTTCTCTTGTCTTACGCACTTTATTTACCTCCTTCCAAAACATCTTTTTATTCTCCCTAAAACCTAATTATACTTTCTCACACTAATTCTCATTTGCCCTCTTTTTCACCTCTTGCACCTTTCTCTCTACCTCCTGCCTCATTCTTTTATACATCTCCCACTCATTCGCACTACTTCCCTGCAAAAATCGTCCAAATGCCTCTCTCTTCCCTTTCACTAACAATTCTACTTCTTCATCCCACCACTCACTACCCTTTCTAATCTGCCCACCTCCCACCTTTCTCATGCCACAAGCATCTTTTGTGCAAGCCATCCCTGCTTCCCTAAATACATCCCATTCCTCCTCCACTCCTCTTATGTCATTTGCTCTCACCTTTTTCCATTCTGCACTCAATCTCTCCTGGTACTTCCTCACACAAGTCTCCTTTCCAAGCTTTCTTACTCTCACCATTCTCTTCAACCCAACATTCTCTCTTCTTTCCTGAAAACCTCTACGAATCTTTCACCTTCGCCTCCACAAGATAGGGGAGAAAGAATACTTCTCATGCATTCCACATGTGTCGTAGAAGGCGACTAAAGGGGAAGGGAGCTGGGGGCTAGAAACACTCCCCTCCTTGTATTTTAACTTTCGAAAAGGGGAACAGAAGAAGGAGTCATGCGGGGAGTGCTCATCCTCCTCGAAGACTCAGACTGGGGTGTCTAAATGTATGTGGATGTAACAAACATGAGAAAAAAGGAGAGATATGTAGTATGCTTGAGGAAAGGAACCTGGATGTTTTGGCTCTAAGTGAAATGAAGCTCAAGGGTAAAGGGGGAGAGTGGTTTGGGATTGTTTTGGGAGTAAAGTCAGGGGTTAGTGAGAGGACAAGAGCAAAGGAAGAAGTAGCACTACTCCTGAAGCAGGAGTTGTGGGAGTATGTGATAAAGTGTAAGAAAGTAAACTCTAGATTGATATGGGTAAAACTTAAAGTGGATGGAGAGAGATGGGTGATTATTGGTGCCTATGCACCTGGTCATGAGAAGAAAGATCATGATACACAAGAGTTTTGGGAGCAGCTAAGGGAGTGTGTAAGCAGCTCTGATGCACAAGACTGGGTTATAGTGATGGGTGATTCGAATGCAAATGAGAGTAATGTAGCAGTTGAAGGTATAATTAGTGTACATAGGGTGTTCAGTGTTGTAAATGGATATTGTGAAGAGCTTGTAGATTTGTGTGCTGAAAAAGGACTTGTGATTCGGAATACTTGGTTTAAAAAGAGATATACATAAGTATATGTAAGTAAATAGGAGAGATGGCCAGAAAGCATTACTGGATTACGTGTTCATTGATAGGCACGTGAGAGAGAGACTTTTGGATGTTAATGTGCTGAAAGGGGCAACTGGAGGGATATCTGTATTTTATATCTTTCTATTTATCATATGTAGTCACTGTACCCTGCATTAGTGAGGTAGTGCAAGGAAAAATACAAAAGAATGGCCCAACCCATCCAAATACACATGTATGTCCATAAATGCCCTCACACGCACATATACATGCCTATACATTTCAACGTATACATACATATACATACACAGCCATATACATATATACACATGTACATATTCATACTTGCTGCCTTCATCCATTCCTGTCGCCACACCACCACACATGAAATGGCACCCCTTCCCCCGCGAATGCGAGGTAGCGCTAGGAAAAGACAACAAAGGCCACATTCTTTCACACTCAGTCTCTAGCTGTCATGTGTAATGCAACAAAACCATGGCTTCCTTTCCACATCCAGGCCTCACAAAACTTTCCATGGTTTACCCCAGATGCTTCACATACCCTGGTTCAATCCATTGACAGCACGTCCATCCAATTCACTCTATTCCTTGCACGCATTTTACCCTCCTGTATGTTCAGGCCCTAATCACTCAAAATCTTTTTCACTCCATCCTTCCACCTCCAATTTGGTCTCCCACTTCTCCTTCTTCCCTCCACCTCTGACACATATATCCTCTTTGTCAATCTTTCCTCACTCATTCTCTCCATGTGACCAAACCATTTCAATACACCTTCCTCTGCTCTCTCAACCACACTCTTTTTATTACCACACATCTCTCTTACCCTTTCATTACTTACTTGATCAAACCACCTCACACAACATATTGTTCTCAAACATTTCATTTCCAACACATTCACCCTCCTCTGCACAACCCTATCTATAGCCCATACCTTGCAACCATATAACACTGGTGGGACCACTATTCCTTCAAACATACCCATTTTTGCTCTCCAAGATAACTTTCTCACTTTCCACACATTCTTCAACGCTCCCAGAACTTTCGCTCCTTCCCCCACCCTGTGACTCACTTCTGCTTTCATGGTTCCATCCGCTACCAAATCCACAACCATATATCAAAAACACTTCACTTCCTCCAGTTTTTCTCCATTCAAACTTATCTCCCAACTGACTTGTCCCTCAACCCTACTGTACCTAATAACCTTGCTCTTATTCACATTTACTCTCATCTTTCTTCTTTCACACACATTAACAAACTCCTACATTTATCATTTCATTATACTTCGTCACTGTCTCACGTGTCAGCGAGGTAGTGCAAGGAAATGGACGAAAAAATGGCTTGCACACAAGATGCTTGTAGCATGAGAAAGGTGGAAGGAGGTCAAGAGAAAGGTGCAAGAGGCAAAAAAGAGAGCAAATGAGAGTTGGAGTGAGAGAGTATCATTAGATTTTAGGGAGAATAAAAAGATGTTTTCCCTGGGGATAGGGGAGAAAGAATACTTCCCACGTATTCCTCACATGTCGTAGAAGGCGACTAAAGGGGACTGGAGCGGGGGGCCAGGAACCCTCCCCTCCTTGTATTTTTTAACTTTCTAAAAGGGGAAACAGAAGAAGGAGTAACGCGGGGAGTGCTCATCCTCCTCGAAGGCTCAGATCGGGGTGTCTAAATGTGTGTGGATGTAACCAAGATGAGAAAAAAGGAGAGACAGGTAGTATGTTTGAGGAAAGGAAACTTGATGTTTTGGCTCTGAGTGAAACGAAGCTCAAGGGTAAAGGGGAAGAGTGGTTTGGGAATGTCTTGGGAGTAAAGTCAGGGGTTAGTGAGAGGACAAGAGCAAGGGAAGGAGTAGCACTAATCCTGAATCAGGAGTGGTTGGCGTACGTGATAGAGTGTAAGAAAGTAAACTCGAAATTGATATGGGTAAAACTGAAAGTTGATGGAGAGAGATGGGTGATAATTGGTGCATATGCACCTGGGCATGAGAAGAATGATCATGAGAGGCAAGTGTTTTGGGAGCAGCTGAAAGAGTGTGTTAGTGGTTTTGATGCACGAGACCGGATAATATTGATGGGTGATTTGAATGCAAAGGTGAGTAATGTGGCAGTTGAGGGAATAATTGGTATACATGGGGTGTTCAGTGTTGCAAATGGAAATGGTGAAGAGCTTGTAGATTTATGTGCCGAAAAAGGACTGGTGATTGGGAATACCTAGTTTAAAAAGAGAGATATACATAAGTATACGTATGTAAGTAGGAGAGATGCCCACAGAGCGTTACTGGATTACGTGTTAATTGATATGCGCGCGAAAGAGAGACTTTTGGATGTTAATGTGCTGAGAGGTGCAACTGAAGGGATGTCCAATCATTATCTTGTGGAGGCGAAGGTGAAGATTTGTAGAGGTTTTCAGAAAAGAAGAGAGAATGTTGGGGTGAAGAGCATAGTGAGAGTAAGTGAGCTTGGGAGGGAGACTTGTGTGAGGAAGTACCAGGAGAGACTGAGTACAGAATGGAAAAAGGTGAGAACAAAGGAGGTAAGAGGAGTGGGGGTGGAATGGGATGTATTTAGGGAATCAGTGACGGCTTGCACAAAAGATGCTTGTGGCATGAGAAGCGTGGGAGGTGGGCAGATTAGAAAGGGTAGTGAGTGGTGGGATGAAGAAGTAAAATTATTAGTAAAAGAGAAGAGAGAGGCATTTGGACAATTTTTGCAGGGAAATAATGCAAATGAGTGGGAGATATATAAAAGAAAGAGGCAGGAGGTGAAAAAGAGGGCAAATGAGAGTTGGGGTGAGAGTATCATTAAATTTTAGGGAGAATAAAATCATGTTTTGGAAGGAGGTAAATAAAGTGCATAAGACAAGGGAACAAATGGGAACTTCAGTGAAGGGGGCTAATGGGGAGGTGATAATAAGTAGTGAAGATGTGAAAAGGGTATGGAATGAGTATTTTGAAGGTTTGTTGAATGTGCTTGATGACAGAGTGGCAGATATAGGGTGTTTTGGTCGAGTTGGTGTGCAAAGTGAGAGGGTTAGGGAAAATGATTTGGTAAACAGAGAAGAGGTAGTAAAAGCTTTGCGATAGATGAAAGCCGGCAAGGCAGCGGGTTTGGATGGTATTGCAGTGGACTTTATTAAAAAAGGGAGTGACTGTATTGTTGACTGGTTGGTAAGGTTATTCAATGTACGTATGATTCATGGTGAGGTACCTGAGGATTGGCGGAATGCTTGCATAGTGCCATTGTACAAAGGCAAAGGGGATCAGAGTGAGTGCTCAAATTACAGAGGTATAAGTTTGTTGAGTATTCCTGGGAAATTATATGGGAGGGTATTGATTGAGAGGGTGAAGGCATGTACAGAGCATCAGATTGGGGAAGAGCAATGTGGTTTCAGAAGTGGTTGAGGATGTGTGGATCAGGTGTTTGATTTGAAGAATGTATGTGAGAAATACTTAGAAAAGCAAATGGATTTGTATGTAGCATTTATGGATCTGGAGAAGGCATATGATGGACTTGATAGAGATGCTCTGTGGAAGGTATTAAGAATATATGGTGTGGGAGGCAAGTTGTTAGAAGCAGTGAAAAGTTTTTATCAAGGATGTAAGGCATGTATATGTGTAGGAAGAGAGGAAAGTGATTAGTTCTCAGTGAATGTAGGTTTGCAGTAGGGGTGTGTGATGTCTCCATGGTTATTTAATTTGTTTATGGATGGGGTTGTTAGGGAGGTGAATGCAAGAGTTCTGGAAAGAGGAGCAAGTATGCAGTCTGTTGTGGATGAGAGAGCTTGGGAAGTGAGTCAGTTGTTGTTCGCTGATGATACAGCGCTGGTGGCTGATTCATGTGAGAAACTGCAGAAGCTGGTGACTGAGTTTGGTAAAGTGTGTGAAAGAAGAAAGTTGAGAGTAAATGTGAATAAGAGCAAGGTTATTAGGTACAGTAGGGTTGAGGGTCAAGACAATTGGGAGGTAAGTATGAATGGAGAAAAACTGGAGGAAGTGAAGTGTTTTAGATATCTGGGAGTGGATTTGGCAGTGGATGGAACCATGGAAGTGGAAGTGAATCATAGGGTGGGGGAGGGGGCGAAAATTCTGGGAGCCTTGAAGAATGTGTGGAAGTCGAGAACATTATCTCGGAAAGCAAAAATGGCTATGTTTGAAGGAATAGTGGTTCCAACAATGTTATATGGTTGCGAGGCATGGGCTATGGATAGAGTTGTGCGCAGGAGGGTAGATGTGCTGGAAATGAGATGTTTGAGGACAATATGTGGTGTGAGGTGGTTTGATCAAGTAAGTAATAATAGGGTAAGAGAGATGTGTGGTAATAAAAAGAGTGTGGTTGAGAGAGCAGAGAAGGGTGTTTTGAAATGGTTTGGTCACATGGAGAGAATGAGTGAGGAAAGATTGACCAAGAGGATATATGTGTCAGAGGTGGAGGGAATGAGGAGAAGTGGGAGACCAAATTGGAGGTGGAAAGATGGCGTGAAAAAGATTTTGAGTGATCGGGGCCTGAACATGCAGGAGGGTGAAAGGCGTGCAAGGAATAGAGTGAACTGGAATGATGTGGTATACCGGGGTCGACGTGCTGTCAATGGATTGAACCAGGGCATGTGAAGCTTCTGGGGTAAACCATGGAAAGTTCTATGGGGCCTGGATGTGGAAAGGGAGCTGTGGTTTCAGTGCATTATTACATGACAGCTAGAGACTGAGTGTGAATGAATGGGGCCTTTGTTGTCTTTTCCTAATGCTACCTCGCACAAATGAGGGGGAGGGGGTTGTTATTTCATGTGTGGCAAGGTGGCGATGGGAATGAATAAAGGCAGACTGTATGAATGATGTACATGCGTATATATGTATATGTCTGTGTGTGTATATATGTATATATTGAGATGTATAGGTATGTATACTTGCGTATGTGGACATGTATGTATATACATGTGTATGTGGGTGGGTTGGGCCATTCTTTCGTCTGTTTCCTTGTGCTACCTCTGTAACGCGGGAGACAGTGACAAAGCAAAATTAATAAAAATAAATAATATAAAGATGTTTTGGAAAATGGTAAATAAACTGCGTAAGACAAGAGAAGAAATGGGAACATCGGTGAAGGGGGCTAATGGGAGGTAATAACAAGAAGTGGTGAAGTGAGAAGAGGATATTTTTTTCTTACATATATATATATCACAGGGGATACGGGAAAAAGAATACTTCCCACATATTCCCCACATGTCGTAGAGGGTGACTAAAGTAGTAAGAGATGTTTGAGGACAATGTGTGGTGTGAGGTGGTTTGATTAAGTAATGAAAGGGTAAGAGAGATGTTTGGTAATAAAAAGAGTGGTTGATAGAGCAGAAGAGGGTGCATTCAAATGGTCTGGTCACATGGAGAGAATGAGTGAGGAAAGATTGACAAAGAGGATAAAAGGGTCAGAGGTGGAGGGAACAAGAAGTGGGAGACCAAATTGGAGGTGGAAAGATGGAGTGAAAAAGATTTTGAGCAATCAGGGCCGGAACATACGGGAGGGTGAAAGGCATGCAAGGAATAGAGTGAATTGAACGATGTGGTATACCGGGGTCAACAAGCTGTCGATGGATTGAACCAGTGAATGTGAAGCGTCTAGGGTAAACCATAGAAAGGTTTGTGGGGCCTGGATTTGGAAAGGGAGCTGTGGTTTTGGTGCATTACACATGATAGCTAGAGACTGAGTGTGAACAAATTTGGCCTTTGTTGTGTTTTCCTAGTGCTACCTCAGGCTCGTGCATTGGGAGGGGGGTGCCATTTCATGTGTGGTGGGGTGGCAACGGGAATGGATGAAGGCAACATGTATGAATATGTACATGTGTATATATATGTGTATGTCTGTGTATGTATATGTACATATATGTTGAAATGTATGGGTATGTATATGTGCGTGTGTGGATGTTTATGTATGTATATACATGTATATGTGGGTGGGTTGGACCATTATTTCATCTCTTTCCTTGAGCTACCTCGCTAACGTGGGAGACAGTGATAAAGTATTTATTTATTTATTATATTTATTTGCTTTGTCGCTGTCTCCCGTGTTAGCGAGGTAGCGCAAGGAAACAGATGAAAGAATGGCCCAACCCACCCACATACATATGTATATACATACATGTCCACACACGCACAATATACATACCTATACATCTCAATGTACACATATATATACACACACTGACATATACATATATACACATGTACATAATTCATACTGTCTGCCTTTATTTGTTCCCATCGCCACCTTGCCACACATGGAATAACAACCCCCTCCCCCCTCATGTGTGCGAGGTAGCGCTAGGAAAGACACCAAAGGCCCCATTCGTTCACACTCAGTCTCTAGCTGTCATGTAATAATGCACCGAAACCACAGCTCCCTTTCCACATCCAGGCCACACATACTTTCCATGGTTTACCCCAGATGCTTCACATGCCCTGGTTCAATCCATTGACAGCACGTCGACCCGGTATACCACATCGTTCCAATTCACTCTATTCCTTGCCCTCCTTTCACCCTACTGCATGTTCAGGCCCCGATCACTCAAAATCTTTTTCACTCCATCTTTCCACCTCCAATTTGGTCTCCCACTTCTCCTTGTTCCCTCCACCTCTGACACATATATCCTCTTGGTCAACCTTTCCCCACTCATTCTCTCCATGTGACCAAACCACCTCAAAACACCCTCTTCTGCTCTCTCAACCACACTCTTTTTATTTCCACACATCTCTCTCACCCTTACATTACTTACTCGATCAAACCACCTCACACCACATATTGTCCTCAAACATCTCATTTCCAGCACATCTACCCTCCTGCACACAACTCTATCCATAGCCCACGCCTCGCAACCATACAACATTGTTGGAACCACTTTTCCTTCAAACATACCCATTTTTGCTTTCCGTGATAATGTTCTCGACTTCCAAACACTCTTCAAGGCTCCCAGAATTTTCGCCCCCTCCCCCACCCTATGATTCACTTCCGCTTCCATGGTTCCATCAGCTGCCAGATCCACTCCCAGATACCTAAAACACTTTACTTTCTCCAGTTTTTCTAGATTCAAACTTACCTCCCAATTGACTTGACCCTCAACCCTACTGTACCTAATAACCTTGCTCTTATTCACATTTACTCTTAACTTTCTTCTTTCACACACTTTACCAAACTCAGTCACCAGCTTCTGCAGTTTCTTACATGAATCAGCCACCAGCACTGTATCATCAGCGAACAACAACTGACTCACTTCCCAAGCTCTCTCATCACCAACAGACTTCATACTTGCCCCTCTTTCCAAAACTCTTGCATTCACCTCCCTCACAACCCCATCCATAAACAAATTAAACAGCCATGGAGACATCACACACCCCTGCCACAAACCTACATTCACTGAGAACCAATCACTTTCCTCTCTTCCTACATGTACACATGTCTTACATCCTCGATAAAAACTTTTCACTGCTTCTAACAACTTGCCTCCCACACTATATATTCTTAAAACCTTCTACAGAGCATCTCTATCAACTCTATCATATGCCTTCACCAGATCCATAAATGCTACATACAAATCCATTTGTTTTTCTAAGTATTTCTCACATACATTCTTCAAAGCAAACACCTGATCCACACATCCTCTACCACTTCTGAAATCACACTGCTCTTCCCCAATCTGATGCTCTGTACACGCCTTCACCCTCTCAATCAATACCCTCCCATATAATTTACCAGGAATACTCAACAAACTTATACCTCTGTAATTTGAGCACTCACTCTTATCCCCTTTGCCTTTGTACAATGGCACTATGCAAGCATTCCGCCAATCCTCAGGCACCTCACCATGAGTCATACATACATTAAATAACCTTACCAACCAGTCAACAATACAGTCACCCCCTTTTTTAATAAATTCCACTGCAATACCATCCAAACCTGCTGCCTTGCCGGCTTTCATCTTCCATAAAGCTTTTACTACCTCTTCTCTATTTACCAAATCATTTTCCCTAACCCTCTCACTTTGCACACCACCTCGACCAAGACACCCTATATCTGCCACTCTATCATCAAACACATTCAACAAACCTTCAAAATACTCACTCCATCTCCTTCTCACATCACCACTACTTGTTATCACCTCCCCATTTGCGCCCTTCACTGAAGTTCCCATTTGCTCCCTTGTCTTACGCACTTTATATACCTCCTTCCAAAACATCTTTTTATTCTCCCTGAAATTTAATGATACTCTCTCACCCCAACTCTCATTTGCCCTCTTTTGCACCTCTAGCACCTTTCTCTTGACCTCTTGCCTCTTTCTTTTATACCTCTCCCACTCATTTGCATTTTTTCCCTGCAAAAATCGTTCAAATGCCTCTCTCTTCTCTTTCACTAATAATCTTACTTCTTCATCCTACCACTCACTACCTTTTCTAATCAACCCACCTCCCACGCTTCTCATGCCACAAGCATCTTTTGCGCAAGCCATCACTGCTTCCCTAAATACATCCCATTCCTCCCCCACTCCCCTTACCTCCTTTGTTCTCACCTTTTTCCATTCTGTACTCAGTCTCTCCTGGTACTTCCTCACACAAGTCTCCTTCCCAAGCTCACTTACTCTCACCACTCTCTTCACCCCAACATTCTCACCTCTTTTCTGAAAACCCATACAAATCTTCACCTTCACTTCCACAAGATAATGATCAGACATCCCTCCAGTTGCACCTCTCAGCACATTAACATCCAAAAGTCTCTCTTTCGTGCGCCTATCAATTAACATGTAATCCAATAACGCTCTCTGGCCATCTCTCCTACTTACATACGTATACTTGTGTATATCTCGCTTTTTAAACCAGGTATTCCCAATCACCAGTCCTTTTTCAGCACATAAATCTACAAGCTCTTCACCATTTCCATTTACAACACTGAACACTCCATGTATACCAATTATTCCCTCAACTGCCACATTACTCACCTTTGTATTCAAATCACCCATCACTATAACCCGGTCTTGTGCATCAAAACCACTAACACACTCATTCAGCTGCTCCCAAAACACTTGCCTCTCATGATCTTTCTTCTCATGCCCAGGTGCATATGCACCAATAATCACCCATCTCTCTCCATCAACTTTCAGTTTTACCCATATCAATCTAGAATTTACTTTCTTACACTCTATCACATACTCCCACCACTCCTGATTCAGGAATAGTGCTATTCCTTCCCTTGCTCTTGTCCTCTCACTAACCCCTGACTTTACTCCCAAGACATTCCCAAACCACTCTTCCCCTTTACCCTTTAGCTTCGTTTCACTCAGAGCCAAAACATCCAGGTTCCTTTCCTCAAACATACTACCTATCTCTCCTTTTTTCTCATCTTGGTTACATCCACACACATCTAGACACTCCAATCTGAGCCTTCGAGGAGGATGAGCACTCCTCGCGTGACTCCTTCTGTTTCCCCTTTTAGAAAGTTAAAATACAAGGAGGGGAGGGTTTCTGGCCCCCCGCCCCCGTCCCCTTTAGTCGCCTTCTACGACACGTGAGGAATGCGTGGGAAGTATTCTTAATCCCCTATCCCCAGGGATAGGGGATTAAGTATAATAAAGTATAATTAAGAATAATAAAGTATAATTAAGTATAATAAAGTATAATAACAAATAAATATAATACCGAAAGTGTTCACTATATGTAACTGTAATTTTTCTTATTCTTTCAAACTATTCGCCATTTCCCGAATCAGCAATAAGAACAGAGGACTGGGCCTCTGAGGGAATATCCTCTATCACCAATAATAATCATACATAATACAATTAAGTTCTCACTATACACAACTGTAAGTAAGCTCTCTCCTATATACAACTGCAAATAACCAATCTTCTCAAATAAATTTGATACATAATACTGTAAGTACTCACTACTTACAAGTGTAAGTAATCTACTTCCAATAATAATGCTGATCTTAATAACTTACCACCTTTGCTTCTACTTCATCTAATTCCTCCAATTCTTCTTTGATATGACATTCCCCATTCACTACCTTCATTCCGATGTTTCTGACTTCCTCATTCAGTTTTGTAAGGTTCAACAGTCTCTTTTCACTCTCTTTGTTACTGCTACAAAATAAAGATAAAAAATAAGTGTAATTATTATTGGTCAAAACAAATACTATGATTTTCAAAGAAAAATAAATGCAAATATAACCAACACAAGTAAATCATATACAAGTGGTCAAGATGATAAGTGTGAACTATGTGTAAACCCTATTTAGGAAATAATATTCTTAGGTACGGAATGGGGAGGTGATAACAGGTAGTGGTGATGTGAGAAGGAGATGGAGTGAGTATTTTGAAGGTTTGTTGAATGTGTTTGATGATAGAGTGGCAGATATAGGGTGTTTTGGTCGAGGTGGTGTGCAAAGTGAGAGGGTTAGGGAAAATGATTTGGTAAACAGAGAAGAGGTAGTAAAAGCTTTGCGGAAGATGAAAGCCGGCATGGCAGCAGGTTTGGATGGTATTGCAGTGGAATCTATTAAAAAAGGGGGTGACTGTATTGTTGACTGGTTGGTAAGGTTATTTAATGTATGTATGACTCATGGTGAGGTACCTGAGGATTGGCGGAATGCGTGCATAGTGCCATTGTACAAAGGCAAAGGGGATAAGAGTGAGTGCTCAAATTACAGAGGTATAAGTCTGTTGAGTATTCCTGGTAAATTATATCGGAGGGTATGGATTGAGAGGGTGAAGGCATGTACAGAGCATCAGACTGGGGAAGAGCAGTGTGGTTTCAAAAGTGGTAGAGGATGTGTGGATCAGGTGTTTGCTTTGAAGAATGTATGTGAGAAATACTTAGAAAAGCAAATGAATTTGTATGTAGCATTTATGGATCTGGAGAATGCATATGATAGAGTTGATAGAGATGCTCTGTGGAAGGTATTAAGAATATATGGTGTGGGAGGCAAGTTGTTAGAAGCAGTGAAAAGTTTTTATCGAGGATGTAAGGCATGTGTACGTGTAGGAAGAGAGTAAAGTGATTGGTTCTCAGTGAATGTAGGTTTGTGGCAGGGGTGTGTGATGTCTCCATGGTTGTTTAATTTGTTTATGGATGGGGTTGTTAGGGAGGTGAATGCAAGAGTTTTGGAAAGAGGGGCAAGTATGAAGTCTGTTGTGGATGAGAGAGCTTGGGAAGTGAGTCAGTTGTTGTTCGCTGATGATACAGCGCTGGTGGCTGATTCATGTGAGAAACTGCAGAAGCTGGTGACTGAGTTTGGTAAAGTGTGTGAAAGAAGAAAGTTAAGAGTAAATGTGAATAAGAGCAAGGTTATTAGGTACAGTAGGGTTGAGGGTCAAGTCAATTGGGAGGTAAGTTTGAATGGAGAAAAACTGGATGAAGTAAAGTGTTTTAGATATCTGGGAGTGGATCTGGCAGTGGATGGAACCATGGAAGTGGAAGTGAATCATAGGGTGGGGGAGGGGGTGAAAATCCTGGGAGCCTTGAAGAATGTGTGGAAGTCGAGAACATTATCTCGGAAAGCAAAAATGGGTATGTTTGAAGGAATAGTGGTTCCGACAATGTTGTATGGTTGCAAGGCGTGGGCTATGGATAGAGTTGTGCACAGGAGGGTGGATGTGCTGGAAATGAGATGTTTAAGGACAATGTGTGGTGTGAGGTGGTTTGATCGAGTAAGTAATGTAAGGGTAAGAGAGATGTGTAGAAGTAAAAAGAGCGTGGTTGAGAGAGCAGAAGGGGGTGTTTTGAAATGGTTTGGGCACATGGAGAGAAGAGTGAGGAAAGATTGACCAAGAGGATATATGTGTCGGAGGTGGAGGGAACGAGGAGAAGCGGGAGACCAAATTGGAGGTGGAAAGATGAGTGAAAAAGATTTTGTGTGATCGGGGCCTGAACATGCAGGAGGGTGAAAGGTGGGCAAGGAATAGAGTGAATTGGATCGATGTGGTATACCGGGGTTGATGTGCTGTCAGTGGATTGAATCAGGGCATGTGAAGCGTCTGGGGTAAACCATGGAAAGTTGTGTGGGGCCTGGATGTGGAAAGGAAGCTGTGGTTTCGGGCATTATTGCATGACAGCTAGAGACTGAGTGTGAACAAATGGGGCCTTTGTTGTCTTTTCCTAGTGCTATCTCGCACACAGGAGGGGGGAGGGGGTTGGTATTCCATGTGTGGCGAGGTGGCGATGGGAATGAATAAAGGCAGTGTGAATTGTGTGCATGGGTATATATGTATGTGTCTGTGTGTGTATATATATGTGTACATTGAGGTGTATAGGTATGTATATTTGCGTGTGTGGACGAGTATGTATATACATTGTGTATGGGGGTGGGTTGGGCCATTTCTTTGGTCTGTTTCCTTGTGCTACCTCGCAAACACGGGAGACAGCGACAAAGCAAAATACATATAAATATATATATAAATACATATATTCTTTCTTTCATACTATTCGCCATTTCCCGCATTAGCGAGGTAGCGTTGAGAACAGAGGACTGGGCCTTTGAGGGAATATCCTCACCTGGCCCCCTTCTCTGTTCCCTCTTTTGGAAAATTAAAAAAAAAAAAAAGCGAGAGAGGAGGTTTTCCAGCCCTCCGCTCCCTCCCCTTTAAGTCGCCTTATACGACACGCAGGGAATACGTGGGAAGAATTCTTTCTCCCCTATCCCCAGGGATGATATAAATATATATATATATATATATATATATATATATATATATATATATATATATATATATATTTTTTTTTTTTTTTTTGCTTTGTCGCTGTCTCCCGCGTTTGCAAGCTAGCGCAAGGAAACAGACGAAAGAAATGGCCCAACCCACCCCCATACACATGTATATACATACGTCCACACACGCAAATATACATACCTACACAGCTTTCCATGGTTTACCCCAGACGCTTCACATGCCTTGATTCAATCCACTGACAGCACGTCAACCCCGGTATACCACATCGCTCCAATTCACTATATTCCTTGCCCTCCGTTCACCCTCCTGCATGTTCAGGCCCCGATCACACAAAATCTTTTTCACTCCATCTTTCCACCTCCAATTTGGTCTCCCTCTTCTCCTCGTTCCCTCCACCTCCGACACATATATCCTCTTGGTCAATCTTTCCTCACTCATTCTCTCCATGTGACCAAACCACTTCAAAACACCCTCTTCTGCTCTCTCAACCACGCTCTTTTTATTTCCACACATCTCTCTTACCCTTACGTTACTTACTCGATCAAACCACCTCACACCACACATTGTCCTCAAACATCTCATTTCCAGCACATCCATCCTCCTGCGCACAACTCTATCCATAGTCCACGCCTCGCAACCATACAACATTGTTGGAACCACTATTCCTTCAAACATACCCATTTTTGCTTTCCGAGATAATGTTCTCGACTTCCACACATTCTTCAAGGCTCCCAGAATTTTCGCCCCCTCCCCACCCTATGATCCACTTCCGCTTCCATGTTTCCATCCGCTGCCAAATCCACTCCCAGATTTCTAAAACACTTCACTTCCTCCAGTTTTTCTCCATTCAAACTCACCTCCCAATTGACTTGACCCTCAACCCTACTGTACCTAATAACCTTGATCTTATTCACATTTACTCTTAACTTTCTTCTTTCACACACTTTACCAAACTCAGTCACCAGCTTCTGCAGTTTCTCACATGAATCAGCCACCAACGCTGTATCATCAGCGAACAACAACTGACTCACTTCCCAAGCTCTCTCATCCCCAACAGACTTTATCCTTGCCCCTCTTTCCAAAACTCTTGCATTCACCTCCCTAACAACCCCATCCATAAACAAATTAAACAACCATGGAGACATCACACACCCCTGCCACAAACCTACATTCACTGAGAACCAATCACTTTCCTCTCTTCCTACACGTACACATGCCTTACATCCTCGATAAAAACTTTTCACTGCTTCTAACAACTTGCCTCCCACACCATATATTCTTAATACCTTCCACAGAGCATCTCTATCAACTCTATCATATGCCAATGGAAGTAAGGGGAGTGGGGGAGGAATGGGATGTATTTAGGGAATCAGTGATGGATTGCGCAAAAGATGCTTGTGGCATGAGAAGAGTGGGAGGTGGGTTGATTAGAAAGGGTAGTGAGTGGTGGGATGAAGAAGTAAGAGTATTAGTGAAAGAGAAGAGAGAGGCATTTGGACAATTTTTGCAGGGAAAAAATGAAATTGAGTGGGAGACGTATAAAAGAAAGAGACAGGAGGTCAAGAGAAAGGTGCAAGAGGTGAAAAAGGCAAATGAGAGTTGGGGTGAGAGAGTATCATTAAATTTTAGGGAGAATAAAAAGATGTTCTGGAAGGAGGTAAATAAAGTGCGTAAGACAAGGGAGCAAATGGGAACTTCAGTGAAGGGCGCAAATGGGGAGGTGATAACAAGTAGTGGTGATGTGAGAAGGAGATGGAGTGAGTATTTTGAAGGTTTGTTGAATATGTTTGATGATAGAGTGGCAGATATAGGGTGTTTTGGTCGAGGTGGTGTGCAAAGTGAGAGGGTTAGGGAAAATGATTTGGTAAACAGAGAAGAGGTAGTGAAAGCTTTGCGGAAGATGAAAGCCGGCAAGGCAGCAGGTTTGGATGGTATTGCAGTGGAATTTATTAAAAAAGGGGGTGACTGTATTGTTGACTGGTTGGTAAGGTTATTTAATGTATGTATGACTCATGGTGAGGTGCCTGAGGATTGGCGGAATGCGTGCATAGTGCCATTGTACAAAGGCAAAGGGGATAAGAGTGAGTGCTCAAATTACAGAGGTATAAGTTTGTTGAGTATTCCTGGTAAATTATATGGGAGGGTATTGATTGAGAGGGTGAAGGCATGTACAGAGCATCAGATTGGGGAAGAGCAGTGTGGTTTCAGAAGTGGTAGAGGATGTGTGGATCAGGTGTTTGCTTTGAAGAATGTATGTGAGAAATACTTAGAAAAGCAAATGGATTTGTATGTAGCATTTATGGATCTGGAGAAGGCATATGATAGAGAATATCTGGTTTAAAAAGCAAGATATAGATAAGGTCTAACTGTGAGGAATCTCAAGATAAATTCAACCCTTTCTGGTAGAGGCAGCAAAGGGGTGCTGGTAAATGGTGTAGATGTGTCTGAAATAAGAAACCAAGCTGTCCTGACTTCTGGTGGTTCCTCTGTTATTAGAGGTAGAAAGACCTTAATGCTGGTAAGCCTAGATAATCTCAGATGACATTATACATGTTCTTCATATTTTCTCTTGACAACAGCATGACACACTTGTCTTGCTCTGTCTTCTTGCCACCTCTGCTGTATATTGTTATGATATTTTGGTGAAAGGCTATATTCACAGCATGTATGCCACA
The DNA here is from genome assembly GCF_036320965.1 of Panulirus ornatus. Classification (NCBI taxonomy): domain Eukaryota; kingdom Metazoa; phylum Arthropoda; class Malacostraca; order Decapoda; family Palinuridae; genus Panulirus; species Panulirus ornatus. Next base: position 56,419,222 of record NC_092240.1, on the reverse strand, counting down.
TATCCTGTTAATATCTGGTACTGTACCAGTTGCCACTTATCCTTTATACTCTTACCAATTTTTTGTTACCCATCATAGCGAGCCTCTACCCTAATTCCACTTCAGCAATTTATTTTAGGTATCGGGAGCGGGGGTCCAGAAATCCTCCCCTCCTTGTATTTTTAACTTTCTAAAATGGGAAACAGAAGAAGGAGTCACGCGGGGAGTGCTCATCCTCCTCCAATTCTCAGACTGGGGTGTCTAAATGTGTGTGGATGTAACCAAGATGTGAAAAAAGGAGAGATAGGTAGTATGTTTGAGGAAAGGAACCTGGATGTTTTGGCTCTGAGTGAAACGAAGCTCAAGGGTAAAGGGGAAGAGTGGTTTGGGAATGTCTTGGGAGTAAAGTCAGGGGTTAGTGAGAGGACAAGAGCAAGGGAAGGAGTAGCAGTACTCCTGAAACAGGAGTGGTGGGAGTATGTGATAGAATGTAAGAAAGTAAATTCTCGATTAATATGGGTAAAACTGAAAGTTGATGGAGAGAGTTGGGTGATTATTGGTGCATATGCACCTGGACATGAGAAGAAAGATCATGAGAGGCAAGTGTTTTGGGAGCAGCTGAATGAGTGTGTTAGTGGTTTTGATGCACGAGACCGGGTTATAGTGATGGGTGATTTGAATGCAAAGGTGAGTAATGTGGCAGTTGAGGGAATAATTGGTATACATGGAGTGTTCAGTGTTGTAAATGGAAATGGTGAAGAGCTTGTAGATTTATGTGCTGAAAAAGGACTGGTGATTGGGAATGCCTGGTTTAAAAAGCGAGATATACATAAGTATACGTATGTAAGTAGGAGAGATGGCCAGAGAGCGTTATTGGATTACATGTTAATTGACAGGCGCGCGAAAGAGAGACTTTTGGATGTTATTGTGCTGAGAGGTGCAACTGGAGGGATGTCTGATCATTATCTTGTGGAGGCTAAGGTGAAGATCTGTATGGGTTTTCAGAAAGAAGATTTGTATGGGTTTTCAGAAAAGAAGAGTGAATGTTGGGGTGAAGAGGATGGTGAGAGTAAGTGAGCTTGGGAAGGAGACTTGTGTCAGGGAGTACCAGGAGAGACTGAGTACAGAATGGAAAAAGGTGAGAAAGAGTAAGTGAGCTTGGGAAGGAGACTTGTGTCAGGGAGTACCAGGAGAGACTGAGTACAGAATGGAAAAAGGTGAGAACAATCGAAGTAAGGGGAGTGGGGGAGGAATGGGATGTATTTAGGGAATCATTGATGGATTCTTTTGGAAATGGTGAAGAGCTTGTAGATTTATGTGCTGAAAAAGGACATACATATATATATATATATTTTTTTTTTTTTTTGCTTTGTTGCTGTCTCCCGCGTTTGCGAGGTAGCGCAAGGAAACAGACGAAAGAAATGGCCCAACCCACCCCCATACACATGTATATACATACGTCCACACACGCAAATATACATACCTACACAGCTTTCCATGGTTTACCCCAGACGCTTCACATGCCTTGATTCAATCCACTGACAGCACGTCAACCCCGGTATACCACATCGCTCCAATTCACTCTATTCCTTGCCCTCCTTTCACCCTCCTGCATGTTCAGGCCCCGATCACACAAAATCTTTTTCACTCCATCCTTCCACCTCCAATTTGGTCTCCCTCTTCTCCTCGTTCCCTCCACCTCCGACACATATATTCTCTTGGTCAATCTTTCCTCACTCATTCTCTCCATGTGCCCGAACCATTTCAAAACACCCTCTTCTGCTCTCTCAACCACGCTCTTTTTATTTCCACACATCTCTCTTACCCTTACGTTACTTACTCGATCAAACCACCTAACACCACATATTGTCCTCAAACATCTCATTTCCAGCACATCCATCCTCCTGCGCACAACTCTATCCATAGCCCACGCCTCGCAACCATACAACATTGTTGGAACCACTATTCCTTCAAACATACCCAAGAGAGGCAAGTGTTTTCCGAGCAGCTGAATGAGTGTGTTAGTGGTTTTGACGCACGAGACCGGGTTATAGTGATGGGTGATTTGAATGCAAATGTGAGTAATGTTGCAGTTGAGGGAATAATTGGTATACATGGGGTGTTCAGTGTTGTAAATGGAAATGGTGAAGAGCTTGTAGATTTATGTGCTGAAAAAGGACTGATGATTGGGAATACCTGGTTTAAAAAGTGAGATATACATAAGTATACTTATGTAAGTAGGAGAGATGGCCAGAGAGCGTTATTGGAGTACGTGTTAATTGACAGGCGTGCGAAAGAGAGACTTTTGGATGTTAATGTGCTGAGAGGTGCAACTGGAGGGATGTCTGATCATTATCTTGTGGAGGCTAAGGTGAAGATTTGTATGGGTTTTCAGAAAAGAAGAGTGAATGTTGGGGTGAAGAGGGTGGTGAGAGTAAGTGAGCTTGGGAAGGAGACCTGTGTGAGGAAGTACCAGGAGAGACTGAGTACAGAATGGAAAAAGGTGAGAACAATGGAAGTAAGGGGAGTGGGGGAGGAATGGGATGTATTTAGGGAATCAGTGATGGATTGCGCAAAAGATGCTTGTGGCATGAGAAGAGTGGGAGGTGGGTTGATTAGAAAGGGTAGTGAGTGGTGGGATGAAGAAGTAAGAGTATTAGTGAAAGAGAAGAGAGAGGCATTTGGACGATTTTTGCAGGGAAAAAATGCAATTGAGTGGGAGATGTATAAAAGAAAGAGACAGGAGGTCAAGAGAAAGGTGCAAGAGGTGAAAAAAGGGCAAATGAGAGTTGGGGTGAGAGAGTATCATTAAATTTTAGGGAGAATAAAAAGATGTTCTGGAAAGAGGTAAATAAAGTGCGTAAGACAAGAGAGCAAATGGGAACTTCAGTGAAGGGCGCAAATGGGGAGGTGATAACAAATAGTGGTGATGTGAGAAGGAGATGGAGTGAGTATTTTGAAGGTTTGTTGAATGTGTTTGTTCCCTAACAACCCCATCCATAAACAAATTAAACAACCATGGAGACATCACACACCCCTGCCGCAAACCTACATTCACTGAGAACCAATCACTTTCCTCTCTTCCTACACGTACACATGCCTTACATCCTCGATAAAAACTTTTCACTGCTTCTAACAACTTGCCTCCCACACCATATATTCTTAATACCTTCCACAGAGCATCTCTATCAACTCTATCATATGCCTTCTCCAGATCCATAAATGCTACATACAAATCCATTTGCTTTTCTAAGTATTTCTCACATACATTCTTCAAAGCAAACACCTGATCCACACATCCTCTACCACTTCTGAAACCACACTGCTCTTCCCCAATCTGATGCTCTGTACATGCCTTCACCCTCTCAATCACTATCCTCCCATATAATTTACCAGGAATACTCAACAAACTTATACCTCTGTAATTTGAGCACTCACTCTTATCCCCTTTGCCTTTGTACAATGGCACTATGCACGCATTCCGCCAATCCTCAGGCACCTCACCATGAGTCATACATACATTAAATAACCTTACCAACCGGTCAACAATACAGTCACCCCCTTTTTTAATAGATTCCAATGCAATACCATCCAAACCTGCTGCCTTGCCGGCTTTCATCTTACGCAAAGCTTTCACTACCTCTTCTCTGTTTACCAAATCATTTTCCCTAACCCTCTCACTTTGCACACCACCTCGACCAAAACACCCTATATCTGCCACTCTATCATCAAACACATTCAACAAACCTTCAAAATACTCACTCCATCTCCTTCTCACATCACCACTATTTGTTATCACCTCCCCATTTGCGCCCTTCACTGAAGTTCCCATTTGCTCCCTTGTCTTACGCACTTTATTTACCTCCTTCCAGAACATCTTTTTATTCTCCCTAAAATTTAATGATACTCTCTCACCCCAACTCTCATTTGCCCTTTTTTTCACCTCTTGCACCTTTCTCTTGACCTCCTGTCTCTTTCTTTTATACATCTCCCACTCAATTGCATTTTTTCCCTGCAAAAATCGTCCAAAAGCCTCTCTCTTCTCTTTCACTAATACTCTTACTTCTTCATCCCACCACTCACTACCCTTTCTAATCAACCCACCTCCCACTCTTCTCATGCCACAAGCATCTTTTGCGCAATCCATCACTGATTCCCTAAATACATCCCATTCCTCCCCCCATATATATATACATATATAATATATATATATATATATATATATATATATATATATATATATATATATATATATATTTTTTTTTTCTTTTTTTTTTATACTTTGTCGCTGTCTCCCGCGTTTGCGAGGTAGACTTTGTCGCTGTCTCCCGCGTTTGCGAGGTAGCGCAAGGAAACAGACGAAAGAAATGGCCCAACCCCCCCCATACACATGTACATACACACGTCCACACACGCAAATATACATACCTACACAGCTTTCCATGGTTTACCCCGGACGCTTCACATGCCTTGATTCAATCCACTGACAGCACGTCAACCCCTGTATACCACATCGCTCCAATTCACTCTATTCCTTGCCCTCCTTTCACCCTCCTGCATGTTCAGGCCCCGATCACACAAAATCCTTTTCACTCCATCTTTCCACCTCCAATTTGGTCTCCCTCTTCTCCTCGTTCCCTCCACCTCCGACACATATATCCTCTTGGTCAATCTTTCCTCACTCATTCTCTCCATGTGCCCAAACCATTTCAAAACACCCTCTTCTGCTCTCTCAACCACGCTCTTTTTATTTCCACACATCTCTCTTACCCTTACGTTACTTACTCGATCAAACCACCTCACACCACACATTGTCCTCAAACATCTCATTTCCAGCACATCCATCCTCCTGCGCACAACTCTATCCATAGCCCACGCCTCGCAACCATACAACATTGTTGGAACTACTATTCCTTCAAACATACCCATTTTTGCTTTCCGGGATAATGTTCTCGACTTCCACACATTTTTCAAGGCTCCCAAAATTTTCGCCCCCTCCCCCACCCTATGATCCACTTCCGCTTCCATGGTTGCATCCGCTGACAGATCCACTCCCAGATATCTAAAACACTTCACTTCCTCTAGTTTTTCACCATTCAAACTCACCTCCCAATTGACTTGACCCTCAACCCTACTGTACCTAATAACCTTGCTCTTATTCACATTTACTCTTAACTTTCTTCTTCCACACACTTTACCAAACTCCGTCACCAGCTTCTGCAGTTTCTCACATGAATCCGCCACCAGCGCTGTATCATCAGCGAACAACAACTGACTCACTTTCCAAGCTCTCTCATCCCCAACAGACTTCATACTTGCCCCTCTTTCCAAAACTCTTGCATTTACCTCCCTAACAACCCCATCCATAAACAAATTAAACAATCATGGAGACATCACACACCCCTGCCGCAAACCTACATTCACTGAGAACCAATCACTTTCCTCTCTTCCTACACGTACACATGCCTTACATCCTCGATAAAAACTTTTCACTGCTTCTAACAACTTGCCTCCCACACCATATATTCTTAATACCTTCCACAGAGCATCTCTATCAACTCTATCATATGCCTTCTCCAGATCCATAAATGCTACATACAAATCCATTTGCTTTTCTAAGTATTTCTCACATACATTCTTCAAAGCAAACACCTGATCCACACATCCTCTACCACTTCTGAAACCACACTGCTCTTCCCCAATCTGATGCTCTGTACATGCCTTCACCCTCTCAATCAATACCCTCCCATATAATTTACCAGGAATACTCAACAAACTTATACCTCTGTTATTTGAGCACTCACTCTTACCCCCTTTGCCTTTGTACAATGGCACTATGCACGCATATATATATATATATATATATATATATATATATATATATATATATATATATATATATATATAAGTTAAGAGTAAATGTGAATAAGAGCAAGGTTATTAGGTACAGTAGGGTTGAGGGTCAAGTCAATTGGGAGGTGAGTTTGAATGGAGAAAAACTGGAGGAAGTGAAGTGTTTTAGATATCTGGGAGTGGATCTGGCAGCGGATGGAACCATGGAAGCGGAAGTGGATCATAGAGTGGGGGAGGGGGCGAAAATTCTGGGGGCCTTGAAGAATGTGTGGAAGTCGAGAACATTATCTCGGAAAGCAAAAATGGGTATGTTTGAAGGAATAGTGGTTCCAACAATGTTGTATGGTTGCGAGGCGTGGGCTATGGATAGAGTTGTGCGCAGGAGGATGGATGTGCTGGAAATGAGATGTTTGAGGACAATGTGTGGTGTGAGGTGGTTTGATCGAGTGAGTAACGTAAGGGTAAGAGAGATGTGTGGAAATAAAAAGAGCATGGTTGAGAGAGCAGAAAAGGGTGTTTTGAAGTGGTTTGGGCACATCGAGAGAATGAGTGAGGAAAGATTGACCAAGAGGATATATGTGTCGGAGGTGGAGGGAACGAGGAGAAGAGGGAGACCAAATTGGAGGTGGAAAGATGGAGTGAAAAAGATTTTGTGTGATCGGGTCCTGAACTTGCAGGAGGGTGAAAGGAGGGCAAGGAATAGAGTGAACTGGAGCGATGTGGTATACCAGGGTTGACGTGCTGTCAGTGGATTGAATCAAGGCATGTGAAGCGTCTGGGGTAAACCGTGGAATGCTGTGTAGGTATGTATATTTGCGTGTGTGGACGTATATACATATATATATATATATATGTATATATATATATATATATATATATATATATATATATATATATATATATACATATATATTATCTCTGGGGATAGGGGAGAAAGAATACTTCCCACGTATTCCCTGCGTGTCGTAGAAGGCAACTAAAAGGGAAGGGAGCGGGGGGCTGGAAATCCTCCTTTCTCGTTTTTTTTTTTTTTTTTTTCCCCAAAGGAAGGAACAGAGAAGATGGCCAGGTGAGGATATTCCCCCAAAGGCCTAGTCCTCTTTTCTTAACGCTACCTCGCTATCGCGGGAAATGGCGAATAGTATGAAAGAAAAAAATATATATATATATATATATATATATATTCTATTATACTTAGTCGCTGTCTCCCATGCTAGTGAGGTAGCACAAGAAAACAAATGAAAGAATGGCCCATCCCCACATACACATGTATATACATACACGTCCATACACGCACATATACATACCAATACATTTCAACATGTACATACATAAACACGTAAACATAAATATGTGTGTGTCTGATGATAGAGTGGCAGATACAGGTTGTTTTGGTCGATGTGGTGTGTGAAGTGAGAGGGTCAAGGAGAATGATTTGGTAAACAGAGAAGAAGTAGTGAAAGCTTTGTGGAAGATGAAAGCCGGCAAGGCAGTGGGTTTGGATGGTATTGCTGGGAAATTCATTAAAAAATGGGGTGACTGTGTTGTTGACTGGTTGGTGAGGAAATTCAATGTATGTATGTTTCATGGTGAAGTGCCTGAGGATTGGCGGAATGCATGCATAGTGCCACTGTAGAAAGGCAAACGGGGATAAAGGTGAATGTTCAAATTACAGAGGTATAAGCTTGTTGAGTATTCCTGGGAAATTATATGGAACGGTATTGATTGAGAGGGTCAAGGTATGTACAGAGCATCAGACTGTGGAAGAGCAGTGTGGTTTCAGAGGTGGTAGAGGATATGTGGATCCTGTGTTTGCTTTGAAGAATGTATGTGAAAAATACGTACAAAAACAGATGGATTTGTATGTAGCATTTAGAGTTGATATAGATGCTCTGTGGAGGGTATTAAGAGTATATGGTGTGGGAGGTAAGTTGCTAGAAGCAGTGAAAAGTTTTTATTGAGGGTGTAAAGCATGTGTACGAGTAGGAAGAAGAAAGTAACTGGTTCCCAGTGAATGTCAGCTTGCGGCAGGGGTGCTTAATGTCTCAATGATTGTTTAATTTATTTATGGATGGGGTTGTTAGAGAGGTGAATGTACGAGTTTTGGAGAGAGGGGCAAGTATGTAGTCTGTTGTGAATGAGAGGGCTTGGGAAGTAAGTCAGTTGTTGTTCGCTAATGATACAGCGTTGGTGGCTGACTCGGGAGAGAAACTGTAGAAGCTGGTGACTGAGATTGGTAAAGTGTGTGAAAGAAGAAAGTTGAGAGTAAATGTGAATATGAGCAAGGTTATTAGGTTCAGTAGGGTTGCGGGACTAGTTAATTGGGAGGTAAGTTTGAATGGAGAAAAACTGGAGGAAGTGAAGTGTTTTAGATATCTGGGAGTGGATTTAGAAGCAGATGCAATCACGGAAGCGGAAGTGAGTTACAGGGTGGGGGAGGGGGCAAAGGTTCTGGGAGCATTGAAAAATGTGTGGAAGGTGAGAATGTTATCTGAGAGAGCAAAAATGGGTATGTTTGAAGGAACAGCGATTCCAACAATGTTATATGTTTGTGAGGCATGGGCTATAGATGGGGTTGTGTGGAGGAAGGTGGATGTGTTGGAAATGAGATATTTGAGGACAATATGTGGTGTGAGTGGTTTGATCAAGTAAGTAATGAAAGGTAAGAGAGATGTGTGGTAATAAAAAGTGTGTGGTTGAGAGAGCAAAAGAGGGTGTATTGAAATGGTTTGGTCACATGGAGAGAATGAGTGAGGAAAGATTGACATAGAGGATATATGTGTCAGAGGTGGAAGGAACAAGGAGAAGTGAGAGACCAAATTGGAGGTGGAAGGATGGGGTGAAAAAGATTTTAAGCGAACGGGGCCTGAACATACAGGAGGATGAAAGGAGTGCAAGGAACAGAGTGAATGGAACGATGTGGTATACCAGGGTTGACATGCTGTCAATGGATTGAACTATTGCATGTGAAGCGTCTGGGGTAAACTATGGAAAATTTTCCTGGATGTGGAAAGGGAGCTGTGGCTTCCGTGCATTGCACATGACAGCTAGAGACTGAGTGTGAACAAATATGGCCTTTGTTGTCTTTTCCTAGCGCTATGTCGTGCGCATGCGGGAGGAGGGGGGGTACCATTTCATGCATAGCAGGGTGGTGATGGGAATGGATGAAGGTGGCAAGTATGAATATGTATTTATTTATATCTATTTATTTATTTATTTTGCTTTGTCGCTGTCTCCCGCGTTTGCGAGGTAGCGCAAGGAAACAGACGAAAGAAATGGCCCAACCCACCCCCGTACACAGTGTATATGCCTACACATCCACACACGCAAAATATACATACCTATACATCTCAATGTACACATATATATACACACACAGACACATACATATATACCCATACACACAATTCACACTGTCTGCCTTTATTCATTCCCATCGCCACCTCGCCACACATGGAATACCATCCCCCTCCCCCCTCATGTGTACACGTGTATATATGTATATGTCTGTGTATGTATATGTTGAAATGTAGAGGTATGTATATGTGCGTGCATGGGCATTTATGTATACACATGTGCATGTGGGTGGGTTGGGCCATTCTTTCGTCTGTTTCCTTGTGCTACCTCGCTAATGCGGGAGACAGCGACAAAGTATAATAAATAAATAAATGAATATAGTTCAACTGCTTAATGCATAAGCACTTATGAAAATCAAGAGAAAGACACTCATCTATGATTGTGTAAAAAACATCAAAAAAGGGATGGAGCAAAACATATATCTATCCTGAATCCTGAGAAATATGAAGCATATCAGTTGAAAAAACCTGTGAAAGATGATATCATCGCTGATTGGGGCTTAATAATTAGACAGAAGAAAACTCAGGTTAAGTCATAGGCCATAAATGCTAAACAGGTTATTTATGACGGATGAAAGGCATTTACCTCATGAAAAGGCAGGGTTGAAAGGTCTCTAACCCTCCAAGGATCCTAGAAATTTTCCCATGGCTCAAAAGACAAACCAACCCTGAAGAGAATTATATAGAGAAGGGAAGAGAAAAAAATCAAGAAATAGGCAAAAAGCTATTGTTACAGAAGTTATATAGAGAAGTGAAGAGAAAAAAATCAAGAAATAGGCAAAAAGCTATTGTTACAGAAGTTATAAAGCAAAGTGAAGAGAAAAAAAATCAAGAAATAGGCAAAAAGCTATTGTTACATAAGTTATATAGAGAAGTGAAGAGAAAAAAATCAAGAACTAGGCAAAAAGCTATTGTTACAGAAGTTTCAAAATAAAAGGAAGCCTATGAGGCACTGCAATTTCAAAGGTGTCACAGAAAAGAGACATTAAGGAAAGACACTCCTTGTTCTTATCCCAAAAAAATGTTGCATAGGTTATTTAGTCAAACATTCTGTCTGAGGGAAAAGAGATAAAGCAACAGAAATACTTCATTTCTTACCTTGTGTTACTGATGGGAGGGAGGGTAAGAGGTGTGGCTGCATGGACTTCTTGTATTTGAGATGAATCATTGGTAACAGAAACAGAAACAACTTCAACATTCTCTCTAGAATACAACGATTCTCTTCTCTCAGGAAGAGATTCTTCCACAACTCGTTTGCTGTTGCAACTTCCTTGCTGAGTATCAAGAGAGTCTGGACGCTGTCTCTTGGCAGGGGGAGCATCACTGTCATATGAGGAATCACCCTCACTTTCAATGTCCTTCTTACTTTTCTGAATTTCAGAGGTTTTTAAGTCTCCAACTTCTTCTTCCTCTTCTACTTCTTCATCCTCCTCCTCCTCCTCCTCCTCCTCTTCAACTTCCTCAAAATCTTCATCATCACTATCATCTTCTCCAGAAGCCTAACAAAATATTGATAAAGTGGTAACAAACAGAAAGATTGTAAATCTACTAGATGTCTGCAAATTATGCAAGAAATGAGTAATAAATCATACAAAAAATTATGCGAATGAAAAACAGAACCTCACAAATCACAAAATACACTTTTCTAAATCTATTCACTTATCTCCCTTATGCAAGGTAGTGTCAGGAACAGATGAAAAGATTAATAGGCACATATCCAGCCTCTATCTATCTGCAAAACTTTTTTTTGTATTACCATTATACTTGAATGCCATTTCCCACATCAACAAGGTGGTGCCAGGAAACAGACAAATAATGGAACTTCCAATCATATACACACATATAAACACGTCCATATATGCTGATATACATACATATACATATCAACAAATACACATATACATAAAAATACAAAATATACATAATCAACAAATACACATATACATAAACATACAAAGACATACATGTATACATATGTACATATTCATACTTGCTGCCTTCATCCATTCCAGGTGCCACCCTGCCCCACAGGAAAAAGTATTGCTAACTACTGTTTCAACAAGACAGCGCCAGGAAAACAGACAAAGAGGCCACATTAGCTCCCACTCACTCTCTAGCTGTCATGTGCAATACACCGAAACCACAGCTCCTTATCCACAGCCAGGCCCCACGTACCTTTCCATGGTTTACCCAAGACACTTCACATGCCCTTTCAGTCCATTGACAGCACATCAACTATGGTATACCACATCATTCCAATTCACTCTATTCCTTGCATGCATCTCACCCTCCTGTATGTTCAGGCCCAGATAGCTCGAAATCTTTTTCACTCCATCCTTCCATCTCCACTTAAAGTCTCCTGATTCTCCTTGTTCCCTCCACCACTGACACATATATCCTCTTTGTCAATCTTTCCTCACTCATTCCCTCCATATGTCCGAACCACTTCAACACACCCTCTTCTGCTCTCTCAACCATACTCTTTTTATTTCCATACATCTCTCTTATCCTTTCATCAATTACTCGATCAAACCATCTCACACCACATATTATCCTCAAAAATTTCATTTCCAACACATTCACCCTCAACTGTACAACCATATCTATAGCCCATGTCTCGCAACCACATAACATTGTTGGAACCACTAATCCTTCAAACGTACCTATTTTTGCTCCTCCGAGATAATGGTGTTTCACATTCTTCATTGCTCCCAGAACCTTCACCCCCTCCCCCATCCTGTGATTCACTTCCATGATTCCATCCACTACAAACTCCAATCCTACATATCTAAAGCACTTCACTCCCTCCAGTTTTTCGCCATTCAAACTTTTTTCTTTTATTATACTTTGTTGCTGTCTCCCGCATTAGCGAGGTAACGCAAGGAAACAGACGAAAGAATGGCCCAACCCACCCACATACACATGTATATACATACATGTCCACACATGCACATATACATACCTATACATCCCAACGTATACATATATATACACACACAGACATGTACATAATTCATAGTCTGCCCTTATTCATTCCAGTCGCCACCCTGTCACACATGAAATGACAATCCCCTACACCCGCATGTGCGCGAGGTAGCACTAGGAAAAGACAACAAAGGCCACATTCATTCACACTCAGTCTCTGGCTGTCATGTATAATGCACTGAAACCATAGCTCCCTTTCCACATCCAGGCCCCAAAAAACTTTTCATGGTTTACCCCTGATGCTTCACATGCCCTGGTTCAATCAACTGACAGCACATCGACCCCGATATACCATATCATTCCAATTCACTCTATTCCTTGCACACATTTCACCCTCATGCATGTTCAGGCCCCAATCACTCAAAATCTTTTTCACTCCATCTTTCCCCCTCTAATTTGGTCTCCCACATCTCCTCGTTCCCTCCACCTCTGACACATATATCCTCTTGGTCAATCTTTCCTCACTCATTCTCTCCATGTGACCAAACCATTTCAACACACCCTCTTCTGCTCTCTCAACCACACTCTTTTTATTACCAAACATCTCTCTTACCCTTTCATTACTTACTTGATCAAACCACCTCACACCACATATTGTCCTCAATCATCTCATTTCTAGCACATCCACCCTCCTCCGCACAACTCAACCTATAGCCCACGCCTTGCAACCATACATCATTGTTGGAACCACTATTCCTTCAAACATACCCATTTTTGCTCTCCAAGATAACATTCTCGACTTCCACACATTTTTCAACGCTCCCAGAACTTTCGCCCTCTCACCCACCCTATGATTCACCTCCGCTTCCATGATTCCATCCGCTGCCAAATCCACTCCCAGATATCTAAAACACTTCACTTCCTCAAGTTTTTCTCCATTTAAACTTACCTCCCAATTGACCTGTCCCTCAACCCTATTGTACCTAATAACTTTACTCTTATTCACATTTACTCTCAGCTTTCTTCTTTCACACACTTTACCAAACTCAGTCACCAGCTTCTGCAGTTTCTCACCTGAATCAGCCACCAGCCCTGTATCATCAGCGAACAACAACTGACTCACTTCCCAAGCTCTCATCCACAACAGACTGCATACTTGCCCCTCTTTCCAAAACTCTTGCATTCACCTTCCAAACAACCCCATCCATAAACAAATCAAACAACCATGGAGACATTATGCACCCCTGCCACAAACCAAAATTCACTGAGAACCAATCACTTTCCTCTCTTCCTACACACACACATGCCTTACATCCTCAAGAAAAACTTTTCATTGCTTCTAACAACTTACCTCCTAACTTACTTATCCATCAACCCAACTGAACCTAATAATCATACGCTTATTCACATCTACTCTCAACTTTCTCCTTTCACACACTTTTCCAAACTCAGTCACCATGAATTAGCCACTGGAACTGCATCATCGGCAAACAATAACTGACTCACTTCACATGTGAGGCCCTCTCATCCACAAAAGACTGCATACTCGCCCTTCTCCCCAAAACTCTTGCATTTACCTCCCTAACCACTCCAACCATAAACAAATTAAACAACCATGGGGACATCACACACCCCTGCCACAGACCGACATTCACTGGGAACCAATCACTCTCCTCTCTTCCTACTCATACACATGCCTTACATCCTTGGTAAAAACTTTTCACTGCTTCTAGCAACTTACTTCTCACACCATATACTCTTAATACCTCCCACAAAGCAACAATATCAACCCTATTATATGCCTTCCTCAGATCCAAAAATGCGACATACAAATCCATTTGTTTTTCTAAGTATTTCTCACATACATTCTTCAAAGCAAACACAGGATCCACACATCCTCTACCACTTTGGGAACCACACTGCTCTTACCCAATCTGATGATCTGTACATGCCTTCCCCCTCTCTATCGATACCCTCCCATACAATTTCCCAGGAATACTCAACAAAGTTATACCTCTGTAATTTGAACACTCACCTTTATCCCCTTAGCCTTTGTACAATGGCACTATGCATGCATTCTGCCAATCCTCAGGCACTTCACTATGGTCCATACATACAATGGATTGATCAATCACCGATCAACAACACAGTCACCACCTTTTTTAAATAAATTCCACTGCAATACCATCCAAACCTACCACCTTACCAGATTTCACCCTCCTCAAAGCTTTCACCAACTCTTCTTTCTTCACCAAATCATTCTCCCTAACCCTCTCACTTCGTGCACCACCTCGACCAAAACACCCTATATCTCCAACTCTATCATCAAACACATTCAACAAACCTTAAAAATACTCAATCCATCACTACCTGTTATCATTTCCCCATTTGCTCCCTTAACCGATGTTCCCATTTGTTCTCTTGTCTCATGCACGTTATTTACCTCCTTGCAAAACATCATGTTATTCTCCCTAAAATCTATTGATACTCTCTCACCCCAACTCTCATTTGCCCTCTTTTTTATCTCTTGGGCCTTTCTCTTGACCTCTTGCTGCTTTCTTTTATACATGTCCCAGTTATTTGCACTACTTCCCTGCAAATACCCTCCAAATGCCTCTATTTTTTCTCTTTCACTAACAATCTTACCTCTTCATCCCACCACTCACTACCCTTTCTAATCTGCCCACTTCCCACCTTCCTCATACCACATGCATCTTTTGTGCAAGCCATCTCTGCTTCCCTAAATACATTCCATTCCTCACCCACTCCCCTCACGACATTTGCTCTCACCTTTTGCCATTCTACACTCAACCTCTCCTGATGCTTCTTCACACAAGTCTCCTTTCCAAGCTCACCTACTCTCACTGCTCTCTTCTCATTAACATCCTCTCTTCTTTTCTGAAAGCCTCTACAAATCTTCACCTTTGCCTCCACAAGACAGTGATCAAGCATCCTTCCACCTGCCCTTCTCATCATACTAACATCCAAAAGACTCTCTTTTACAAACCTATCAATTAACACGTAGTCCAATAATGCCCTTTGAGTCCTCATTATCTCACCACTCATAACCTAACTTGATTGTAGAATCTTATCAATCTGGTCTTCAAATTCCAGCATTTTGTTGATAACTCCTAAATCTTTAAAATTTTCTTTAATCTACTGTTATATTCCTGACTGATCCATGATTAATTTGTTTAAATTTCTCTTCACTGAATTCTATCAGATTCTTTTCAACCCATCTATATACTAGATCTATATCCTTTTTGCATTTTTTCTATATCCTCTGGTTTCATTATTCTATCAACTCTAGTATCATCTGCTAAGCATCTTTCTTTTATCCAACCATCACAAACAGAACTGAAACTAGTACTGTTCCATTTGGTATAAATGTTGAAACATCAACTTACAAGGTTTTATCTATAACTACAGTACAATAAAACCTCTGTTATCTAAAATACTTCAGGGAACAGCCATAGCAGACGACAAAATTTTCATTTGAGTTCTAATATATCCATTTACTTGGAAATTGTAATATTTCAAAACATTTTACATTTGTTTATGGATGGGGTTGTTAGGGAGGTGAATGCAAGAGTTTTGGAAAGAGGGGCAAGTATGAAGTCTATTGGGGATGAGAGAGCTTGGGAAGTGAGTCAGTTGTTGTTCGCTGATGATACAGTGCTGGTGGCTGATTCATGTGAGAAACTGCAGAAGCTGGTGACTGAGTTTGGTAAAGTGTGTGAAAGAAGAAAGTTAAGAGTAAATGTGAATAAGAGCAAGGTTATTAGGTACAGTAGGGTTGAGGGTCAAGTCAATTGGGAGGTGAGTTTGAATGGAGAAAAACTGGAGGAAGTGAAGAGTTTTAGATATCTGGGAGTGGATCTGGCAGCGGATGGAACCATGGAAGCGGAAGTGGATCATAGGGTGGGGGAGGGGGTGAAAATTCTGGGAGCCTTGAAGAATGTGTGGAAGTCGAGAACATTATCTCGGAAAGCAAAAATGGGTATGTTTGAAGGAATAGTGGTTCCAACAATGTTGTATGGTTGTGAGGCGTGGGCTATGGATAGAGTTGTGTGCAGGAGGATGGATGTGCTGGAAATGAGATGTTTGAGGACAATGTGTGGTGTGAGGTGGTTTGATCGAGTAAGTAACGTAAGGGTAAGAGAGATGTGTGGAAATAAAAAGAGCGTGGTTGAGAGAGCAGAAAAGGGTGTTTTGAAATGGTTTGGGCACATGGAGAGAATGAGTGAGGAAAGATTGACCAAGAGGATATATGTGTCGGAGGTGGAGGGAACGAGGAGAAGAGGGAGACCAAATTGGAGGTGGAAAGATGGAGTGAAAAAGATTTTGTGTGATCAGGGCCTGAACATGCAGGAGGGTGAAAGGAGGGCAAGGAATAGAGTGAATTGGAGCGATGTGGTATACCAGGGTTGACGTGCTGTCAGTGGATTGAATCAAGGCATGTGAAGCGTCTGGGGTAAACCATGGAAAGCTGTGTAGGTATGTATATTTGTGTGTGTGGACGTATGTATATACATGTGTATGGGGGTGGGTTGGGCCATTTCTTTCGTCTGTTTCCTTGCGCTACCTCGCAAACGCAGGAGACAGCAAAAAAAAAAAAAAAAAAAAAAAAAAATTACATATTTGTAAATATCTTACAGAGGGGAAATATCAATATCTGTAAGCAAACAACACTGAAGTCCTTCATAAGTGCTGCCTTGAATTCACCCTTAGCCAGCATTCTTGCACATCTTCTTTTCAAGGCTTAAACTGTTTCTCTTGTGCTTCATGCCATGACGACCGAAAGGCCATTAACCATAACAGTAATTCAGAGTGCATAAAATACACAAATGTGCAAGACCAGCATACAAAACTGCACCAGAGAGCATATGAGAGATGGCAAACAATCAGTAGCACCTAACCTAACCTCTGTGGTGTAATATGTGCACAACCTGAAATAATTTTGAATATTAATTTTCCAAATTCTTTTTGGATAATGGAGGGTTGCCAACCAAATTGAAAAAATATTATTTTTAACATTTTGTTGGCTCGAATTACAGATAATGGGTTCTGTACTATGGCTTGAATTACAGATAATGGGTTTTACTGTACTATGATTTTCCTATGTTCTAGGAACTTCTTGTTCATCCTTTCTAGTTTACCTTTTATCTTTTGTTTTGCTACTTTTTCTTACAAATTTCTGTTACTAACTTTATCAAATGCTTTCTTAAAACCTACAAAAACATTATTCATCCTCATTTTTTTCACAAATCCATCATGAACTTTGATGATACGATTATTGCTAATTGTATGTTCAAATAAGTGTTACTCAATCAATCTTTCCAGTCAATCATTTCAAGGACTTTTATTACATGTGACATTATGCTTACCAGGCTATATTGTTTTACAGAAGCTTTCATTCTATTTTGTGTATTGTCAATGCAAGCCTCATTTTAAGAATGTCCATGATATGACTTTTGGCTAAACTTCCTCTTAAAAGAAGCATCACTGTAGCTATTGTCATCTAAATCTTTTTCAGAAAATACCAAGTCCATCTTCTCCTGATGTTGAGGTCTGTTTGAGCTAGTCTATTTCTTCATGTATGCAGCTTTCTGTTATTCTAATAATGCCATAATCATCACACTAATTATTTTGTCACCCGCACTTTCTTTATTTTTCATAGTGATTACTGATGACCATTGATCACTCAATAACTTGAATGTTTACTTGAGGTTTATCAAGCTTTTCTCTCACTTTAAAAGCCTCAATTTATATTTTCTGTTTCATATATGAGAATACAATAATATTTCTGGGTTCTACCCCATGGTACATATCAATTACTTTCTCTTCATTTAATCTACATGAATCTGCTGTTTCTCTATCAATAATCATGTTTTCTTCAAGCTCTTCAGTTCTCTCCTTGCTTATATATTTCATTCATTTTTCCATTACCTTCTGTTCATTCAGAAACATATATTTTTATTCTGCTGCTTGCATTTTTTTTTTTTTTTTTTTTTTTTTGCCGCTGTCTCCCGCGTTTGCGAGGTAGCGCAAGGAAACAGACGAAAGAAATGGCCCAACCCACCCCCATACACATGTATATACATACATCCACACACGCAAATATACATACCTACACAGCTTTCCATGGTTTACCCCAGACGCTTCACATGCCTTGATTCAATCCACTGACAGCACGTCAACCCCGGTATACCACATCGCTCCAATTCACTCTATTCCTTGCCCTCCTTTCACCCTCCTGCATGTTCAGGCCCCGATCACATAAAATCTTTTTCACTCCATCTTTCCACCTCCAATTTGGTCTCCCTCTTCTCCTCGTTCCCTCCACCTCCGACACATATATCCTCTTGGTCAATCTTTCCTCACTCATTCTCTCCATGTGACCAAACCATTTCAAAACACCCTCTTCTGCTCTCTCAACCACGCTCTTTTTATTTCCACACATCTCTCTTACCCTTACGTTACTTACTCGATCAAACCACCTCACACCACACATTGTCCTCAAACATCTCATTTCCAGCACATCCATCCTCCTGCGCACAACTCTATCCATAGTCCACGCCTCGCAACCATACAACATTGTTGGAACCACTATTCCTTCAAACATACCCATTTTTGCTTTCCAAGATAATGTTCTCGACTTCCACACATTCTTCAAGGCTCCCAGAATTTTCGCCCCCTCCCCCACCCTATGATCCACTTCCGCTTCCATGTTTCCATCCGCTGCCAGATCCACTCCCAGATATCTAAAACACTTCACTTCCTCCAGTTTTTCTCCATTCAAACTCACCTTCCAATTGACTTGACCCTCAACCCTACTGTACCTAATAACCTTGCTCTTATTCACATTTACTCTTAACTTTCTTCTTTCACACACTTTACCAAACTCAGTCACCAGCTTCTGCAGTTTCTCACATGAATCAGCCACCAGCGCTGTATCATCAGCGAACAACAACTGACTCACTTCCCAAGCTCTCTCATCCCCAACAGACTTCATCCTTGCCCCTCTTTCCAAAACTCTTGCATTTACCTCCCTAACAACCCCATCCATAAACAAATTAAACAACCATGGAGACATCACACACCCCTGCCGCAAACCTACATTCACTGACAACCAATCACTTTCCTCTCTTCCTACACGTACACATGCCTTACATCCTCGATAAAAACTTTTCACTGCTTCTAACAACTTTCCTCCCACACCATATATTCTTAATACCTTCCACAGAGCATCTCTATCAACTCTATCATATGCCTTCTTCAGATCCATAAATGCTACATACAAATCCATTTGCTTTTCTAAGTATTTCTCACATACATTCTTCAAAGCAAACACCTGATCCACACATCCTCTACCACTTCTGAAACCACACTGCTCTTCCCCAATCTGATGCTCTGTACATGCCTTCACCCTCTCAATCAATACCCTCCCATACAATTTGCCAGGAATACTCAACAAACTTATACCTCTGTAATTTGAGCACTCACTCTTATCCCCTTTGCCTTTGTACAATGGCACTATGCATGCATTCCGCCAATCCTCAGTCACCTCACCATGAGTCATAC
This sequence comes from Panulirus ornatus, assembly GCF_036320965.1. NCBI lineage: Eukaryota > Metazoa > Arthropoda > Malacostraca > Decapoda > Palinuridae > Panulirus > Panulirus ornatus. The sequence continues at coordinate 56,399,525 of NC_092240.1, read as the reverse complement.
ATACATTAAATAACCTTACCAACCAGTCAACAATACAGTCACCCCCTTTTTTAATAAATTCCACTGCAATACCATCCAAACCTGCTGCCTTGCCGGCTTTCATCTTTCGCAAAGCTTTTACTACCTCTTCTCTGTTTACCAAATCATTTTCCCTAACCCTCGCACTTTGCACACCACCTCGACCAAAACACCCTATATCTTATTACTTGAGAATTACCCTTCAAAGATTTCCCTGGATCTTTCACAAAAGACTGTTGCGCCAAGATTCATAACACTGCCTTTAAAAGCATTATCTAGTTATATATGGCATTAGATCGTTGCCCTCATTAAACTCTATTTTGCCACAATGGAAGTTTATGCTACTCAGTCTGCAAAGTCTTCCACTGCTGTATCATATTTATCTTTATCCTTTTCCAAGCCATAATTTGCGGTTACTTTTGAAATTTTATAATTTGATATGATTCTTTTATCAGAGGTACTTAAATGTCTGTAAAGAGTGCCATGTTGTTCATAAAATGATGGTCAATCATATAATTTTCTCATGCTAGCTTGTGGTTTGTCTGTTAGACTAAATGTGTCGCTCATATCTATTATTCATTTCAACTGCTCTCTTTCATTTGCTAGCCCATTATTTACTGTTTCACACTTAAATCTATATCCCCACTCTTCCCATTACATGAAATTAAAGTTAAGACCTCAAGACTACATTGCTGTTGGCTCAGGTTTGTCACTAAGTTCTTCTAATTTAGTTTTTGTTGGTCTGTATGATAATATGTTTAATGAGTTTATGGCAGGAATGTTCACTGTAATTAATGCACACTATTTATGAATTGTCTTCACTCACTGTTCTATTCATTTATCTATATCCCTGACATCCACTCCCTCCGGAAACTCCCATCAATGGGTGGCCACTCCAAAAGTCTCCATTTACCCTTGTCCTTACTTGCCCCAACCCTTTCTTCCACCACTTCTCTCCCTCCAGTATTCTTCCATTCTATATGCCTATATCACAGGTAGTCTTCCTCTAATAACAACCCTTTTAACTGTAATGTCATGCACTCTCCTTGTAAATCCCCAAGTCTTGCATTCTTTTCACGTGCCAAAATCACCTCAAAATATCATTCTTCACCAACTCTACCACTCCACAATTCATTCCCTTTGCATCCCCTACCATACCACATCTCTCATACACCCCTTCATTTCATCTAGCCACAACAAATGCTCTTCTTAAATAGTTCCTCTCAAAAGCCTGGATTCTTGACCTCTTTGACTCATTCCATTTCCATGTTTCAGCTGCAAAAGTCAGGTTTGGGTGGACTATCCTGTCCCTTAATCCACTCTTCACTTCCATACTTACACCTCTACTATTCCTTATTCTATTGAGGGACACAGTGACTCTTCTACCCTGTACTGCTCTCTCCCTTACCTCTCTCTCCATAACACCAAACTTACCCAACACAGCTCCTAAATACTTAATTTCTCTCACCTCTTCCAGTCTTTCTCCCCCATATCCAAAGCATAGTTTAGTAAACTTTCTTCTTTCACTCTATATGGTTTTAAAAAATCTATACTTTCACTGTTTCCATTCAAACACTATCAATTTACTTTTATTTGCATTTCCCTTTAATTGCCTATGCTTAAATGCATCATAAAACACATTTACAATCTTCTGCAACTCCTCTTCACTCCCTGTAAACAACACAATATCATCCACAAACAGGCTTGCCATTAGCCTCCATATCTCATCACCACTCTCCATCTCAGCATACCCTTTCCCTAATTTTGCTTTCATCTCTCTTATCACTCCATCCATATGTCATAAGTTATTTTCCTTCAAATTTACTATGCATGTAAACTCCCATTCTCTTGAGTATGCCCACTCAAAATGTTCTGTACTGCTCTCTTTCTCTCTCTTATTAAGCTACGTGTCTGTCATATCAAAAAAATTATATTATCATCCTTGGTGTATTTACCAAAGTACTCAACTTTCAACCTGGAGTTCGCCTTGAAATTTTGGATATTCACATACATTTTCTGAGGTTTTCTTATCATTACCATTGTTTTTGAAAACAGCTCCTCATTACTTACATTCTTGAGACTGCATAGTTTCTCATGTCTGATTTTCCTAGGCTCATTGCTATTTCCTTTTGTGTTCCTGCTAACAACAAACTGTATTTTCCTAGGCTCATTGCCATTTCCTTTTGTCTTCCTGCTAACAACAAACTGTATTTTCCTAGGCTCACTGCCCTTTCCATTTGTGTTCCTGCTAACAACAAACTGTTAGAATATATGGTAATAATGTTGATGTCACAAGTAACCAATAGGGCTTTGATTAACGTGAAGGTCTGTTCATATTTATTTATCAATCTATAACTCTGATGCCCCCATTTTAGAAAGGTTATTAGGTACAGTAGGGTTGAGGGTCAAGTCAATTGGGAGGTGAGTTTGAATGGTGAGAGGCTGGAGGAAGTGAAGTGTTTTAGATATCTGGGAGTGGATCTGTCAGCGGATGGAACCATGGAAGCGGAAGTGGATCATAGGGTGGGGGAGGGGGCGAAAATTTTGGGAGCCTTGAAAAATGTGTGGAAGTCGAGAACATTATCCCGGAAAGCAAAAATGGGTATGTTTGAAGGAATAGTAGTTCCAACAATGTTGTATGGTTGCGAGGCGTGGGCTATGGATAGAGTTGTGCGCAGGAGGATGGATGTGCTGGAAATGAGATGTTTGAGGACAATGTGTGGTGTGAGGTGGTTTGATCGAGTAAGTAACGTAAGGGTAAGAGAGATGTGTGGAAATAAAAAGAGCGTGGTTGAGAGAGCAGAAGAGGGTGTTTTGAAATGGTTTGGGCACATGGAGAGAATGAGTGAGGAAAGATTGACCAAGAGGATATATGTGTCGGAGGTGGAGGGAACGAGGAGAAGAGGGAGACCAAATTGGAGGTGGAAAGATGGAGTGAAAAGGATTTTGTGTGATCGGGGCCTGAACATGCAGGAGGGTGAAAGGAGGGCAAGGAATAGAGTGAATTGGAGCGATGTGGTATACAGGGGTTGACGTGCTGTCAGTGGATTGAATCAAGGCATGTGAAGCGTCTGGGGTAAACCATGGAAAGCTGTGTAGGTATGTATATTTGCGTGTGTGGACGTGTGTATGTACATGTGTATGGGGGGGGTTGGGCCATTTCTTTCGTCTGTTTCCTTGCGCTACCTCGCAAACGCGGGAGACAGCGACAAAGTATATAAAAAAAAAAAAAAAAAAAAAAACTCTGATGCCTGTTCCCACCCGGAAGTCCCCCAAGGGGGTGGCCAAAGCGACTGAATCTCCATAACTAGTGAACTCCAGTGCCACACCTGAGCCTTTACTGCCTCACCCTTAACAGGCCAACAGCAGAGGGCAACTCTAATGCAGTGTTTGCAAAGGCTCCTACCTAAAGTTCCAACTGACTACATCTACCTAATGTTTCTGCCTGATATTCATACCTACTACTTCTCCCTAATGCTCCTGCCTAGATGTTCCTACCTACTACTTCTATCTATGGCTCCTGCCATTTTGCTAAAGGCTGGGCTAGCACATAGTGCTCATTGCAGGAAAATCTGGAGTTATGAAGAATGAGCTCTGTGAGTGAAGTGTTGTCAAGTGCTATGTATGACTTGGAGAGATTGCATGTTTAAGGACGGAATGCTAGTAGCCCACAAAAGAAACCTGCCAGGAAGATGAAATGTCAGGAGTCACACTGGGATATCTACTGACAGAGATGCCCTAAGGGCGGCTTGAGTCTGAAGCCTCATCATCAAGGCTTCAGGTACCGGAGTGGTACACTTGTTGTCTAGTGGTGAGTCAACTGCCTGAATAACATGCTGTGGTGATATTCAGGTATTAAAGAGGTCAGGTCTAGGAAAGGTAGTTATTCCCAAACGGAATTAGAGACATCGAAGCTAAATGCTGCACATTTCTGACCTAATTCCAAGCTGCTGAGCTTGAGGTTAAGTCCTTAACAGTGCCATCTCTCATGGAAATAGTCAAGTCATAATTACAGCGGAAGCTTTTGATCTGCTAGCGCCAACCATCGAGTGTGGATGCTGAAGGATGGGCCACCAAACACATTCTTCCGAGGATTATTAGGTCAGGTCACCTGCCACCCAGTCAAGGCATCATTAGTATGGAGCAGCAGAGTTGCTGCAATATATCAAATGATTCAGAAATTGTAATATTCTGAAATATTTTACATCTGTAAGTATTTTACATAGAGGAAATATTAACATATGTTTGCAAATGTGCCAACTTTGACTCACCCTCAGCCAGCCTCTTACACAACTCCATTTTCTTTGTGAGGCTTAAAATGTTCCTCTTACACTTCATGCAAGAAACAGACAGCCTCGAGGAGCTGTCAGGCAATTACTGACGATGCATGAAAGAGGCCATTGTCCACAATAGTATCATAGATGCAAAATACATATATTTGCAAGACCAGCACACGTCACTTCAGAAAGCACATGGGGCATAGTAAACAATCCTCAATCCTGCAAGTCACCATATGGTGAGTCCACTAGTCACTGTGGCATGTTGTGTGCATGATTTGAAACATTTTCTGAACGTTATAAATTTTCAAATAATTTTGGATAATCTGGGGCTGCCAATTGAAAGAGAAAAGCACATGCTATTTTGAACATTTTGTTTTCTCAAATTATGCACAACAGAGATTTTACTGTTCATTTATATTTATCATACTGAACCGCTGTCTCCCACATTAGCGAGGTAGTGCAAGGAAAAAGACGAGGAATGGCCCAACCCACCCACATACACATGCATGTAAATAAATGCCCACACATGCACATATACATACATATACATTTCAATGTATAAAATACATATACATACACAGACATATACATAAATATAAATGTACATATCCATACTTGCTGCCCCCATCCATTCCCATCCTCACCCAGCCACACACTTAACAGCATCTCCCTCCACCTCCAGCGAGGCAGCGCCAGGAAAAGACAAAAATCCCACATTTAATCACACTCAGTCTCTAGCTGTCATGTGTAATGCATCAAAACCACAGCTCCCTTTCCACATCCAGGCCCCAAAGATCTTTCCATAGTTTACCCCAGACACTTCACATGCTCTGGTTCAATCCACTGACAGCATGTCCACCCAATTATACCACATCGTTCCAATTCACTCTATTCCTTGCACGTCTTTCACCCTCCTGTATGTTCAGGCTTCAACTGCTCAAAATCTTTTAACTCCATCCTTCCATCAATTCGGTCTCCCATTTCTCTTTGTTCCCTCCACCTCAGATACATATATCCTCTTTATCAATCTTTTCTCACTCATTCCCTCATGTGTCCAAACCATATCAACACACCCGCTTCAGCTTTCTCAACCACACTCTTTTTACTACCACACATCTCTCTTACCCTTTCATTAACTACTTGATCAAACTACCTCACACCACATACTGTCCTCAAACATTTTATTTCTAACACATCCAACCTCCTCCACACAACCCAATCTATAGCCCATGCCTCGCAACCATATAACATTGTTGGAACCACTATTCCTTCAAACATACCCATTTTTGCTCTCCGAGATAACGTTCTCACCTTCCACACATTCTTCAATGCTCCCAGAACTTTTGCCCCCTCCCCCACCCTGTGACTCACTTCCACTTCCATGATTCCATTCGCTGCTAAGTCCAATCCCAGATATCTAAAACAATTCACTTCCTCCAATTTTTCTCTACTCAAACTTACCTCCTATTTAACTTGTCCCTCAACCCTACTGAACCTAATAACCTTGCTCTTATTAACATTTACTCTCAACTTTCTTCTTTCACACACTTTACCAAACTCAGTCACCAACTTTTGCAGTTTCTCACCAGAATCAGCCACTAACGCTGTATCATCACTGAACAACAACTGACTCACTTCCCAAGCCCTCTCATTGACAATTGACTGCATAATTGCCCCTCTCTCCAAAACTTTTGCATTCACCTCCCTAACCACCCCATCCATAAACAAATTAAACAATCATGGAGACATCATGCACCCCTGCCACAAACTGACATTCACTGGGAACCAATAACTTTCCTCTCTTCCTACTCGTACACATGCCTTACATCCTTACTGTATTATGTAATAAATTACTTATCATAATTGACCTCTCAGTATTACTGTATGGGAATAAGTTTTGTTCACAGACTTTATTTTTAAACAGCCTTGTTCATAATATTATTTTCATTGTAATTCAATCAATTCCTCATATGAAGAAGAATTAAAGGCATTAAAGGAAAGACCAGTGGAAACATCACTAACCAGCTATTTTCAAGAGAAATAACATATTAAGAATAATACTTTCCAGATAGTTTTCAACTTAATAAAGATGAGTACAGAACTGTGAATACTGCTGAAATTAATATGGAAAAAAAGTCAATTTTACTTGAGGGGCCTGAGTCTTGGGAAGGGCTTGTACTGCTACTACCTGAGCTCTTACTGGTATCTGAAACAAATAGATCCCACTGATCCTTCAAACCCATAAAAGGCCAACAATCAGTGGTGTACATATGCTGGACAGTTCCAGACTGGTACTCAGTGATTCATGAGAAAAATGAAGGGTGAGAGAGAGAAAAGTTATAAATGCAAGGGTATGTATACAGTAATGTCAAGCAAGAGGACTAGCATGGTACCTTAGTTTTGATGAGACAAGCACTCCTGAAAGTGAAGGTGTACAGTGGTTCTGGGCACTACTTTTAGGTCACAGCAACAAAGATAACACAATACTCCCATGAGTGGCTAAATTCTACAACCTAATATCATTATCAGTTACCTATATAGAGATGTAAGATGATGATAATAAAATCAAAGAAGTTTCTTCTAGGCTCTGATTTTACAGGGCAAGATACATTTAACATTATGTAACACAAAGTATTCTTACCGTGTTCAAGTGGCAGAATTACTGAGAATTCAAAGACAGAAAAGTTATGAGGGGCCCTAAAAAAGTAAAGGCAAACAAATTTCTTGATGCTTCTGAAAAGTGGATTTCTGAATCTATCTATTTATCTATCTATATTTATGATGCCCATTCCCTCTGGGAATTCTCATCAAGGAAAGGCCACAGCAAAAGAGTCTCCACTTATCCCTGTCCTTACATGCCTCCCTTGCATACACCATTCCACACATTCTTCCTCCAGTATTTCTCTCCCTCCAGTATTCCCTCCAGTTTCTCTACCTCCAGTATTCCTTCACCCCATTTGAGCATGTCACACGTGGCCTTCCACTCACACCAACCCCTTTCATTGTACTACCATACACTCCTTGTAAGCTCCCATTTCTGCATTCTTTCCACATGCCCAAACCAACACAAAGTATTACGGTTCACCCATTCTACTGCTCCACAATTCACTCCCCTTGCCACACCACATCTCTCATACACCCTTTCATTTCTACCTTCATTCCATCTAGTCACACCTCATGCTCTTCTCAAATAGCACATTTCCACAGCCTGGATACTTGACCTCTGTGACTCATTCCATTTCCATGTTTTGGCTGCATAGGTCAGGGTTGAGAGGACTAAGCTGTCCCTTAATCCTCTCTTCACTTCCATACTTACACTTCTACCCTTCATTTTTCTATTAAGGGAACAAATTCCCTTATCTCACCTTCCACATCACCACACCCAAAACAGCTCCCAGATACTTAAATTCCCTCACCTCTTCCAGTCTTTTCCCCCCATATTGACAGCACAATTTAGGACACTTTCTTCTTTCACTCTATGTGGTTTTACAAAAATCTATACTTTCACTGTTTCCTTTCAAATACCATTACTTTACTTTTATTTGCATTTACCTTCAATATCCTCTGGTTACACACATCATAAAACACACTTACAACCTTCTGCAACTCCTCTCCACTCTCTGCAAACAACACAGTATCATCCACAAACAGGCTTGCCATTAGCCTCCATATCTCACTGCCACACTCCATCTTTGCACTCCTTTTCCTTAGTTTTGCTTTAATCTCTCTTATCACTCCATCCATATGTAGATATGATCATCACACTTGTACGAGATGATAATATGAAGGTGAAATCGCACTTCAGGAGTTAATACAATTTCATTTAACATGTAATTTTCTAAACATGTGGCACAACATGTTTCGTGGAGACAATGAACCTCATCAGGTGCCAGTACTTAACAAAGTTATTTATATTCCAACATCATGCTTGATTCCTGCCATCCAACACCAATCTTTATAGACCAAGTACTGTCTGCTTTGTCTGGTCATAACTGTTGTAAGGGAGAGTGATTAAGGGGGGGTCAGGTGGTGGGGGTTGACCTGGGTAGCTGGGTGTGTCTTGAACAACATTTTTTTTGTTTTATGTTAAGTATGTATGGTATAGGAGGGAAACTGTTGGATGGTATAAAAGCCTTCTACAGAGGTGCAAACGCATGTGTAAGATTGGATGGAGAGTTGAAAGTTTTCGGATACATGTAGGTGTGAGGCATGGCTGTGTGACATCACTGTGGCTTTATCATATATATATATATATATATATATATATATATATATATATATATATATATATATATATATATGCGTGCATAGTGCCATTGTACAAAGGCAAAGGGGATAAGAGTGAGTGCTCAAATTACAGAGGTATAAGTTTGTTGAGTATTCCTGGTAAATTATATGGGAGGGTATTGATTGAGAGGGTGAAGGCATGTACAGAGCATCAGATTGGGGAAGAGCAGTGTGGTTTCAGAAGTGGTAGAGGATGTGTGGATCAGGTGTTTGCTTTGAAGAATGTATGTGAGAAATACTTAGAAAAGCAAATGGATTTGTATGTAGCATTTATGGATCTGGAGAAGGCATATGATAGAGTTGATAGAGATGCTCTGTGGAAGGTATTAAGAATATATGGTGTGGGAGGCAAGTTGTTAGAAGCAGTGAAAAGTTTTTATCGAGGATGTAAGGCATGTGTACGTGTAGGAAGAGAGGAAAGTGATTGGTTCTCAGTGAATGTAGGTTTGCGGCAGGGGTGTGTGATGTCTCCATGGTTGTTTAATTTGTTTATGGATGGGGTTGTTAGGGAGGTAAATGCAAGAGTTTTGGAAAGAGGGGCAAGTATGAAGTCTGTTGGGGATGAGAGAGCTTGGGAAGTGAGTCAGTTGTTGTTCGCTGATGATACAGCGCTGGTGGCTGATTCATGTGAGAAACTGCAGAAGCTGGTGACTGAGTTTGGAAAAGTGTGTGGAAGAAGAAAGTTAAGAGTAAATGTGAATAAGAGCAAGGTTATTAGGTACAGTAGGGTTGAGGGTCAAGTTAATTGGGAGGTGAGTTTGAATGGAGAAAAACTGGAGGAAGTGAAGTGTTTTAGATATCTGGGAGTGGATCTGGCAGCGGATGGAACCATGGAAGCGGAAGTGGATCATAGGGTGGGGGAGGGGGCGAAAATCCTGGGGGCCTTGAAGAATGTGTGGAAGTCGAGAACATTATCTTGGAAAGCAAAAATGGGTATGTTTGAAGGAATAGTGGTTCCAACAATGTTGTATGGTTGCGAGGCGTGGGCTATGGATAGACTTGTGCACAGGAGGATGGAGGTGCTGGAAATGAGATGTTTGAGGACAATGTGTGGTGTGAGGTGGTTTGATCGAGTGAGTAACGTAAGGGTAAGAGAGATGTGTGGAAATAAAAAGAGTGTGGTTGAGAGAGCAGAAGAGGGTGTTTTGAAGTGGTTTGGGCACATGGAGAGGATGAGTGAGGAAAGATTGACCAAGAGGATATATGTGTCGGAGGTGGAGGGAACAAGGAGAAGAGGGAGACCAAATTGGAGGTGGAAAGATGGAGTGAAAAAGATTTTGTGTGATCGGGGCCTGAGCATGCAGGAGGGTGAAAGGAGGGCAAGGAATAGAGTGAATTGGAGCGATGTGGTATACCGGGGTTGACGTGCTGTCAGTGGATTGAAGCAGGGCATGTGAAGCGTCTGGGGTAAACCATGGAAAGCTGTGTAGGTATGTATATTTGCGTGTGTGGACGTATGTATATACATGTGTATGGGGGGGTTGGGCCATTTCTTTCGTCTGTTTCCTTGCGCTACCTCGCAAACGCGGGAGACAGCGACAAAGTATAATATAAATATAAATAAATAAATATATATATATATATATATATATATATATATGTGGTTTTCAGAAAAGAAGAGTGAATGTTGGGGTGAAGAGGGTGGTGAGAGTAAGTGAGCTTGGGAAGGAGACCTGTGTGAGGAAGTACCAGGAGAGACTGAGTACAGAATGGAAAAAGGTGAGAACAATGGAAGTAAGGGGAGTGGGGGAGGAATGGGATGTATTTAGGAAATCAGTGATGGATTGCGCAAAAGATGCTTGTGGCATGAGAAGAGTGGGAGGTGGGTTGATTAGAAAGGGTAGTGAGTGGTGGGATGAAGAAGTAAGAGTATTAGTGAAAGAGAAGAGAGAGGCATTTGGACGATTTTTGCAGGGAAAAAATGCAATTGAGTGGGAGATGTATAAAAGAAAGAGACAGGAGGTCAAGAGAAAGGTGCAAGAGGTGAAAAAAAGGGCAAATGAGAGTTGGGGTGAGAGAGTATCATTAAATTTTAGGGAGAATAAAAAGATGTTCTGGAAGGAGGTAAATAAAGTGCGTAAGACAAGGGAGCAAATGGGAACTTCAGTGAAGGGCGCAAATGGGGAGGTGATAACAAGTAGTGGTGATGTGAGAAGGAGATGGAGTGAGTATTTTGAAGGTTTGTTCAATGTGTTTGATGATAGAGTGGCAGATATAGGGTGTTTTGGTCGAGGTGGTGTGCAAAGTGAGAGGGTTAGGGAAAATGATTTGGTAAACAGAGAAGAGGTAGTGAAAGCTTTGCGGAAGATGAAAGCCGGCAAGGCAGCAGGTTTGGATGGTATTGCAGTGGAATTTATTAAAAAAGGGGGTGATTGTATTGTTGACTGGTTGGTAAGGTTATTTAATGTATGTATGACTCATGGTGAGATGCCTGAGGATTGGCGGAATGCGTGCATAGTGCCATTGTACAAAGGCAAAGGGGATAAGAGTGAGTGCTCAAATTACAGAGGTATAAGTTTGTTGAGTATTCCTGGTAAATTATATGGGAGGGTATTGATTGAGAGGGTGAAGGCATGTACAGAGCATCAGATTGGGGAAGAGCAGTGTGGTTTCAGAAGTGGTAGAGGATGTGTGGATCAGGTGTTTGCTTTGAAGAATGTATGTGAGAAATACTTAGAAAAGCAAATGGATTTGTATGTAGCATTTATGGATCTGGAGAAGGCATATGATAGAGTTGATAGAGATGCTCTGTGGAAGGTATTAAGAATATATGGTGTGGGAGGAAAGTTGTTAGAAGCAGTGAAAAGTTTTTATCGAGGATGTAAGGCATGTGTACGTGTAGGAAGAGAGGAAAGTGATTGGTTCTCAGTGAATGTAGGTTTGCGGCAGGGGTGTGTGATGTCTCCATGGTTGTTTAATTTGTTTATGGATGGGGTTGTTAGGGAGGTAAATGCAAGAGTTTTGGAAAGAGGGGCAAGTATGAAGTCTGTTGGGGATGAGAGAGAGCTTGGGAAGTGAGTCAGTTGTTGTTCGCTGATGATACAGCGCTGGTGGCTGATTCATGTGAGAAACTGCAGAACCTGGTGACTGAGTTTGGTAAAGTGTGTGGAAGAAGAAAGTTAAGAGTAAATGTGAATAAGAGCAAGGTTATTAGGTACAGTAGGGTTGAGGGTCAAGTCAATTGGGAGGTGAGTTTGAATGGAGAAAAACTGGAGGAAGTGAAGTGTTTTAGATATCTGGGAGTGGATCTGGCAGCGGATAGAACCATGGAAGCGGAAGTGGATCATAGGGTGGGGGAGGGGGCGAAAATTCTGGGGGCCTTGAAGAATGTGTGGAAGTCGAGAACATTATCTCGGAAAGCAAAAATGGGTATGTTTGAAGGAATAGTGGTTCCAACAATGTTGTATGGTTGCGAGGCGTGGGCTATGGATAGAGTTGTGCGCAGGAGGATGGATGTGCTGGAAATGAGATGTTTGAGGACAATGTGTGGTGTGAGGTGGTTTGATCGAGTGAGTAACGTAAGGGTAAGAGAGATGTGTGGAAATAAAAAGAGCGTGGTTGAGAGAGCAGAAGAGGGTGTTTTGAGGTGGTTTGGGCACATGGAGAGAATGAGTGAGGAAAGATTGACCAAGAGGATATATGTGTCGGAGGTGGAGGGAACGAGGAGAAGGAGGAGACCAAATTGGAGGTGGAAAGATGGAGTGAAAAAGATTTTGTGTGATCGGGGCCTGAACATGCAGGAGGGTGAAAGGAGGGCAAGGAATAGAGTGAATTGGAGCAATGTGGTATACCGGGGTTGACGTGCTGTCAGTGGAATGAATCAAGGCATGTGAAGCGTCTGGAGTAAACCATGGAAAGCTGTGTAGGTATGTATATTTGCGTGTGTGGACGTATGTATATACATGTGTATGGGGGTGGGTTGGGCCATTTCTTTCGTCTGTTTCCTTGCGCTACCTCGCAAACGTGGGAGACAGCGGCAAAAAAAGAAAAAAAAAGAGTGAGTGCTCAAATTACAGAGGTATAAGTTTGTTGAGTATTCCTGGTAAATTATATGGGAGGGTATAGATTGAGAGGGTGAAGGCATGTACAGAGCATCAGATTGGGGAAGAGCAGTGTGGTTTCAGAAGTGGTAGAGGATGTGTGGATCAGGTGTTTGCTTTGAAGAATGTGTGTGAGAAATACTTAGAAAAGCAAATGGATTTGTATGTAGCATTTATGGATCTGGAGAAGGCATATGATAGAGTTGATAGAGATGCTCTGTGGAAGGTATTAAGAATATATGGTGTGGGAGGAAAGTTGTTAGAAGCAGTGAAAAGTTTTTATCGAGGATGTAAGGCATGTGTACGTGTAGGAAGAGAGGAAAGTGATTGGTTCTCAGTGAATGTAGGTTTGCGGCAGGGGTGTGTAATGTCTCCATGGTTGTTTAATTTGTTTATGGATGGGGTTGTTAGGGAGGTAAATGCAAGAGTTTTGGAAAGAGGGGCAAGTATGAAGTCTGTTGGGGATGAGAGAGCTTGGGAAGTGAGTCAGTTGTTGTTCGCTGATGATACAGCGCTGGTGGCTGATTCATGTGAGAAACTGCAGAACCTGGTGACTGAGTTTGGTAAAGTGTGTGGAAGAAGAAAGTTAAGAGTAAATGTGAATAAGAGCAAGGTTATTAGGTACAGTAGGGTTGAGGGTCAAGTCAATTGGGAGGTGAGTTTGAATGGAGAAAAACTGGAGGAAGTGAAGTGTTTTAGATATCTGGGAGTGGATCTGGCAGCGGATGGAACCATGGAAGCGGAAGTGGATCATAGGGTGGGGGAGGGGGCGAAAATTCTGGGGGCCTTGAAGAATGTGTGGAAGTCGAGAACATTATCTCGGAAAGCAAAAATGGGTACGTTTGAAGGAATAGTGGTTCCAACAATGTTGTATGGCTGCGAGGCGTGGGCTATGGATAGAGTTGTGCGCAGGAGGATGGATGTGCTGGAAATGAGATGTTTGAGGACAATGTGTGGTGTGAGGTGGTTTGATCGAGTGAGTAACGTAAGGGTAAGAGAGATGTGTGGAAATAAAAAGAGCGTGGTTGAGAGAGCAGAAGAGGGTGTTTTGAAGTGGTTTGGGCACATGGAGAGGATGAGTGAGGAAAGATTGACCAAGAGGATATATGTGTCGGAGGTGGAGGGAGCAAGAAGAAGAGGGAGACCAAATTGGAGGTGGAAAGATGGAGTGAAAAAGATTTTGTGTGATCGGGGCCTGAACATGCAGGAGGGTGAAAGGAGGGCAAGGAATAGAGTGAATTGGAGCGATGTGGTATACCGGGGTTGACGTGCTGTCAGTGGATTGAATCAAGGCATGTGAAGCGTCTGGGGTAAACCATGGAAAGCTGTGTAGGTATGTATATTTGCGTGTGTGGACGTGTGTATATACATGTGCATGGGGGGGGGTTGGGCCATTTCTTTCGTCTGTTTCCTTGCGCTACCTCGCAAATGCGGGAGACAGCGACAATAAAAAAAAAAATATATATATATATATATATATATATATATATATATATATATATATATATGGATGGAGTGAAGGTGAAATCACACTTCCATAGGAGGCAATACTGTTTACTTATAGCAGGATGGACTAGAGGTCAAAAAGAAATCCAAAATATTGGAAAAGTGGTCACGGGGTCAGGAATATGGGTAGAGTGGGAGATAATTTGCTCTAAATCACTGAGAATGGAGAATGTGAGGGCTTTAATCCCTCCACCATCCACATGAGAGAAATTCAACCATTCCCTATGGGGAACATTGAAATCCTTGAGGAAGAGGATCTTGGGTTGGGGTGACAGGATGTCACAGTCTCATGGCAAGAGTTTAGACAGATGAAGAAAGATATAAAATTTGTAGAATTAGGAGAGTAATAGACAAAACAGAGGAAAAGTGTGGTTGTTGGGAGACACAGACCTTGAGCCCCATAACTTCAAAGTTTGAGGACTCAAGGTCCTTGAGGTGTGCAACAGATGTGCTGACGTTGCAATACACCCAAACACCACATCTGAACCAGAATTGTGACTTCATTTTTTAACTACCATACTAATTGTTAAGCATAAAATGAATACGGAAAAACATAAAATATTCCTTTAGGTTCCTTTATTCACGCAAATATATAGACAATAAAGACATGAGAGGCACTTAGTCCAACTCTATTGGGAGGAAGTTGATAAAATTAACAAAATGCAAATATAAACCTATAACAAAAAAACTCACCTGCAAGCCTTGGTAGTAATTTGCAATCTGTTTATTTCATTTAAAAAAAAAACCTACAAGCTAATACCTTTGTATCCCATAAACGATAACTGAATGGGAATACTATTATGTAAAATCAGTAAATGCACTTGACACTTGTTAAGAGCTCTAATGGCCTACTGACAATCTCACAGCACAAAATCTATTGATGTGAAGTCTTAAAAGCATTAACAAGATGATTATTTCTTGCCACATGAGCCAAAACATGGTGCTTCTTCTAATGAATACTAAACATCTTTATAAAAAACTGTCATGTACATTATTTTTCACTTGTTTACTTTTTCCTGCATAGCAAGGTAGCACCAAGAGCAAATGAGGAATGTCCTCATTGCTCACATCCACTCTCTAACGGTCATGTACAATGCACTGAAACCTAAGCCCCAGATCCACAGCCAAGCCCCTATAACCTTTCTGTGACTTATCCTGACCACTTCATATGCCCTGGTTCAGCCACCTGTATACCACATCATTCCAATCGACTCTATCCCATGCTCATCTCACACCCTCCTGCATGCTCAAGTCCCAATCACTCAAAGCATCATTCACTCCATCTTTTCATCTCTAATTTAGTAGTCAGCCTATCTTTACTCATCCCCTCCAGATGTCCAAACCTGGTAAGCACAAACTCATCAGCTCACTCAAATGTACTTCTACTATCACATCTTTTTCTCTCTCTTACAATCATTTCTAATTTGATCAACCCCCTTTACACCGCATACTGTCCACAAGCATTCATCATTCATACTTTTTTCATGGCCCCATGCCTTGCAACCAAATAACACCCATCAGAACTACCATACTATCAAATATAACCATCATTGGCCTCATACACAGTGACCTCTCTTTCCATGCACTTTTTAATAATCCCATGGCTTAGCCCCTTAGTTCCATACAATCTAACAACATGTTTCTCTCTCCCATCTTTAAACTTAACTTTTATTCACATTTACTTTCAACCTTCTACACACACAATCCTAAATTCAGACACCAGCTCCTGCAGTTTATCACTCAAGTCTGCCACCAGAACCATGTCATCAGCAAACAGCAGCTGAATCACCTACCACACCCAGACTGCAGACATGCTCCTTTCTCCAAGACCTTCACAATTACCTACCCAAGCATCCCATTCATAAACAGTTTAAACGTTTACTGTGACATCACACACCCTTGCCACAGACCCATCTTCATTATACTCATACAGTACACAAATAAATATAATGATAAAGAGGAGCTAAAAACAATTACTAACATGTAGCAAAATACCTCTGTGCTGGCTAGAGCAGTAGTAACGTGAGCAAGGCCAGTGACACTTAGATTCAGGGCAGCATTTAAAAGGCTGGGGAGATGATCCTCTTCTACCACCACCTCACCACAATACATGAAGTGTAGCAATGCCACCACCTCCTTCCATCCCAAACCATCTAATATAATAATAGGATGGTCACATGGATGGTCCTGTAATAATAGGAAATCAGATTTTAATCAAAATGTAGCTTCTGAAATATGAAAAACCATTTCTCTCTAAGTGTTGTTCGACAAGTATGAGCTCGAGATACTCTAGACATAGAATATTGGGGTTAAGACCTTCAACCCAAAGTCTGTCTAATAAGGAATACTGCTTTCTCCTAAATGTGACAATCCACTAACTACATAACAGCCTCTTCACTTGCTCTGGGCCTAACCATGGCTAATCAGAGACCACTAAAGCAATGATGCCATCGACCCACTGGCTGATGGCCATGGCAAGATCATTGATTTGCAGGTTTGGGCATCAACCTAAAAGCAGCCACAAAGATACAGAGCAAGGTTATTTGAAAAAAAGGGGTGAAAAAGAACAAGAAAAAATGCTTGCATGACACTACCAAGTACAGAAAAGCTTTTACAAAATGTCAAAAATTTACCTTTTTCTCCTCTGCAGTTATTCCTATGAGATTAACAGCAAGGAGGATGGTTAAGAGAAAAACATTTTCAGGAATCCCATGGTGTAGTGGTTTGCATTCCTAACCATTCCTGACCTTTCCATACTTACATTCTCTTCCCAAAATCAAGAAAGTCCTAATATATCAAGACACAAATGTACACGCAAGGAGAAATACAGACGTTATGTATACCTTCAGCACCTTCCTGAAGTATGCACTGCAAGCAGACAGAACCAACTTATGAGCCCGAATGGTGTGTCCTTCACATGCCACAGTTACGTCCAAGAAGTCTTCATCATAGCGTAATGATTCTAAAGCCGATGTCACTGTGTCGCTGTAGTTATGCCACCGCAGCCAACACCTCCGTGGCTCCCCCATCCTATTGAGAGTATAAGATATACTATCAATGGGTTACCAATTTAGTGTGACTTCATAAAGATAATGTTTGTGATGTAATATCATACTGGTCAGTTATAAAATAATGGATTATGAGGAATGATGTCTAACTGATAGAAATACTGTAGGAGAAATCGTGACATTATTGCCTCCCCACCACATTTACCACTATCAACACTCATATACCCTTAAAGTTAGGAATACTGGATGTCCTGCCTTACTGCCTGCATTTAGGGTTTACAGCATAAACCCCAGTTCTGCAAAATTTACCATAAAACGGTAGCAAACAATTGTGGTGCTCATAAAGACAACAGCCAACAGAAACTGATGAGCTAACTTTTCCCACAGCTCTCTTTAAATTTCCAGCTCACTTACCATACCATTAGGAGCCTACAGATGTCTCTTCTATCATAAAACCACCATTATAAATAAATGGCTAACCACCTAAAAGTCGCCCAAACACAGTGACCCAACTGAAAATATATAGTTTATCAGATGACTATATTATTACAAGGAACACTTGTCAAGTGTACCAATTGGTAAAGAAAGTGTTGAAAAACATGCAAAATGTGAAAATGTGAAAAAATAAATAACAAAGTAATTTTAGTAGAATTACAGAAAAATAAGGGGGGAGACATCTCCAGTAAATTCTGAACTATGGAAGAAATTACATATTGATTGTGCCAAATCTTCTTTACATAATTGTAATGTAGCAATCTGGTTAAAGATTACAGGGAAAGAACTAAAATACTTCCAATAAAAAAAAACACCTCCAATATCCCCCCCAAGCATGTCAGCCACTGAATCTCCTTCACTAATATGTAGTGTGAAAGGTTTAAAATTCTAGGTATACTCATGTTATACAACATTATCATTGCGTCTATGTATGATTTGAGTATATATAAAATAAGCGTATATGAAGAAAAAGTAGAGTTTTCATTAAAAGAAAAGATAAATCCTCACATTTAATTTCATTGTGAAAGGTGTAACATTTCTAAATATATCAAAGCAATTTCCCATTAACACTGCAACTGTAAATCACTGTAAGTAAGCAACTAAAATGAGCAGTGGGAAAAATCCTGGCATGTCGGTTACCCAAATAACAGAGAGGGAAGATGGGGCCATGTATCATTCTGTATCATTTTACAGTCTTCAAAAGTATGAAGTAGTATGTAATTATAATAAAATGAAAACAAATATATGTGTGAGTTGTGTAACTAAGTCAATTGGTGTATGGGTACCCAGAGCGACAATAGACTGTCAAGGAGGCAGTAATAACACAGGCAGCGCACCACAGGTTTGCATACAGTTTAAATGTCTGTACTGTACAGCACCAAATGAGGTTAGTTTGCCTGATTTTTTTCATATTTCCTTTTGCTTTGTCGCTGTCTCCCGCATTTGCGAGGTAGCACAAGGAAACAGATGAAAGAAATGGCCCAACCCACCCCCATATACATGTATATACATACACGCCCACACACGCAAAAATACATACCTATACATCTCAATGCGCACATATATATACACACACAGACACATACATAGGCACCTCACCATGAGTCATACATACATTAAATAACCTTACCAGCCAGTCAACAATACAGTCACCCCCTTTTTCAATAAATTCCACTGCAATACCATCCAAACCTGCTGCCTTGCCGGCTTTCATCTTCCGCAAAGCTTTCACTACCTCTTCTCTGTTTACCAAATCATTTTCCCTAACCCTCTCACTTTGCACACCACCTCGACCAAAACACCCTATATCTGCCACTCTATCATCAAACACATTCAACAAACCTTCAAAATACTCACTCCATCTCCTTCTCACATCACCACTACTTGTTATCACCTCCCCATTAGCGCCCTTCAATGAAGTTCCCATTTGCTCCCTTGTCTTACACACTTTATTTACCTCCTTCCAGAACATCTTTCTATTCTCCCTAAAATTTAATGATACTCTCTCACCCCAACTCTCATTTGCCCTTTTTTTCACCTCTTGCACTTTTCTCTTGACCTCCTGTCTCTTTCTTTTATACATCTCCCACTCAATTTCATTTTTTCCCTGCAAAAATCGTCCAAATGCCTCTCTCTTCTCTTTCACTAATAATCTTACTTCTTCATCCCAACACTCACTACCCTTTCTACTCAACCCACCTCCCACTCTTCTCATGCCACAAGCATCTTTTGCGCACTCCATCACTGATTCCCTAAATACATCCCATTCCTCCCCCACTCCCCTTACTTCCATTGTTCTCACCTTTTTCCATTCTGTACTCAGTCTCTCCTGGTACTTCCTCACACAAGTCTCCTTCCCAAGCTCACTTACTCTCACCTCCCTCTTCACCCCAACATTCACTCTTCTTTTCTGATAACCCATACAAATCTTCACCTTAGCCTCCACAAGATAATGATCAGACATCCCTCCAGTTGCACCTCTCAGCATATTAACATCCAAAAGTCTCTCTTTCGCGTGCCTGTCAATTAACACGTAATCCAATAACGCTCTCTGGCCATCTCTCCTACTTACATACGTATACTTATGTATATCTCGCTTTTTAAACCAGGTATTCCCAATCACCAGTCCTTTTTCAGCACATAAATGTACAAGCTCTTCACCATTTCCATTTACAACACTGAACACCCCATGTATACCAATTATTCCCTCAACTGCCACATTACTCACCTTTGCATTCAAATCACCCATCACTATAACCTGGTCTTGTGCATCAAAACAACTAACTCACTCATTCAGCTGCTCCTAAAACACTTGACTCTCATGATCTTTCTTCTCATGCCCAGGTGCATATGCACCAATAATCACCCATCTCTCTCCATCAACTTTCAGTTTTACCCATATTAATCGAGAATTTACTTTCTTACATTCTATCACATACTCCCACAACTCCTGTTTCAGGAGTACTGCTACTCCTTCCCTTGCTCTTGTCCTCTCACTAACCCCTGACTTTACTCCCAAGACATTCCCAAACCACTCTTCCCCCTTTACCCTTGAGCTTCATTTCACTCAGAGCCAAAACATCCAGGTTCCTTTCCTCAAACATACTACCTATCTCTCCTTTTTGCACATCTTGGTTACATCCACACACATTTAGACACCCCAATCTGAGTCTACGAGGAGGATGAGCACTCCCCGCATGACTCCTTCTGTTTCCCATTTTTTTTTTTTTTTTTTTTTATACTTTGTTGCTGTCTCCCGCGTTTGCGAGGTAGCGCAAGGAAACAGACGAAAGAAAGAAATGGCCCAACCCCCCCCCCATACACATGTATATACATACATCCACACACGCAAATATACATACCTACACAGCTTTCCATGGTTTACCCCAGACGCTTCACATGCCTTGATTCAATCCACTGACAGCACGTCAACCCCGGTATACCACATCGCTCCAATTCACTCTATTCCTTGCCCTCCTTTCACCCTCCTGCATGTTCAGGCCCCGATCACACAAAATCTTTTTCACTCCATCTTTCCACCTCCAATTTGGTCTCCCTCTTCTCCTCGTTCCCTCCACCTCCGACACATATATCCTCTTGGTCAATCTTTCCTCACTCATTCTCTCCATGCGCCCAAACCACTTCAAAACACCCTTTTCTGCTCTCTCAACCACGCTCTTTTTATTTCCACACATCTCTCTTACCCTTACGTTACTCACTCGATCAAACCACCTCACACAACACATTGTCCTCAAACATCCCATTTCCAGCACATCCATCCTCCTGCGCACAACTCTATCCATGGCCCACGCTTCGCAACCATACAACATTGTTGGAACCACTATTCCTTCAAACATACCCATTTTTGCTTTCCGAGATAATGTTCTCGACTTCCACACATTCTTCAAGGCCCCCAGAATTTTCGCCCCCTCCCCCACCCTATGATCCACTTCCGCTTCCATGGTTCTATCCGCTGCCAGATCCACTCCCAGATATCTAAAACACTTCACTTCCTCCAGTTTTTCTCCATTCAAACTCACCTCCCAATTGACTTGACCCTCAACCCTACTGTACCTAATAACCTTGCTCTTATTCACATTTACTCTTAACTTTCTTCTTCCACACACTTTACCAAACTCAGTCACCAGGTTCTGCAGTTTCTCACATGAATCAGCCACCAGCGCTGTATCATCAGCGAACAACAACTGACTCACTTCCCAAGCTCTCTCATCCCCAACAGACTTCATACTTGCCCCTCTTTCCAAACTCTTGCATTTACCTCCCTAACAACCCCATCCATAAACAAATTAAACAACCATGGAGACATCACACACCCCTGCCGCAAACCTACATTCACTGAGAACCAATCACTTTCCTCTCTTCCTACACGTACACATGCCTTACATCCTCGATAAAAACTTTTCACTGCTTCTAACAACTTTCCTTCCTCACCATATATTCTTAATACCTTCCACAGAGCATCTCTATCAACTCTATCATATGCCTTCTCCAGATCCATAAATGCTACATACAAATCCATTTGCTTTTCTAAGTATTTCTCACATATATTCTTCAAAGCAAACACCTGATCCACACATCCTCTACCACTTCTGAAACCACACTGCTCTTCCCCAATCTGATGCTCTGTACATGCCTTCACCCTCTCAATCAATTTTTTTTTTTTTTTTTTTTTTTATACTTTGTCGCTGTCTCCCGCGTTTGCGAGGTAGCGCAAGGAAACAGACGAAAGAAATGGCCCAACCCCCCCCCCCCATACACATGTACATACACACGTCCACACACGCAAATATACATACCTACACAGCTTTCCATGGTTTACCCCAGACGCTTCACATGCCTTGATTCAATCCACTGACAGCACGTCAACCCCTGTATACCACATCGCTCCAATTCACTCTATTCCTTGCCCTCCTTTCACCCTCCTGCATGTTCAGGCCCCGATCACACAAAATCTTTTTCACTCCATCTTTCCACCTCCAATTTGGTCTCCCTCTTCTCCTCGTTCCCTCCACCTCCGACACATATATCCTCTTGGTCAATCTTTCCTCACTCATTCTCTCCATGTGCCCAAACCATTTCAAAACACCCTCTTCTGCTCTCTCAACCACTCTCTTTTTATTTCCACACATCTCTCTTACCCTTACGTTACTTACTCGATCAAACCACCTCACACCACACATTGTCCTCAAACATCTCATTTCCAGCACATCCATCCTCCTGCGCACAACTCTATCCATAGCCCACGCCTCGCAACCATACAACATTGTTGGAACCACCATTCCCTCAAACATACCCATTTTTGCTTTCCGAGATAATGTTCTCGACTTCCACACATTTTTCAAGGCTCCCAAAATTTTCGCCCCCTCCCCCACCCTATGATCCACTTCCGCTTCCATGGTTCCATCCGCTGCCAGATCCACTCCCAGATATCTAAAACACTTCACTTCCTCCAGTTTTTCTCCATTCAAACTCACCTCCCAATTGACTTGACCCTCAACCCTACTGTACCTAATAACCTTGCTCTTATTCACATTTACTCTTAACTTTCTTCTTCCACACACTTTACCAAACTCAGTCACCAGCTTCTGCAGTTTCTCACATGAATCAGCCACCAGCGCTGTATCATCAGCGAACAACAACTGACTCACTTCCCAAGCTCTCTCATCCCCAACAGACTTCATACTTGCCCCTCTTTCCAGGACTCTTGCATTTACCTCCCTAACAACCCCATCCATAAACAAATTAAACAACCATGGAGACATCACACACCCCTGCCGCAAACCTACATTCACTGAGAACCAATCACTTTCCTCTCTTCCTACACGTACACATGCCTTACATCCTCGATAAAAAAAAAAAATCTCAATCAATACCCTCCCATATAGTTTACCAGGAATACTCAACAAACTTATACCTCTGTAATTTGAGCACTCACTCTTATCCCCTTTGCCTTTGTACAATGGCACTATGCACGCATTCCGCCAATCCTCAGGCACCTCACCATGAGTCATACATACATTAAATAACCTTACCAACCCATTTTTAGAAAGTTAAAATACAAGGAGGGGAGGATTTCTGGCCCCCCGCTCCCATCCCCTCTAGTCGCCTTCTACGATACGTGAGGAATGCGTGGGAAGTATTCTTTCACCCCTATCCCCAGGGATATTTCCTATCAATAAGAAATTTTTTTCATTTTAATCTGCCATTTCACACATTAGCAATGCAGTGCCAGGAACAGATGAAGAGAGGCCGTATTTGCTCACATACATTCCCTAACTGTCATGAGTGATGCAAAAAAATGCACAGGCCCCTGTCCATAACCAGGCCTCAAATATCTTTCTATGGTTTTCTCAAGCAGCTTCACATGTCATGGTTCACTCCATTAACAGCAAATCACCCCCTGTAAACTACATAGGTCCAATTCCATCCATCCTGTGCACACCTTTCACCCTCCTATATGTTCAGGTCCCAACTACTTAGAATCCATTTCACTCCATCCTTACATTTTCGGTTTGAACTCCACCTTCTCCTTTCCCCACCTCTACTTCCAACAAACATGTCCTCTTTGTCAAACTCTCCTCACTCAATCTCTCCATATGTCAAAATCACTTCAGCACACCTTCCACTCTCTCAGTCCCACACTTATTTCCACACATATTTCTTACACTCTTATTATTTACTCAATCAAACCTCCTCACACCAAATATTATCCTCAAACATTAAATACATTTTGTCCTTAAACATTAAATATCTAACTTACATATTACTTAAATACCTCTTTAATTTCTTGATAAACCCCCATAATGGAAACCCCTAAATTTTGGGGGCTCCATTGTTTAAGGGTTAAAGATCAAGTCCATTAACAGTGATATGACAACATTTGTTGAATTTGATAACTCAGAGGTGATGTAGATAACCTAAGTGCCCCCCCCCCCCCCCCCCATGCTTTTATCTTCAGTCTACTCCCTTCCTCATCAGTAGCAACTAAAGCCCTCAATATATTTCAGTAAAGTACTTGAGTAAATCTGGGCAAGTAGTAATGATAGAGAATCAAATATAATCATATTGTCAATGGGTGTAGTCTTTGCATCCTTAAGGACAATTTGCATGTTGGTAGGTGCCCCAATAATTTTTCAAGCATTTTTCTCTATTCTATTACAGGTAAGTTTTAATATCAGAAAAGACTGTGGTATCATATAAGGGTGGTAAGGCATTTCAGGAACACTGTAATCCATCCATAAAAGTTACATCAGGAAAATTTTTCATCACGAGTGACCCTTTTAACATGGATTTCAAAGGCTCAAATCACAACAGACTCAATTTGTGATAGGTTTTCCAAGAATATAACCCAATGTAACTTGAAACCTTGTTGTAAAGCGACACATTAATTTCTTTTGTGTCACTTTATTACCATAGTCATTCAAACATTCATCCAATTCTAGGTCTCATGTTCATTCATTTTTCTTGCAATTAATTCTTCAAAGTTGGTGCTAGTACCAATAATCAGCTCTTTAATGTTCATTTAAGTCATCATAAAATACTACAGGATATCTAGTATATTTTTGTACTTTATAACTGATATTCTTTTAGTCTGTGCCATCAATCATTTTGACATCATCATGAGAAGCACAGTAGACACAAGTATTTGTTCGTGTTATCCTCGGTAAAATTTCTAAATATCTCCACCGTTCATGTATTTTGCCCGAATAAACATCACTCACTCAACAGTGCTCTTTATCTCATTAATTATATTAATCATATGAATCATCATTACAATCTATGTGTTAGTGGTCAGGTATGGTGGACAAGATGGCAGCAGAGCAAAAAAGGTTACAGTTTCATTCACTGATAAAAGTGATATGTGTCTCCCAGCAAAATGAATTCCATCAACTACTACACTTCTCTACACTTTTTACCTAAATCAGGTAAGAGAAAAATAAAAACATAACAATACACAAAACCTCACCTCATATATCATTCAACCACAAAAACCAAAATGTTTCACATGGTTTTCACCAAGATGTCAACATGTAAGAGCACGACCCTACACCACACTTTTACCAACATTCTTTATTGAAGTTTTTGATGGAGAGCGTAGAGTCAAACAGAAGTGTTACACATAACAAAATCTATACACATGGTTGCCAGTAAATCAAAGTCTACTAAGAAGCCATGTTAGAAGAGAACAAATAATTCTAATAAAATCACGTGAATCATAAAGTATAGAACTAAGCTTAAATACTATTCTGAAAAAGTTCAAATCTATTTTTTTCAGATCACACAAAGATTATGCTGGAGGCAGGGGGGTTGGCATAAATATCAATCCATCATACTTGCATGCCAATGACTCGAAACTTCCCCTATCCATTGATTTACTCATACAAACATTATGGTTCAAAGCATTTTACATTCAAATCTCATATTTCCTTATATGAAAGGTCAATAAACTCAATGAATGAGAGATAATGACTTCATATGAAAAGGAAGTCTTCTGTCCAAGTGTGTCACTGTCTCACATGCCAGGTAAGGAAAGCTAACAGACAGAGGTGACAGAAGGAAGTATTCTCTTCATCTGTCATATCCTCAGATATGACGTTACCAAACCCTGCCAGGAGGAAATGATAACTTCACATGATGTACGTGCCTGAGCTGAGCAATGTTCTCTAAATGGGATTAAATCATAACACTGTACTAAGATCTAAAAATAAACATTGTGAAAGATAATCCATCAATATTCTAGAACTGCACAATATTCTAAAACTTCAATAGTCACATACATAGACTACAATAGTGCAATAACTCAAACTGAGTTACATTGTTCTGGGCTTGAGACTAAGCAACATGACCATACTGGAGTAAGTAATCCCCCAAATGTCTTGGGGTGACACATTCTACCAACACTATCAAGTGAAAGACATCCTTTGCGACACTGAGATTTTCAACCAGTCAGTATATTCCTATTTTTTTTTTTTGTTTTCACACAAACAGAGGCAACTGAACAGTGGTACTTCAGATTCAATGTGCTCAATGAAGCAGAAACCAATTCCTGAACCTGTAACATCAATATTACTCAATACAAAGTTTCAGGAAATTACTCTCTGTAGCACCCTCAACGCTTCTGTCTGGAGCCCAACATAAGCATAAAAGGTGTCAATTCTGTACAACACTGCGCACGATTACTACAGCCTAGAGAACTAGCCTGAGACTGGACCTAACCAGAGCCAGACAAGCCCTACACTAGCCAGGGTTGGTCCCGGACCTAACCAGAGCCAGACAAGCCCTACACTAGCCAGGGCTGGTCCCGGACCTAACCAGAGCCAGACAAGCCCTACACTAGCCAGGGCTGGTCCCGGACCTAACCTAAGGTAGCCAGACTGAGGACACACCAGACAGTAACTACACTTCAACAATTGGTGCCAGTACTTGATATGAAACATGTCTAGATTATATAAAGCAAATGTTTCCCTCCCGGCATTTACCTGACAATATGAGGAGTGGTAGTGGTATAGTGTGGTGTGTGGTGGCGGGCCAGTGTTTACATGGTTGGAGGGAGGCAGTCTGGTTATTTGTGTTGCTCTCCTGCTGTGGCCGCCCTGCCTGCCCCTACATCTGCCCTACCTACCCTCCTCCATCATAAACCAAGACATTTACAGGATAAAATATAGGAATTACGGTGTCACAAACCTGCCACACAGTGTTTGACCTCGCCTGACCTATCCCCAAGGTAAATAAGCAGGAAAAACAGCTCGCGCCACCCCGGGTTCCCCAACATTCATAAAGAGAACGTAACATCTTTCAAAACTTGTTTACCTTACACCTTCTTTGTTATATTATAATTATATTAATATTCAACATTCTCATACATAATTATAATGATATTACACTTCTCTTATACCATGTTACATTTACAATTAGGTAGTGAAGTAACAATAGTATTGGAACGAACCTAGTAAGAATCAACACTACATAGCCACAAGTTATATTATGGTGTGTGCATCCAGACACTATCCTGATTCGGCTTGAATCAGTGGCTGCTGACACTATCCTGAGCCAGCTTGGATTAGTGGCTCCAGACATTATCCTGATTCAGCTTGAATCAGTGGCTGCTGACACTATCCTGAGCCAGCTTGGATCAGTGGCTCCAGACACTATCCTGATTCAGCTTGAATCAGTGGTGCTGACACTATCCTGAGCCAGCTTGGATCAGTGGCTCCAGACACTATCCTGATTCGGCTTGAATCAGTGGCTGCTGACACTATCCTGAGCCAGCTTGGATTAGTGGCTCCAGACATTATCCTGATTCAGCTTGAATCAGTGGTGCTGACACTATCCTGAGCCAGCTTGGATCAGTGGCTCCAGACACTATCCTGATTCAGCTTGAATCAGTGGTGCTGACACTATCCTGAGCCAGCTTGGATCAGTGGCTCCAGACACTATCCTGATTCAGCTTGAATCAGTGGCTGGTGACACTATCCTGAGCCAGCTTGGATCAGTGGCTCCAGACATTATCCTGATTCAGCTTGAATCAGTGGCTGCAGACACTATCCTGAGCCAGCTTGGATCAGTGGCTCCAGACATTATCCTGATTCAGCTTGAATCAGTGGCTGCAGACACTATCCTGAGCCAGCTTGGATCAGTGGCTCCAGACACTATCCTGATTCAGCTTGAATCAGTGGCTGCTGACACTATCCTGAGCCAGCTTGGATCAGTGGCTCCAGACACTATCCTGATTCAGCTTGAATCAGTGGCTGGTGACACTATCCTGAGCCAGCTTGGATCAGTGGCTCCAGACACTATCCTGATTCAGCTTGAATCAGTGGCTGCTGACACTATCCTGAGCCAGCTTGGATCAGTGGCTCCAGACACTATCCTGATTCAGCTTGAATCAGTGGCTGCAGACACTATCCTGAGCCAGCTTGGATCAGTGGCTCCAGACACTATCCTGATTCAGCTTGAATCAGTGGCTGCAGACACTATCCTGAGCCAGCTTGGATCAGTGGCTCCAGACATTATCCTGATTCAGCTTGAATCATCCTGATTCAGCTGAATCAGTGGCTCAGACACTATCCTGAGCCAGCTTGGATCAGTGGCTCCAGACACTATCCTGATTCAGCTTGAATCAGTGGCTGCAGACACTATCCTGAGCCAGCTTGGATCAGTGGCTCCAGACATTATCCTGATTCAGCTTGAATCAGTGGCTGCTGACACTATCCTGAGCTAGCTTGGATCAGTGGCTCCAGACACTATCCTGATTCAGCTTGAATCAGTGGCTGCTGACACTATTCTGAGAAAGCTTGGATCAGTGGCTCCAGACACTATCCTGATTCAGCTTGAATCAGTGGCTGCTGACACTATCCTGAGCCAGCTTGGATCAGTGGCTCCAGACACTATCCTGATTCAGCTTGAATCAGTGGCTGCTGACACTATCCTGAGCCAGCTTGGATCAGTGGCTCCAGACACTATCCTGATTCAGCTTGAATCAGTGGCTGGTGACACTATCCTGAGCCAGCTTGGATCAGTGGCTCCAGGCATTATCCTGATTCAGCTTGAATCAGTGGCTGCTGACACTATCCTGAGCCAGCTTGGATCAGTGGCTCCAGACATTATCCTGATTCAGCTTGAATCAGTGGATGCAGACACCATCTTGAGCCAGCTTGGATCAGTGGCTCCAGACACTATCCTGATTCAGCTTGAATCAGTGGTGCAGACACTATCCTGAGAAAGCTTGGATCAGTGGCTCCAGACACTATCCTGATTCAGCTTGAATCAGTGGTGCAGACACTATCCTGAGAAAGCTTGGATCAGTGGCTCCAGACACTATCCTGATTCAGCTTGAATCAGTGGCTGCTGACACTATCCTGAGAAAGTTTGGATCATTGGCTATTGACTCTATCCTGAGCCAGCTTGTATCAGTGGCTTCACACACTATCATGGGCCAGCTTGGATCAGTGGCTCCAGACACTATCCTGATTCAGCTTGAATCAGTGGCTGCTGACACTATCCTGAGCCAGCTTGGATCAGTGGCTGCTGACACTATCCTGAGCCAGCTTGAATCAGTGGCTGCAGACACTATCTTGAGCCAGCTTGGATCAGTGGCTCGACATTATCCTGATTCAGCTTGAATCAACGGCTGCAGACACTATCCTGATTCAGCTTGAATCAGTGGCTGCTGACACTATCCTGAGCCAGCTTGGATCAGTGGCTCCAGACACTATCCTGATTTAGCTTGAATCAGTGGCTGCTGACACTATCCTGAGAAAGCTTGGATCATTGGCTGCTCACACTATCCTGATTCAGCTTGGATCAGTGGCTCTACACACTATCATGAGCCAGCTTGGATCAAAGGCTCCAGACACTATCCTGATTCAGCTTGAATCAGTGGCTGCTGACACTATCCTGAGCCAGCTTGGATCAGTGGCTCCAGACACTATCCTGATTCAGCTTGAATCAGTGGCTGCTGACACTATCTTGAGCCAGCTTGGATCAGTGGCTCCAGACATTATCCTGATTCAGCTTGAATCAGTGGCTGGTGACACTATCCTGAGCCAGCTTGGATCAATGGCTCCAGACACTATCCTGATTCAGCTTGGATCAGTGGCTGCAGACACTATCCTGATTCAGCTTGAATCAGTGGCTCCAGACACTATCCTGAGAAAGCTTGGATCATTGGCTATTGACACTATCCTGAGCCAGCTTGAATCAGTGGCTCCACACACTATCCTGAACCAGCTTGGATCAGTGACTCCAGACACTATCCTGATTCAGCTTGAATCAGTGGCTGCTGACACTATCCTGATTCAGCTTGAATCAGTGGCTGCAGACACTATCCTGAGCCAACTTGGATCACTAGCTGCAGACACTATCCTGAGCCAGCTTGGATCAGTGGCTGCTGACACTATCCTGAGCCAGCTTGGATCAGTGGCTACATACACTATCCTGAGCCAGCTTGGATCAGTAGCTGCAGACACTATCCTGAGCCAGCTTGGATCAGTGGCTGCAGACTCTATCCTGAGCCAGCTTGGATCAGTGGCTGATGTCACTATCCTGAGCCAGCTTGGATCAATAGCTGCAGACACTATCCTGAGCCAGCTTGGATCAGTAGCTGCAGACACTATCCTGAGCCAGCTTGGATCAGTGGCTGCTGACACTATCCTGAGCCAGCTTGGATCAGTGGCTACATACACTATCCTGAGCCAACTTGGATCAGTGGCTGCTGACACTATCCTGATTCAGCTTGAATCAGTGGCTGCTGACACTATCCTGAGCCAGCTTGAATCAGTGGCTCCAGACACTATCCTGATTCAGCTTGATTCAGTGGCTGCTGACACTATCCTGAGCCAGCTTGGATCAGTGGCTGCTGACACTATCCTGGGCCAGCTTGGATCAGTGGCTCCAAACACTATTCTGATCCAGTTTAGATCAGTGGTGCAGACACTATCCTGAGCCAGCTTGGATCAGTGGGTGCAGACACTATCCTGAGCCAGCTTGGATCAGTGGCTACATACACTATCCTAAGCCAGCTTGGATCAGTAGCTGCAGACACTATCCTGAGCCAGCTTGGATCAGTGGCTGCTGACACTATCCTGAGTCAGCTTGGATCAGTGGCTGCTGACACTACCCTGAGCCAGCTTGGATCATAGGCTGCAGGCATCATCCTGACCAGCTTGAATCAGTGGCTTCAGACACTGTCCTGAGGCAGATTGGACCAATGGCTGCTGACACTATCCTGAGCCAGCTTGGATCAGTGGCTGCTGACACTGTCCAGAGCCAGCTTGGATCAGTGGTTGCAGACACTATCCTGAGCCAGCTTGGATCACTGGCTGCAGACATTATCCTGAGCCAGCTTGGATCAGTGGCTGCTGACACTGTCCTGAGGCAGCTTGGATCAGTGGCTGCTGACACTATCCTAAGCTAACTTGGATCAGTGGCTGCTGACACTATCCTGATTCAGCTTGGATCAGTGGGTGCAGACACTATCCTGAGCCAACTTGTATCATTGGGTGCAGACACTATCCTGAGCCAGCTTGGATCAGTGGCTGCAGACACTACCCTGCGCCAGCTTGGTTCAGTGGCTGCTGACACTATCCTGAGCCAGCTTGGACCAGTGCCTCTATACACTATCTTAAGCCAGCTTGAATCAGTGGCTGCAGACACTAACCTAAGCCAGCTTGGATCAGTGGCTGCAGACATTATTATGAGCCAGCTTGGTTCAGTGACTGCCAGCACTAGCCAGAACTGTGATCAATAGCTGCTGACACTAGTCAGATCCAGCCAAGATCAGTGGCTGCTGGCACTAGCTAGAGCTAATCAGGAGCAATGGCTGTTGACAGTGGCTAGAGATAGCCAGCCTATGTGGCTGTTGACACTAGCTAGAGCTAATCAGGAGCAATGGCTGTTGACAGTGGCTAGAAAGTCCAGTCTATGTGGCTGTTGACACTAGCCAGGACCAGCCAGTCTATGTGGCTGTTGACACTAGCCAGGACCAGCCAGTCTGTGTGGCTGTTGACACTGGCCAGGACCAGCCAGTCTATGTGGCTGTTGACACTAGCCAGGACCATCCAGTCTTGTGTGGCTGTTAACACTAGCCTGGACCAGGTGGTCTGAGTGGCTGTTAACACTAGGCAGGACCAGCCAGCCTGTGTGGCTATTGACACTAGTCAGGACCAGCCAGTCTTGTGTGGCTGTTGACACTAGCCTGGACCAGCCAGTCTATGTGGCTGTTGACACTAGCCTGGATTAGCCAGTCTGTGTGGCTGTTGACACTAGCCAGGACCAGCCAGTCTGTGTGGCTGTTGACACTAGTCAGGACCAGTCAGTCTATGTGGCTGTTGACACTAGCCTGGACCAGCCAGTCTATGTGGCTGTTGACACTAGCCTGGATTAGCCAGTCTGTGTGGCTGTTGACACTAGCCAGGACCAGCCAGTCTGTGTGGCTGTTGACACTAGCCTGGACCAGTCAGTCTATGTGGCTGTTGACACTAGCCAGGACCAGCCAGTCTGTGTGGCTATTGACACTAGCCAGGACCAGCCAGTCTGTGTGGCTGTTGACACTAGTCAGGACCAGCCAGTCTGTGTGGCTGTTAACACTAGTCAGGACCAGCCAGTCTGTGTGGCTGTTAACACTAGTCAGGACCAGCCAGTCTGTGTGGCTGTTGACACTAGCCAGGACCAGCCAGTCTGTGTGGCTGTTAACACTAGCCAGGACCACCCAGTCTATGTGGCTGTTGACACTAGACACTAGTTCTGACTAGTCAGGACCAGCCAGTCTGTGTGGCTGTTAACACTAGTCAGGACCTGCCAGTCTGTGTGGCTGTTGACACTAGTCAGGACCAGCCAGTCTGTGTGGCTATTGACACTAGCCAGGACCATCCAGTCTTGTGTGGCTGTTAACACTAGCCTGGACCAGGTGGTCTGAGTGGCTGTTGACACTAGCCTGGACCAGCCAGTCTATGTGGCTGTTGACACTAGCCAGGACCAGCCAGTCTATGTGGCTGTTGACACTAGCCAGGACCAGCCAGTCTGTGTGGCTATTGACACTAGCCAGGACCAGCCAGTCTATGTGGCTGTTGACACTAGCCTGGACCAGGTGGTCTGAGTGGCTGTTGACACTGGCCAGGACCAGCCAGTCTGTGTGGCTGTTGACACTAGCCAGGACCAGCCAGTCTTGTGTGGCTGTTAACACTAGCCTGGACCAGGTGGTCTGAGTGGCTGTTGACACTAGCCTGGACCAGCCAGTCTGTGTGGCTGTTGACACTAGTCCTGGCTGTCATTAGTGTGGATCAGCCAGGCTTTATGGCTGCTGATGCTAGCCAGGACCAGCAAGGCTTTGTGGCTGCTGGCAACAGTCAGGACCAGCAGCAGCCACTAGCCAGAAGCAGCCAGGTTGTAAATGCTATTACTCACCAGGACAAGTCAGGCTATATAGCTGCTGGCAATAACCTGGACCAGCCAGAATCTATGGCTACTGACACTAGCTGGGATTAGCCAGACTCTATGACTGCTGATACTAGCCAAGACCATCCAGGCCATTTAGCTACTGATATGAGCTAGGATCAACCAGGCTCTGTGCCAGCTGACATTAGCCAGGCTATATGGCTAGTGATAATAGACGGGACCAACTGGCCTGGATGGCTGCTGACACTCACCAGGATCAACCAGACTGTATAACTGCTGACACTTGCCAGGCTATATGTCTGGCGACACTAGCCACGACCAACCAGGTTTTAATGCTGCTGGCACTAGTGAGGACCAGCCAGGCTCTATGACTGCTGACACTAGCCAGGACCAGCCAAGCTCTATGACTGCTGACACTAGCCAGGACCAGCCAAGCTCTATGACTGCTGACACTAGCCAGGACCAGCCAAGCTCTATGACTGCTGACACTATTCAGGACCAGCCAAGCTCCATGACTGCTGACATTAGCCAGTAGCAGACAGGCTTTATGGTTGCTGACATTAACCAAGACCAAGCACCCTATATAGCCACTGATATTAGCTAGGACCTGCCAGACTATATGGCTGCTGTTGTTAGGCAGGACCAGCCAGGCTGATTGGCTGCTGACTCTAGCTAAGACCAACCATGCTATATAGCTACTGACACTAGCCAGGTCTTGCCAGACTATATAGCTTCTGACACTAGCAAGAACCTGTCAAGCTGCATGGCTGCTGAAACTAACTAGGGCCAATCAAACTGTATAGCTGCTGACAGTAGCCAAGACTAGCAAGGCTGGATGAGTACTAACACTAGCCAGGAACTTCCAGGCTGTATGTCTACTGACACTAGCCACAAACAGCCAGTTCTTTGTGGCTCCTTATGTTGGCACATATCCAAGATTTGGTTTCTGTAAAGGGTGAATTATGGACTTGTCCAGATGATAATCAAAAAGTCAAAACATGAGTATTATGTAAGAAAACAATGTAACTTACAGAAATTTATGCATTTGACAAATGAATCTTCAACAGAGAGAAATTTTCCAAGTTATAAACATGTCATTACTCTAGTAAGATGGTCATGAGTGTAATCAATGAAACAATTAAGAATACACATATATTCATTTCTATTTCCTTTCAAGGGACTCAAAAGGGTGATTAATTATACAATATATAAATCAGCATCATTACTGATCAAGTTTATTGTATACTCTATGGCTGAAGGGCTGGTACATGGGAGCGTACCACACTCCCTCATCCTGCCATGGACACTTCCTTGGCCCACGCCATCCATGGCCCACCAAGAAGGTGCTAGTGTTGGCTGAGCCTACTACCACTTGTTCTCTTAACCAACCACCTTACTGTCCAACCTGCCAACCATCGTGCTGTCTTACTACACCAACACCCATCGTGCTGTCTCACTACCCCAACACCCAACCTGCCAACCATCCTACTGTCTTATTAACCCAACACCCATCCTACTGTCTTACTACCCCAACACCCATCCTGCTGTCTTACTACCCCAGCACCCAACCATCCTACTGTCTTACTACTCCAACACCCATCCTACTGTCTTACTACCCTGACACCCATCCTGCTGTCTTACTACCTCAACACCCATCCTGCTATCTTACTACCCCAACACCCAACCTGCTGTCTTACTACCCCAACACCCAACCATCCTGCTGTCTTACTACCCCAACACCCAACCTGCCAACCATCCTACTGTCTTATTAACCCAACACCCATCCTACTGTCTTACTACCCCAACACCCAACCTGCTGTCTTACTACCCCAGTACCCAACCATCCTACTGTCTTACTACTCCAACACCCATCCTACTGTCTTACTACCTCAACATCCATCCTGCTGTCTTACTACCCCAACACCCAACCATCCTACTGTCTTACTACCCCAACACCCAACCTGCCAACCATCCTGCTGTCTTACTACCCCAACACCCAACCATCCTACTGTCTTACTACCCCAACACCCAACCATCCTACTGTCTTACTACCCCAACACCCAACCATCCTACTGTCTTACTACCTCAACACCCAACCATCCTCCTGTCTTACTACCCCAACACCCAACCATCCTACTGTCTTACTACCCCAACACCCAACCATCCTACTGTCTTACTACCCCAACACCCAACCATCCTACTGTCTTACTACCCCAACACCCAACCATCCTACTGTCTTACTACCCCAACACCCAACCATCCTACTGTCTTACTACCCCAACACCCAACCATCCTACTGTCTTACTACCCCAACACCCAACCTACCAACCATCCTGCTGTCTTACTACCTCAACACCCATCCTACTGTCTTACTACCTCAACACCCAACCATCCTACTGTCTTACTACCCCAACACCCAGTCTGCTATCTTACTACCCCAGCACCCAACCTGCCAACCATCCTGCTGTCTTACTACCCTAACACCTAACCTGCTGTCATACTATCCCAACACCCATCCTGCTGTCTTACTACCCTAACACCCAACCTGCTGTCTTACTACCCCAACACCCAACCATCCTACTGTCTTACTACCCCAACACCCAACCTACCAACCATCCTGCTGTCTTACTACCCCAACACCC
The DNA here is from genome assembly GCF_036320965.1 of Panulirus ornatus. Taxonomy (NCBI): domain Eukaryota; kingdom Metazoa; phylum Arthropoda; class Malacostraca; order Decapoda; family Palinuridae; genus Panulirus; species Panulirus ornatus. The sequence continues at coordinate 56,363,835 of NC_092240.1, read as the reverse complement.
ATCCTATTGTCTTACTACCTCAACACCCAACCATCCTACTGTCTTACTACCCCAACACCCAGTCTGCTATCTTACTACCCCAGCACCCAACCTGCCAACCATCCTGCTGTCTTACTACCCTAACACCTAACCTGCTGTCATACTATCCCAACACCCATCCTGCTGTCTTACTACCCTAACACCCAACCTGCTGTCTTACTACCCCAACACCCAACCTACTGTCTTGCTACCCCAACACCCAATCTGCTGTCATACTACCCGAACACCCATCCTACTGTCTTACTACCCCAACACCCAACCTGCTGTCTTACTACACTAACACCCAACCTGCTGTCTTACTACCTCAACACCCAACCTGCTGTCTTACTACCCCAATACCCATCCTGCTGTCTTACTACCCCAACACCCAACCTACTGTCTTGCTACCCCAACACCCAATCTGCTGTCATACTACCCGAACACCCATCCTACTGTCTTACTACCCCAACACCCAACCTGCTGTCTTACTACACTAACACCCAACCTGCTGTCTTACTACCTCAACACCCAACCTGCTGTCTTACTACCCCAATACCCATCCTGCTGTCTTACTATCCCAACACCCAACCTACCAACCATCCTACTGTCTTATTACACCAACACCCAACCTGCAAACTTTCGCAATTTGTTACCCGAATCAGCCACCAGCGCTGTATCATCAACAAACAACTGACGCACTTCCCAAGCCCTCTCATCCACAATAGACTGCATACTTGCCCCTCTCTCCAAAACTCTTCCATTCAAATCATTAACCACCCCATCCATAAACGAATTAAACAACCATAGAGTCATCACACACCCCTGCCACAAACTGACATTCACTGGGAACCAATCACTTTCCTCTCTTCCCACCCACACTCATGCCTTACATCCTTGATACTTTTCACTGCTTCTAGCAACTTACTTCCCACACCTTATACTCTTAATACCTTCCACAGAGCATCTCTATCAACTCTATCACATACCTTCTCCAGATCCATAAATGCCACATACAAATTCATTTGTTTTTCTATATATTTCTCACATACATTCTTCAAACACCTGAACCACACATCCTCTACCACTTCTGAAACCAGACCACTCTTCCCCAATCTGATGCTCTGTACATGCCTTCATCCTCTCAATCAATACCCTCCCATATAATTTCCCAGGAATTCTAAACAAACTCATACCTCTGTAATTTAAAAGTTCACCTTTATCCCCTTTGCCTTTGTACAGTGGCACTATGCATGCATTCTGCCAATCCTCAGGCACTTCACCATGCACCATACATACATTGACTATCCTCACCAACCAGTCAACAACACAGTCACCCCCTTTTTTAATAAATTCCACTGCAATACCATCCAAATACGCCGCCTTGCCAGCTTTCATCATCTGCAAAGCTTTCACTACCTCTTCTCAGTTTACCAAACCATTCTCCCTGACCCTCTCACTTCGCACACCACCTCGACCAAAACACCCTATGTCTGCCACTCTATCATCAAACACATTCAACAAACCTTCAAAATACTTACTCCATCTCCTCACTTCACCACTACTTGTTATTACCTCCCCATTAGCCCCCTTCACCGATATTCCCATTTGTTCTCGTCTTATGCAATTTATTAACCTCTTTCCAAAACATCTTTTTATTCTCCCTAAAGTTTAATGATACTCTCTCACCCCAACTCTGATTTGCCCTCTTTTTCAACCCTTGCACCTTTTTCTTGACCTTTGGCTGCTTTCTTTCATACATCTCCCAGTCATCTGCACTACTTCTTTGAAAGTATTGTCCAAACACCTCTCTTTTCTCTTTCACTAACAACTTTACTTCTTCATCCCTCCACTCACTATCCTTTCTAATCTGCCCACCTCCCACCTTTCTCATGCCACATGCATCTTTTGCACAAGCCATCACTGTTCCCCTAAATACACCCCATTTCTCACCAACTCCCCTTACATCATTTGCTTTCACCTCTTGCCATTCTACACTCAATCTCTCCTGGTACTTCCTCACACAAGTCTCCTTTCTAATATAACTTACTCTCACTACCCTCTTCTCCCAACATTCTCTTTTTTTGGAAAACCTCTTCAAATCTTCACCTTTGCCTCCACAAGATGGTGATCAAACATCCCTCCAGTTGCCCCTCTCAGCACATTAACATCCAAAAGGCTCTCTATTACACGCCTATTAATCAACATGTAATCTAATGATGCCCTTTGACAGTCTTTTCCATTTACATACATATACTTATGTATATATCTCTTTTTAAGCCAGGTTTTCCCAATCACCAGTCTTTTTTTCAGGTTACACCATACACAGCTAACACTATACACACAGTGGAATATATCCAAGTAACATTAATGTCAGTTATGCATGATGGTCATTATAATGGGTGCTACACATACAGGTAGCTGGACCAGTATGTTGTATCATGATGTGCAAGAAATCTGAATAAGTTCTTTTTTTTTTTTTTTCATACTATTCGCTATTTCCCGCGATAGCGAGGTAGCGTTAAGAACAGAGGACTGGGCCTTTGAGGGAATATCCTCACCTGGCCCTCTTCTCTGTTCCTTCTTTTGGAAAATTAAAAAAAAAAAAAAAAAGGGCCCAGTCCCCTGTTCTTGGCGCTGCCTCGCTATCGTGGGAAGTGGCGAATAGTATGAAAAAAAAAATATATATATGTATATATATTTTTTTTTTTTTATACTTTGTCGCTGTCTCCCGCGTTTGCGAGGTAGCGCAAGGAAACAGACGAAAGAAATGGCCCAACCCCCCCCATACACATGTACATACACACGTCCACACACGCAAATATACATACCTACACAGCTTTCCTTGGTTTACCCCGGACGCTTCACATGCCTTGATTCAATCCACTGACAGCACGTCAACCCCTGTATACCACATCGCTCCAATTCACTCTATTCCTTGCCCTCCTTTCACCCTCCTGCATGTTCAGGCCCCGATCACACAAAATCCTTTTCACTCCATCTTTCCACCTCCAATTTGGTCTCCCTCTTCTCCTCGTTCCCTCCACCTCCGACACATATATCCTCTTGGTCAATCTTTCCTCACTCATTCTCTCCATGTGCCCAAACCATTTCAAAACACCCTCTTCTGCTCTCTCAACCACGCTCTTTTTATTTCCACACATCTCTCTTACCCTTACGTTACTTACTCGATCAAACCACCTCACACCACACATTGTCCTCAAACATCTCATTTCCAGCACATCCATCCTCCTGCGCACAACTCTATCCATAGCCCACGCCTCGCAACCATACAACATTGTTGGAACTACTATTCCTTCAAACATACCCATTTTTGCTTTCCGGGATAATGTTCTCGACTTCCACACATTTTTCAAGGCTCCCAAAATTTTCGCCCCCTCCCCCACCCTATGATCCACTTCCGCTTCCATGGTTCCATCCGCTGACAGATCCACTCCCAGATATCTAAAACACTTCACTTCCTCCAGTTTTTCTCCATTCAAACTCACCTCCCAATTGACTTGACCCTCAACCCTACTGTACCTAATAACCTTGCTCTTATTCACATTTACTCTTAACTTTCTTCTTCCACACACTTTACCAAACTCCGTCACCAGCTTCTGCAGTTTCTCACATGTATATACATATGTATATATATATATATTTTAATTTTCCAAGAGAGGGAACAGAGAGGGGGGTCGGGTGAGGATGTTCCCTCAGGGGCCCAGTCCTCTGTTCTTGGCGCTGCCTCGCTGGCGCGGGAGGTGGCGTGTAGTTTGGGAGAAAGTTTGAATAAGTTCTTACCTTAATAAAATCAATCATCCCTTTAGGATGGTTCCTAAAGCAAATGGTGACATGCTATAGATATTTTTGTAAAGTCATGAACTGCTCTAAGGCAATAAAGTTAAATGAAAATTAATTATACTACTGGTTCAGTTGGATCACAGATATCTAAAATCTATTTCAAATCTAGGACCATATTTTCATTCTCCAAACATCTATTCAACCCCTAAGGATGGAGTTTTAGTTTTTCTGCATTATGCAGAAGTTATACTGGAAATGAAAAAAGGGTTTCTCATAGAAATCTTATGTGGGACTGATTTTGTACCCTCCTAAGGGAGAAGACACGGGGGAGATGCTCCCATATTGATGGGGAACAATGTATTTCTGATAAAATTCTTATAGTTAATACTATATATCTTTAAATTCATCCCAAGTGATGGTGGAGAAAGACTACAACAATCTTACATATCCTGCATACCACAGATTATCTATCAGGAGCAGTAGGTAGAACATTAGGCAGGAGCATCATGTAGTAGTCAGTTGGAATATTAGTTAAGAGCCTCTGCAAACATGCACTGGAGTTGCCCTCTGCCCATGGCCTGTTAAGAGTGAGGCACTAAACGCTAAGCAGCAGCACTGGAGTTCACTAGTAATGGAGACTCTATTGTTGTGAGCACCCACTTGAGAGAATTCCTGGTGGGAACAGGCCACAGGAGGCAACAAATGGTATCTGTGAGTATTTATGTACGTGATTTTGCATTGATGGCAGGGATAGCACAACTCATATAACATGTTTGTTTAATGGCGTTGTTTCCCTTGACCACCACTCCTCCATTCATCACATGTCTAGCTTACTTAATAATGCTGTCTTTTCAGAGGCTACTCCCCTGGCATAATTGTGTGTTCTAGGTTCCTCTGATATTGTCATCATCCATGAATGCGAGTGACAAGCTGGTAACCCTCCCTTGCTCTACTCTTACGTTTCAAATGGAGGAACATAGGAAAGAGTCAAACTAAAACTTTTCCTCAAACATTCACTCGTCTGTATTTGATGCTAACTCCCTAAAGTGGAACAAAGCAAGAGGAGTATAAAAAAAGCCACTGTTCTTTTTTAAAATCTTTCATATATAAATATGTGGACAATGCAATGCTTGTACATGGTGCAGAGATACTTTAATCTGGTCAGACCTTTAATGTATTATCAAACTTTTTTTACCCATTAATTCTTTTTAAAAGTAAACACTCTAATTTTATTCCACAAATGAACTGTATTGTAATTTTGGGATATAACTGACATCTTACTGAAAACAAATCTACAGAGATATCAGAAACTAACAATATCTTCATAACTGGTTTATGTATGAAAAACTCTTCTTCACTCTAACACTCTACACTATAGGGAAGAGGTCAATATATTGAGGGGAAAGGGATTGGTAATTTTACTCTCTAGAGAGAGGATAGGAACTTTTACAAAATTTGAGAACCCCCATTTTGCCATAAAGGCAAACCCTGTATACTGACCAGCTAAAGAGAAATAGAATTTAAAACTAGTCTGCATTATTTTGTTGGTCATCCTTAAGAACTTGCTCTTCTGAGACATGCCATGGTAAGACCGGTGCAGATAGAAACCATCTTTGCATTAATCTTTCATTGATGGTGAAAGCTTCCTTAGGGTGAATACCTCCTTCTTCTATTGAAGACAAAAATGCTCGCACCTGAAATTCCAAAAGTGTTAATGAAACTATGAATTCCTTATGTTTCCTAACACAAGCTGGACCTTCTCAAGCAATTTAGTACTTGGCAGAAGATATACAGGTACACCACCAATTTTACGGCACTCTTGGTTCCAAAACCTTGCTGGATTAACCATTTTGCCAGACCAACTGTGGTCATGTAATAATAATTCAACACACCTCTAACCCGCTAATCATACATCTACTATGTATCTAAAGTATACCATGAGTCTAAAGTATTAGTCTCCATTATACAACTGCTCAGGACTGAGGTGCTCATCCGCTATGAGTTTTGCAAATTCATCCACATACTTGGCAGCTCCTTCATGGTTTGCAGACTGCTTTTCTCCGCACACTTTATTCATGGAAATTGCATGATGCTTCTTGAATCTTTGAAGCCATCCTTCACTACAGTCACGTTCATGTTGTAATTTAAATTCTTTTTAGAACAACTTAGGATGATCCATCATCATGCTACTTGACAAGTCCACTCCATCACTCTGACGCTGTCGAAAACATTCCATCATTGCTCAATCGTGCTCTGTACTCCTACCATCTTTCATAGTTTTTCTAATCATCATCTGCTTCTTGGAATTGCTGTCTGCATAGAATTTCAATATTTTCTCCCTTTGCTTCTTTTATATCATAAACAGTTGATGAACCAATACTGTAGATGTCACACAGCTTACACATCAAAACACCAGGGTTCATTTTTTTCAACAGTTTCAACTTTATCTTGGATCGATATGGACTGGTGTTTACGTTTGAAGCCATAACTGACACTCTCATAAGTCTTAGAAGCCATAGCTAGGGTTAAATTTAAGCAAAATAAGCTTATGACCAACAAGTGCAGTGTAAAGAATGTAAATAAGCACACCCTACACACAGTGCCATCTGTGGCCGCCTGGTAAACTAGTCTGGTGGCCGCGGTAATTTCAAGTTCCCTCACGTAATTTTGTCCAGACTAAAGGAGGCGCCGAACCATCAGTTGCCGGAAATTCGGTGATGTACCTGTATAAGGTTGATGATGTGTTATAACATACATGACAGAAAACAGTATGCTACTGTATGCATAGGAGAAGATATGTCATAAAATATATGGTACAAGATATAGTGTAAATGGAAGATAATCTGTTATTGCATACATGATAGATGATGTTACAGCATACACAGTGGACAATGATATGTTATAATATACATGGCAGAAGATTATATATCATAGCATACATGTTACATGATAATACAATATAGTGTACATAACAGACGATATAATATACATGGTAAATGATACGTTACAGCAAATATAATACGATATCATATAATATTTATTTATTTATTTTGCTTTGTCGCTTTCTCCCGCCTTTGCGAGGTAGCGCAAGGAAACACGAAAGAAATGGCCCAACCCACCCCCATACACATGTATATACATACACGTCCACACACGCAAATATACATACCTATACATCTCAATGTACACATATATATACACACACAGACACATACATATATACCCATGCACACAATTCACACTGTCTGCCTTTATTCATTCCCATCGCCACCTCGCCACACATAGAATACCATCCCTCTCCCCCCTTATGTGTGCGAGGTAGCGCTAGCAAAAGACAACAAAGGCCCCATTCGTTCACACTCAGTCTCTAGCTGTCATGCAATAATGCCCAAAACCACAGCTCCCTTTCCACATCCAGGCCCCACACAACTTTCCATGGTTTACCCCAGACGTTTCACATGCCCTGATTCAATCCATTGACAGCACGTCAACGACGGTATACCACATCGATCCAATTCACTCTATTCCTTGCCCACCTTTCACCCTCCTGCATGTTCAGGCCCCAATCCCTCAAAATCTTTTTCACTCCATCTTTCCACCTCCAAGTTGGTCCCCCACTTCTCCTCGTTCCCTCCACCTCCGACACATATATCCTCTTGGTCAATCTTTCCTCACTCATTCTCTCCATGTGCCCAAACCATTTCAAAACACCCTCTTCTGCTCTCTCAACCATGCTCTTTTTATTTCCACACATCTCTCTCACCCTTACATTACTTACTCGATCAAACCACCTCACACCACACATTGTCCTCAAACATCTCATTTCCAGCACATCCACCCTCCTGCGCACAACTCTATCCATAGCCCACGCCTTGCAACCATACAACATTGTTGGAACCACTATTCCTTCAAACATACCCATTTTTGCTTTCCGAGATAATGTTCTCGACTTCCACACATTCTTCAAGGCTCCCAGGATTTTCGCCCCCTCCCCCACCCTATGATTCACTTCCGCTTCCATGGTTCCATCCGCTGCCAGATCCACTCCCAGATATCTAAAACACTTTACTTCCTCCAGTTTTTCTCCATTCAAACTTACCTCCCAATTGACTTGACCCTCAACCCTACTGTACCTAATAACCTTGCTCTTATTCACATTTACTCTTAACTTTCTTCTTTCACACACTTCACCAAACTCAGTCACCAGCTTCTGCAGTTTCTCACATGAATCAGCCACCAGCGCTGTATCATCAGCGAACAACAACTGACTCACTTCCCAAGCTCTCTCATCCACAACAGACTTCATACTTGCCCCTCTTTCCAAAACTCTTGCATTCACCTCCCTAACAACCCCATCCATAAACAAATTAAACAACCATGGAGACATCACACACCCCTGCCGCAAACATACATTCACTGAGAATCAATCACTTTCCTCTCTTCCTACATGTACACATGCCTTACATCCTCGATAAAAACTTTTCACTGCTTCTAACAACTTGCCTCCCACACCATACATTCTTAATACCTTCCACAGAGCATCTCTATCAACTCTATCATATGCCTTCTCCAGATCCATAAATGCTACATACAAATCCATTTGCTTTTCTAAGTATTTCTCACATACATTCTTCAAAGCAAACACCTGATCCACACATCCTCTACCACTTCTGAAACCACACTGCTCTTCCCCAATCTGATGCTCTGTACATGCCTTCACCCTCTCAATCAATACCCTCCCATATAATTTACCAGGAATACTCAACAAACTTATACCTCTGTAATTTGAGCACTCACTCTTATCCCCTTTGCCTTTGTACAATGGCACTATGCACGCATTCCGCCAATCCTCAGGCACCTCACCATGAGTCATACATACATTAAATAACCTTACCAACCAGTCGACAATACAGTCACCCCCTTTTTTAATAAATTCCACTGCAATACCATCCAAACCTGCTGCCTTGCCGGCTTTCATCTTCCGCAAAGCTTTTACTACCTCTTCTCTGTTTACCAAATCATTTTCCCTAACCCTCTCACTTTGCACACCACCTCGACCAAAACACCCTATATCTGCCACTCTATCATCAAACACATTCAACAAACCTTCAAAATACTCACTCAATCTCCTTCTCACATCACCACTACTTGTTATCACCTCCCCATTTGCGCCCTTCACTGAAGTTCCCATTTGCTCCCTTGTCTTACGCACTTTATTTACCTCCTTCCAGAACATCTTTTTATTCTCCCTAAAATTCAATGATACTCTCTCACCCAAACTCTCATTTGCCCTCTTTTTCACCTCTTGCACCTTTCTCTTGACCTCCTGTCTCTTTCTTTTATACATCTCCCACTCAACTGCATTTTTTCCCTGCAAAAATTGTCCAAATGCCTCTCTCTTCTCTTTCACTAATAATCTTACTTCTTCATCCCACCACTCACTACCCTTTCTAATCAACCCACCTCCCACTCTTCTCATGCCACAAGCATCTTTTGCGCAATCCATCACTGATTCCCTGAATACATCCCATTCCTCCCCCACTCCCCTTACTTCCATTGTTCTCACCTTTTTCCATTCTGTACTCAGTCTCTCCTGGTACTTCCTCACACAAGTCTCCTTCCCAAGCTCACTTACTCTCACCACCCTCTTCATCCCAACATTCACTCTTCTTTTCTGAAAACCCATACAAATCTTCACCTTAGCCTCCACAAGATATGGATCAGACATCCCTCCAGTTGCACCTCTCAGCACATTAACATCCAAAAGTCTCTCTTTCGCGCGCCTGTCAATTAACACATAATCCAATAACGCTCTCTGGCCATCTCTCCTACTTACATATGTATACTTATGTATATCTCGCTTTTAAACCAGATATTCCCAATCACCAGTCCTTTTTCAGCACATAAATCTACAAGCTCTTCACCATTTCCATTTAGAACACTGAACACCCCATGTATACCAATTATTCCCTCAACTGCCACATAAATAAAATTATATTTATTTATTATACTTTGTCGCTGTCTCCCACGTTTGCGAGGTAGCGCAAGGAAACAGACGAAAGAAATGGCCCAACCCCCCCCCATACACATGTATATACATACGTCCACACACGCAAATATACATACCTACACAGCTTTCCATGGTTTACCCCAGACGCTTCACATGCCCTGCTTCAATCCACTGACAGCACGTCAACCCCGGTATACCACATCGCTCCAATTCACTCTATTCCTTGCCCTCCTTTCACCCTCATGCATGCTCAGGCCCCGATCACACAAAATCTTTTTCACTCCATCTTTCCACCTCCAATTTGGTCTCCCTCTTCTCCTTGTTCCCTTCACCTCCGACACATATATCCTCTTGGTCAATCTTTCCTCACTCATCCTCTCCATGTGCCCAAACCACTTCAAAACACCCTCTTCTGCTCTCTCAACCACGCTCTTTTTATTTCCACACATCTCTCTTACCCTTACGTTACTCACTCGATCAGGCCACCTCACACCACACATTGTCCTCAAACATCTCATTTCCAGCACATCCATCCTCCTGCGCACAACTCTATCCATAGCCCACGCCTCGCAACCATACAACATTGTTGGAACCACTATTCCTTCAAACATACCCATTTTTGCTTTCCGAGATAATGTTCTCGACTTCCACACATTCTTCAAGGCCCCCAGGATTTTCGCCCCCTCCCCCACCCTATGATCCACTTCCGCTTCCATGGTTCCATCTGCTGCCAGATCCACTCCCAGATATCTAAAACACTTCACTTCCTCCAGTTTTTCTCCATTCAAACTCACCTCCCAATTGACTTGACCCTCAACCCTACTGTACCTAATAACCTTGCTCTTATTCACATTTACTCTTAACTTTCTTCTTCCACACACTTTTCCAAACTCAGTCACCAGCTTCTGCAGTTTCTCACATGAATCAGCCACCAGCGCTGTATCATCAGCGAACAACAACTGACTCACTTCCCAAGCTCTCTCATCCCCAACAGACTTCATACTTGCCCCTCTTTCCAAAACTCTTGCATTTACCTCCCTAACAACCCCATCCATAAACAAATTAAACAACCATGGAGACATCACACACCCCTGCCGCAAACCTACATTCACTGAGAACCAATCACTTTCCTCTCTTCCTACATGTACACATGCCTTACATCCTCGATAAAAACTTTTCACTGCTTCTAACAACTTTCCTCCCACACCATATATTCTTAATACCTTCCACAGAGCATCTCTATCAACTCTATCATATGCCTTCTCCAGATCCATAAATGCTACATACAAATCCATTTGCTTTTCTAAGTATTTCTCACATACATTCTTCAAAGCAAACACCTGATCCACACATCCTCTACCACTTCTGAAACCACACTGCTCTTCCCCAATCTGATGCTCTGTACATGCCTTCACCCTCTCAATCAATACCCTCCCATATAATTTACCAGGAATACTCAACAAACTTATACCTCTGTAATTTGAGCACTCACTCTTATCCCCTTTGCCTTTGTACAATGGCACTATGCACGCATTCCGCCAATCCTCAGGCACCTCACCATGAGTCATACACACATTAAATAACCTTACCAACCAGTCAACAATACAGTCACCCCCTTTTTTAATAAATTCCACTGCAATACCATCCAAACCTGCTGCCTTGCCGGCTTTCATCTTCCGCAAAGCTTTCACTACCTCTTCTCTGTTTACCAAATCATTTTCCCTAACCCTCTCACTTTGCACACCACCTCGACCAAAACACCCTATATCTGCCACTCTATCATCAAACACATTCAACAAACCTTCAAAATACTCACTCCATCTCCTTCTCACATCACCACTACTTGTTATCACCTCCCCACTTGCGCCCTTCACCGAAGTTCCCATTTGCTCCCTTGTCTTACGCACTTTATTTACCTCCTTCCAGAACATCTTTTTATTCTCCCTAAAATTTAATGATACTCTCTCACCCCAACTCTCATTTGCCCTTTTTTTCACCTCTTACACCTTTCTCTTGACCTCCTGTCTCTTTCTTTTATACATCTCCCACTCAATTGCATTTTTTCCCTGCAAAAATCGTCCAAATGCCTCTCACTTCTCTTTCACTAATACTCTTACTTCTTCATCCCACCACTCACTACCCTTTCTAATCAACCCACCTCCCACTCTTCTCATGCCACAAGCATCTTTTGCGCAATCCATCACTGATTCCCTAAATTGTTTCTTACATTTCTCATATGTATATATATGTATGTGTGTGTGTGTGTATATGTGCGTATGTATGTGTATGTGTGTGTATGTGTATATGTATATATATATGTATATTATCCCTGGGGATAGGGGTGAAAGAATACTTCCCACGTATTCCTCGCGTGTCGTAGAAAGCGACTAGAGGGGACGGGAGCGGGGGGCCAGAAATCCTCCCCTCCTTGTATTAACTTTCTAAAATGGGAAACAGAAGAAGGAGTCACGCGGGGAGTGCTCATCCTCCTCGAAGGCTCAGAGTGGGGTGCCTAAATGTGTGTGGATGTAACCAAGATGTGAAAAAAGGAGAGATAGGTAGTATGTTTGAGGAAAGGAACCTGGATGTTTTGGCTCTGAGTGAAACGAAGCTCAAGGGCAAAGGGGAAGAGTGGTTTGAGAATGTCTGGGGAGTAAAGTCAGGGGTTAGTGAGAGGACAAGAGCAAGGGAAGGAGTAGCAATACTCCTGCAACAGGAGTTGTGGGAGTATGTGATAGAGTGTAAGAAAGTAAATTCTCGATTAATATGGGTAAAACTGAAAGTTGATGGAGAGAGGTTGGTGATTATTGGTGCATATGCACCTGGGCATGAGAAGAAAGATCAAGAGAGGCAAGTGTTTTGGGAGCAGCTGAATGAGTGTGTTAGTGGTTTTGATGCACGAGACCGGGTCACAGTGATGGGTGATTTGAATGCAAAGGTGAGTAATGTGGCAGTTGAGGGAATAATTGGTATACATGGGGTGTTCAGTGTTGTAAATGGAAATGGTGAAGAGCTTGTAGATTTATGTGCTGAAAAAGGACTGATGATTGGGAATACCTGGTTTAAAAAGCGAGATATACATAAGTATACTTATGTAAGTGGGAGAGATGGCCAGAGAGCGTTATTGGATTACGTGTTAATTGACAGGCGTGCGAAAGAGAGACTTTTGGATGTTAATGTGCTGAGAGGTGCAACTGGAGGGATGTCTGATCATTATCTTGTGGAGGCTAAGGTGAAGATTTGTATGGGTTTTCAGAAAAGAAGAGTGAATGTTGGGGTGAAGAGGGTGGTGAGAGTAAGTGAGCTTGAGAAGGAGACCTGTGTGAGGAAGTACCAGGAGAGACTGAGTACAGAATGGAAAAAGGTGAGAACATAAATAAAATAGTAGTTGAAAAAAAAGGAAGATTAAATTCTCCTATCATTACCTTTATGGTATATGCTCTTAACCAACATTCACAGCTGGGTAGCATATGCAGAATTATTTCTGAAGAGTAAAAATAATTCCATTCAACACAGTCATAGAGAAGACCTAACAGAAAAGTTTAAAGCATTTTAAGATATCAGGAATCTGGTCAAGTTATTATGTGTAGCTCTGGCCATTTGAACAAAAAGCCATTAAAGCAATAATCTACAGAATTCAATTAAGGTACTAACTAATCAAAATCAAGTTACTCTTCTGATATTAAACTTCTCCGACAATCTTTGGTAACTTCCAATGTCAAACTTCTCCGACAATCTTTGGTAATTCTTCCAATACAGAACTTGTCCGATAACCTTTGGTAGCTCTTCCAATATCAAACTTCTCTGACCATCTTATCTACAATAAATATAACTGAAGTACAGTATTATATCCTCTTACACAGCTGCATAACCAATGCATAATTTTCATATACAACTGTTCCTTCACATCTCTACATAATCCTCCTTGATAACATCCCTTCATATCCATATACTCCCTCAATCTATCTTTCCATATCCCTTACAGTGTCTTACCTTCTCAGAAGAGTCCTTGTATTTCTCAAGGTCAGTGGAAATTTCACATATCCCAGATTCCAAGCATCTTTGAGCTAGGATACGCCCAATGTTTTCTGCAGCATTGACGCTAGTGGTGGAATAGAGATGTTGTTTAATACTCCACTCATGGGTTGAGGCAGAGACAACAGTGATCCCAGTGTGATGCTCCACCCATCCTTTAATATGCCGATTACTTTGCTCCAGATGTAATCTGTAAAGATAAATGTGATCTTTCTTAAGTGACATCCATTACCAAGTCAGAAGAGAATTTGACTATCATCAAATAAAAAGCCTTAAGCATAATGTATAATCAACAATCTTAGGCTTATCTGAAACTGTATTCAGTCAATGTGAACTCTCATGATCCCAAGTTATGTATGCTATCCTCCTACTCAAGGTCTAGCCTGTCACAGCTTTTACCCATCTGCTAATGGCTAGCTTCAGAAATGTATGTACTTTCTGTGATACATGTCTCGTAAATGGGATACATGTACAATTTCCAACCAAAATTATCCTAAATAGTTTACCTGGAACTTGTTTGTGACGCATAATTCTGCATGAAATCAAAAGATGAAAAGAAAACCTAACAATTAGCAGTATATGTAGCATACCATAGCTTGTGTTCTTTCATACTTGTTTGCAATTCCCATGTCAGGCATGTGTACGAGTCGGAAGGGAGGAGAGTGATTGGTTTCCAGTGAAGGTCAGTCTGTGGCAGGGGTGTGTGATGTCCCTATGGTTGTCTAATTTGTTTATGAATGGGGTGGTTAGGGAGGTAAATGCAAGAGTTTTGGAGAGAGGGGTGAGAATGCAGTTCGCTGGGGATGAGATGGCCTGGGAAGAGGGGCAGTTGCTGTTCGCCGGTGGCCAATTAGAGTGAGAAACTGCAGAAGTTAGTGATTAAGTTTGGAAAGCAAAGTTGAAAGCAAATGTGAATAAAAGCAGTATCATTAGGTTCAGTAGGGTTGAGGGACAAATTAACTGGGATGTAAGTTTGAATGGATAAAAACTGGAGGAAGTAGAGTGTTTTACATGGCTGGGAGTGGATTAGCAGCGAATGGAACCATGAAAGTGGAGTGACTCGCAGGGTGGGGGAGGGGGTGAAGGTTCTGGGAGTGATGAAGAATGTGTGGAAGGAGAAAATGTTATCTCAGAGAGCAATAATGGGTATGACTGAAGTAACAGCAGATCCAACGATACCATATTGCTGCGAGGCATGGAAAATAAATAGGTTTGTACAGTGGAGGGTGGATGTGTTGGAAACAAAACATTTGGGGACACTATGTGGTATGAGGTGGTTTGATCGAGTATGTAATGAAAGGGTAAGAGAGATGTGTGGAAATAAAGTGTAGTTTTGAGAGAAGAGGGTGTGTTGAAATGGTTCAGACATACGGAGAGAATAAGTGAGGAAAGATTGACAAAGAGGATAAATGTGTCAGAGGTGGAGGGAACGAGGAGAAGTGGGAGACCAAATTGGAGGTGGAAGGATGGAGTGAAAAAGATTGTGGGTGATCAAGACCTGAACATACAGAAGGATGAGAGGTGTGCAAGGAATAGAGTGAACTGGAACGATGTGGTAGATGGGGTTGACGTGCAGTCAATGGACTGAACCAGGGCATGTGAAATGTCTGGGGCAAACCATGGAAAGGACTCTGGGGTCTGGATGTGGATTAGAAACTGTGGCTTCAGTGCATTACACATGACAGCTAGAGACAGTGCGAAAGAATAAGGCCTTTTTTGCCTGTTATCCTGGTGCTACCTGGCTGTTGTAGGGGGTAGCGATGCTGTATCCTGTGGGGCGGAGTAGCACCAAGAATGGATGAAGGCAAGCAAGTATGAATATGTACATATTTTTTTTTTTTTTTTTTGCTTTGTCGGTCTCCCACGTTTGCGAGGTGGTGCAAGGAAACAGACGAAAGAAATGGCCCAACCCACCCCCATACACATTTATATACATACGTCCACACAAGCAAATATACATACCTACACAGCTTTCCATGGTTTACCCCAGACGCTTCACATGCCTTGATTCAATCCACTGACAGCACGTCAACCCCGGTATACCACATCGCTCCAATTCACTCTATTCCTTGCCCTCCTTTCACCCTCCTGCATGTTCAGGCCCCGATCACACAAAATCTTTTTCACTCCATCCTTCCACCTCCAATTTGGTCTCCCTCTTCTCCTCGTTCACTCCACCTCCGACACATATATCCTCTTGGTCAATCTTTCCTCACTCATTCTCTCCATGTGCCCAAACCATTTCAAAACACCCTCTTCTGCTCTCTCAACCATGCTCTTTTTATTTCCACACATCTCTCTTACCCTTACGTTACTTACTCGATCAAACCACCTCACACCACACATTGTCCTCAAACATCTCATTTCCAGCACATCCATCCTCCTGCGCACAACTCTATCCATAGCCCACGCCTCGCAACCATACAACATTGTTGGAACCACTATTCCTTCAAACATACCCATTTTTGCTTTCTGAGATAAAGTTCTCGACTTTCACACATTCTTCAAGGCTCCCAGAATTTTCGCCCCCTCCCCCACCCTATGATCCACTTCCGCTTCCATGGTTCCATCCGCTGCCAGATCCACTCCCAGATATCTAAAACGCTTCACTTCCTCCAGTTTTTCTCCATTCAAACTCACCTCCCAATTGACTTGACCCTCAACCCTACTGTACATAATAACCTTGCTCTTATTCACATTTACTCTTAACTTTCTTCTTCCACACACTTTACCAAACTCAGTCACCAGCTTCTGCAGTTTCTCACATGAATCAGCCACCAGCGCTGTATCGTCAGCGAACAACAACTGACTCACTTCCCAAGCTCTCTCATCCCCAACAGACTTCATACTTGCCCCTCTTTCCAAAACTCTTGCATTCACCTCCCTAACAACCCCATCCATAAACAAATTAAACAACCATGGAGACATCACACACCCCTGCCGCAAACCTACATTCACTGAGAACCAATCACTTTCCTCTCTTCCTACACGTACACATGCCTTACATCCTCGATAAAAACTTTTCACTGCTTCTAACAACTTGCCTCCCACACCATATATTCTTAATACCTTCCACAGAGCATCTCTATCAACTCTATCATATGCCTTCTCCAGATCCATAAATGCTACATACAAATCCATTTGTCTTTGTATATGTATATATGTTTATGTATATGTGTATATGTTGATATGTATATGTATGTATATGTGCGTGTATGGGCATTTATGTATATATATGTCTGTTTCCTGGTGTTACCTCGCTGATGCGGAAAACAGCAATCAAGTATAATAAAAAATAACAGAATGAAAGAAGAAAGT
This sequence comes from Panulirus ornatus, assembly GCF_036320965.1. Lineage (NCBI taxonomy): Eukaryota > Metazoa > Arthropoda > Malacostraca > Decapoda > Palinuridae > Panulirus > Panulirus ornatus. The sequence goes on along the minus strand of NC_092240.1, from coordinate 56,346,653 downwards.
GTCCTAAATTGTGCTGTGTATGTGTGTGTGTGTGTGTGTGTGTGTGTGTGTGTGTGTGTGTGTGTGTGAGAGTGTGATTGGGGAGGATGGAAGAAGTGAGGGAATTTAAGTATCTCGAAGCTGTCTTGGGTAAGTGTGGTGATACAGAGGGAAAGATAAGAGAGAGAGCAATACAGGGTAGAAGAGTCATTGGGTCCCTTAACAGAATAATGAAGGTCAAAGGTGTTAGTATGGAAGTGAAGAGAGGATTAAAGGACAGCATAGTCCTCCCAACCCTGACCTATGCAGCCAAAACATCGACATGGAATGAGGCACAAAGGTCAAGAATCCAAGCTGTATTTACATGAGAAAGACGGATAACAGTAGGCCAAATTGGCCCATTACTGGGTCGTCTGAAAAAAAAAGGATTAAATTCCACTAACCACATTTTTAAGATATCATCGAATCCTGCTGCTGCACATTAGCCTTCTAGTGTCCCCATTACTGCTGTTGTTTGTATGTTTATTTCTGGCTTTTTCTCAAAGTATCCCTGAATTTATAAAACATTTGTCTAAACATATTTCGAAGGTATTGATAGTTTTAACATTCACTACCCTGACGGCAACTTATTCCAGTGCTCAGCACAACAATAAGAAAAAAAGCTTTTTCCCTTGTTTGTACTACATCTTTCAGCTTTTAGTTTTACTCCATTTGTCCCAGTAACCATATTTTTTTGTATCTTGAAAAGATGCTTGAGGTTCACTTTATCGAACTTGTTCAGAATTTTGAACACTTGGATTATGTCGCCGTAAAGTCTACATTCTTTAAGGGAGAAGAGATCTAATTGTTTTAGCCTCTCTTTGTATGCCAAATTTCTAAAGGTTGGGATCAATTTTGTCATGTGTCTTTGTACTTGCTCTAATCTTTCCTCATCTTTTTATAGTTTGGGAACCAAAACTGGACTGCATATTCAAGGTGTGGTCTTATTATTGAATTATAGTGTGAGAATTGTTGCTGATGTCTTACGATCTATGTTCCTGGCTATGAAACCTAACATTTGGTTACCATTTCTATTTGCTGCATGGCAATGTTTAGTGTATTTCACATTGTTGCTAATGACAACTCTAAGGTCCTTTTCTTCATTTACTTCAGTTAGAGAGTGTCTGAATATTTTGTAGTCATAACGTATATTCTTGTCTCTAAAGTGCATAACTTTACACCTGTCTACATTAAACTTCATTTGCCTTCTGTCTGACCACTCTGCTAGTAAATTAAGATCTCTTTGAATCATTTCACAGTCCCACCTGTTGACAGCTCTACCTCCTAGTTTAGTATTGTCAGTAAATTTGGAGATCTTAGATATGAGACCGAGTTCTAGGTGATTAATGTACATCAAGAAAAGAACAGGGCCTAGGACCACCCCCTGTGGCACACTACTCATTACGTCTAGCCAATGAGGCTTCACTGTTTAATGCTACACAATGCTTTCTTCCTGTAAGCCAGTCTCTGATCTATTTACAGTTTTTCACAGATTCTGTGTGCTTTGAGTTTGTGTAAAAGTCTCTTGTGAGGTACTTTAAAACCTTTTGAAAATCTAAATATACTTCATCAGACGGTAATTTTTCATCCCAAATCTCATAACTAAAAAATTCCAGCACAGTCGTCAGGCCGGATCTTATATAGCAGAAACTGTGTTGGTTGTCTGATATAATTCTGTGTTCTTCTAGAAAGTGACAATTTTATCTTGTATCATTTTTTCAATAACTTTACCTAATACTGACACAAGGCTAATTGAGCAGTAGTTCAAGGCACACTTTTTGTCTCTTCTTTATATATAGAAGTAACATTTGCTAGTTTCCAGTCAGTTGGCATCTGGCCATCCGATAAAGATTTGCTTAATATTTTGGTTATGGGGTATATCAGCCATCTCCTGACCTCCTTTACAAATCTTGGAGCTAAGTTATCTGGGCCACTGGATTTGTTAGGATTTAATTGGTCCAGGTACTTAAGTACTTCAGAGTTCTTTATTTCTCTAACCTTCAACTCTTCATCAGATCCTTGAAACATTTTCATTGGTTGCGGTATTTGAGATGTTTCTTCAATTGTGAATACAGAGTTATAAAAATAATTTAGTATGGTAGCCATCTCCTTGTCGTCAGTAGTGTGTCATGTTCATTTCGTAATAGTCCAATTCCCTTTTACTGTCTTCCTATTTGAGGAGAGCACGTCATGTGACTGGGTGGAATGAAGAATGAAAGGGTGTATGAGATGTGGTGTGGCAAGGAATGCAAAGGGAGTGAATTGTGGAGTGGTAGAATGGGTGAAATGTAATACTCTGAGGGTGAAAGGAGGGCAAGGAATTGAGTGAATTGGAGCGATGTGGTATACCGGGGTTGACGTGCTGTCAGTGGATTGAATCAAGGCATGTGAAGCGTCTGGGGTAAGCTATGGAAAGCTGTGTAGGTATGTATATTTGCGTGTGTGGACGTATGTATATACATGTGTATGGGGGGGTTGGGCCATTTCTTTCGTCTGTTTCCTTGCGCTACCTCGCAAACGCGGGAGACAGCGACAAAGTATAATAAATAAAATAGTTTAGGCATATGGAAAGAATGCAAGACTGGGAGTTTACAAGGAGAGTGCATGATAGTAGAATCAAAGAGGTTGGTGAGGGAGGAAGACCACTTGTGACGTGGGGAAATTGAGTGGAAAAATACCGAAGGGAAATAACTGTGGAAGAATGCAAAGAATGGTGTATGCAAGGGAGGCATGAAAGGACAAGCATAAGTGAAGACTCTTTTGCCAAAATGCAAGGCTAGCACATGGTGTTCACTGCATGAAAATCTAGAGTTACGAAGAATGAGCTGTATGAGTTAAGTGTTGTCAAGTGTCATGTATGACAAGGAGAGATTGTTTGAGGACAGAATGCCAGTAGCCCATGTGTGGATCATGCAGAAAGAAAAGACAGCTAACTGGGTCAGAGGAGTGCAACTTGACAACCACTGAAATGCTGACCCACTCTGTAGCTGTCACTAAACCTCCTGATACCTAGGCAGGGAGTACTAGTAATATACCTCCCTAGTCATTGGCTGCCTACCAACTATTACCTACAAATTATACATGAAAGCCATTATGCATTTAAGTCATTGTCATTCTACTACAGGTTATAAAAAAAAATGCACTGAAAGAACTATCACACTTGGCAACACTTTCCAAAAAAAATCCATAAAAAATCTGGGAACTTACTACAATAATCAAATACATCTGTATTACACCAGAGGAAATCTAATCAACATCACCAATGCACAAGTGTCATACTTTGTGTGGAGTAATTCACATTTCTTCAATCAGAAACTGATGTACAAATCATCAATATTAATTGCTTAATACAAAATCAGGATAAATCATCATTTAGCATAGGTGTTTTAAAAGTACTGTACTAAACAGGCATTCATTAATTATATGTAGTGACAGTTTCATCAATATTCTATGGAACATCTACAGTAATATACAGAGCATTACATACTTACACATAAGATAAAACCTGTATTTCTACATACTTGTACCAATTCTTAGGTGGTGAAGCCTCTAGATCCCAGCCTTGTGGTTTACGAGCAAGCCGCAACATCTCCATACTTCGAGGGTTGCGGTTGATAAAATCTGGATTTACCTTATCATTTTCCCCACACATCACACCATGTGTACTTCGAGAGAGAGACAGCTGAAGAAAAAGACCTGCAAAACATCAACAGTATTCTCTGGGGCATTCTAAGGAATGCAATGTCAAGCCCCTTAAAATACAGTCAATCTCTTTCACCCTAAATCCTTATGATCATATGATGCACTATATATTAAGCTTAAAGAGTGAATTACCTATGCCCTATTTTAATGCAAATTTTCTTAAAGTGCACTTTAAAAAAATCTAACACTGACTTATAGAAGGTACATCAATGTGTGTTATAAAGTCAAATAATCTATCATTATGGCAGTATCACTTGTTCAACATTAAACTGAAATATGAAAATACACAATACTTACACCAATAGATTTTATGGAACACACACATAAATGTGATAAAATATGAGAGGGTGGAACGGAAAAAATTAACCATTCCTGAGTCATGGACGTTAACTCTCATGGTTGTCCCTACTCAACATAATCCTGACAGATCACTTTCGAGTTTGTAGGCTATAGCTCTTGTGGGTTTAAGAAATCTACTAAACAGCACGATTCAAAAATAATAAAAAGGACAGTTTCTGCTGGCCCAGTTACTGCTGACCCACTTGGTGGTCAGCAGACACCAACCAGGGAGAGACACATGGATGCTGACACAAGTACGAGTATCACTTCTTTGAGCTAAACATGTTCTTACATTCCCCTGCCTGACACACAATGCTATCATTCCTTTCTAAGGTATGACTCAGGATACAGTTCTGCAGTATTATGTCTCCAGATGCAAGGTTTGGAGGTGTGGCACATGTCTGCCTGCTGCTTCCCACCACTTCAGTGTGGAGAGCAGTCACTACAGGACCCTCATACCTCATCTTCCCCTCCAACAGTCAATGTAACATTTTCTTCCTTCGTCAGTCTTTTGATCTTCATTATGTTCCTTTAAGTCAGGTCTACACACACACTTGTGGAGCTCTGACTGATATCATTTGTTCCTTCAACATTTATTTTAACCTGAGATGGACAAGACTGGGGGAGGTTATATGGGCCTGCTACTCGTCCCTCACATATGTTCTACAACTGGTATGAACTTACGTCTTCCCTGATCTTCTTAACTATCTCTACTATCGACTTCTTTATCCTTACATCAATCAAAAGCCAAATCGTGCCACATTAGCGTTAGTGTAATTCTCCACAGTACAAATTCATTGCCAGAATTGCCTTGGATGTGCGCCTGCAAGTGTGATATTATCTTAATCAGTCTCACGCAGTTCCCTCGTACCGACCCCAACTATCCACATCACATCTGGACATTTGTGCTTGAAATGAATAGCTTGCTCACGTAAAACTACCAAAACCTACTTCTAAATGGTCTTAACATGGTCGTTAATGAGCGGGCAGTGGCCATGACCGGATTAAATGTGTTCACCAACATGATGCCAGCCAGCTGGTGATGATGATGGCGGCGGCCAGCTGGTGATGGTGACCACAATCTATGTTCGTACATGTGTCAGCCAGGTGGTGACCACACTACTGCATGTGTCAGAACACCTGCTGCTGCTACACCACATAAGAACGAGAAATATATAGTCGTTCTCAATCAAATCATAATTATTTCTTTATTCTTATAGTTAGGTCCCAAATACCAATCACGTCATATACCATTTCTTTTTTATGAAATGATTTAAATCATAAGAATAATAAAATAACCAACACACAGATACAAGACCTAATTTACTTAAGGAGACAAATGAAAACACAATTGTGACTTGTGTACATGTAAAGTAACAGTAAAGTCATATACCACCGCCCATCTCCAATGGTTTTTTATACAGTGTTTTATATAATTCCTTGTATGTCTAAATTAATGAAGTATACGAGAATAATATAGTTTGTACCATGCAAAATGCTTCCTTTGTAATGGTTCCGCGACATTTGCTCCACACATACACACAGACACACACACACACACACATATATATATATATATATATATATATATATATATATATATATATATATATATATATATATATGAAAAATTTCAATTTTCATTTGGTCGAGCCATGTATACATAGGCCGCCTCCCTATAATTCTTTGGGGAGTGGGGTGGGGTGGGTGAGGTCTTAATCAGTTCTATATTTATTGTATTATAATGATGATAATAATGATAATGTTACTAATGATGGTATTGATAATAAGACAAGTTTGAGCTGAGAATGATCAAATTATTCAGTATCATTTTTGTTATATTAATGGAACCATTACACACATTTATATGTAAACAAACCACTGGGTCTTTTCCAAGCTTTTCGATAAGTGAATGAAAACAAGGTAATAATAATAATAATAATAATAATAATAATAATTATAATAATAATGATAATAATAATAATAATGATAATAACAATAATAATAATGGTGCACTTGTTAGATAAAGTCGTCCATGATCATGTTTGGGAAGTGTAGAGGAAATCTATCTGGTGTAATCTTGATTACCTTAGTTGTAGCTACGGCTCAGGTTAACAACCATGTTTTGGGAAAACCTACTAACTCTCATTAGAAAGAAATTTGTCAGTTCCAGCCTTATATAATTGCTAAGGTGAGGATTATTTTGACAAATACTGATGTTCTTTTAATGACAAAGTTTGTCGTAAGTATGTTAGGGATTCTACTGCTGCACTCTCTCATCCCTCATTCCATGTCATAGATTTAATGAGTGCTGTCTAGAAAACCTAAATTTATTCTTGGAATAGAGAAGGTTAAGGAAGGAGTTTGTAGTGAGAAGGTTGTCACTCATTAGTCCTTTTTCTGGCCAGAATTGTTGTTGTTGGTTGTTAGTGCCATGGTGGGAAGCTAAGGCTTATGCCACTTGTTTCTTGTTTGCTTTTTAAAACTTCAGAAGACAGAAATTATGGTAATACTTATTTTCGGTTTTTGTTTGCAAAGTTTAGGACGACAAGTGGTAAGGCCGGCTTAGGGCCAGAAGACAGACTCCTCACAGGACAATATGTAAAGACACCAGTTCAAGGCAGTCTTCACCTCAATATAACTAAAGGTTTAAGGTCAGATGTAGCTTAAGTTTTTGAATGAACATTAACTTGCATTGCTGTCATCTTGTCCTCTGGGGCGTTAGTAGCACTATAACCCCTGTTGACATAGACAAGCTCTTGTGTCTTAACCTTTCTTGTACAAGAAATATAATTGTATTAAGATGAATATATGACATGGAGGTGGGAGTTTACCGACAAGATTGGTACCTCATCTTTGCATTGATTAAAGTTACAATTACTGTTTCTAAAGACATGAATTATTTATAGATGTCCTAATGATGGGTAACAATATATATATATATATATATATATATATATATATATATATATATATATATATAAATGTGTGTCTGTGTTTGTAATACATGTGTATGGAATGGGTTGGGCCATTCGTTGTCTGTTTCCATGCTCTTCTTTGCTGAAGTGGGAGACGGCAATTAATTATAATATTTTATTTATTTATTTTATTACACTTTATCGCTGTCTCCAGCGTTAGCGAGGTAGTGCAAGGAAACAGATGAAAGAATGGCCAAACCCACCCACATGCACATGTATATACATACACGTCCACACATGCTTATATACATACCTGTACATCTCAGCATATACATATATATACACACACAGACATATACATTTATACACATGTACATAATTCATACTGTCTGCCCTTATTCATTCCCATCACCACCGTGCCACACATGAAATGAACCCCCCCCCCCCGCATGTGCACGAGATAGCGCTAGGAAAAGCCAACAAAGGCCATATTCGTTCACACTCAGTCTCTAGCTGTCATGTATAATGCACCGAAACCGCAGTTCGCTTTCCACATCCAGGCCCCACAAAACTTTCCATGGTTCACCCCAGATGCTTCACATTCCCTGGTTCAATCCATTGACAGCACGTTGACCCCGGTATACCATATCGTTCCAATTCACTCTATTCCCTGCAGACCTTGCACCCTTCTGCCTGTTCAGGCCCCGATCACTCAAAATCTTTTTCACTCCATCTTTCCACCTCCAATTTGGTCTCCCTCTTCTCCTCGTTCCCTCCACCTCTGACACATATATCCTCTTTGTCAATCATTCCTCATTCATTTTCTCCATGAGGTGATAACAAGTTGTGGGGATGTGAGAAGGAGATGGAGTGAGTATTTTGAAGGTTTGTTGAATGCGTTTGATGATAGAGTGGCAGATATAGGGTGTTTTGGTCGAGATGGTGTGCAAAGTGAGAGGGTTATGGAGAATGATTTGGTAAACAGAGGAGAGGTAGTAAAAGCTTTGCGTGAAAGCCGGCAAGGCAGCAGGTTTGGATGGTATTGCAGTGGAATTTATTAAAAAAGGGTGTGACTCTGTTGTTGACTGGTTGGTAAGGTTATTTAATGTATGTATGACTCATGGTGATGTGCCTGAGGATTGGCGGAATGCTTGCATAGTGCCATTGTACAAAGGCAAAGGGGATAAGAGTGAGTGCTCAAATTACAGAGGTATACGTTTGTTGAGTATTCTTGGGAAATTATATGGGAGGGAATTCATTGAGAGGGTGAAGGCATGTACAGAGCATCAGATTAGGGAAGAGCAGTGTGGTTTCAGAAGTGGTAGAGGATGTGTGGATCAGGTGTTTGCTTTGAAAAATGTATGTGAGAAATATTTAGAAAAGCAAATGGATTTGTTTGTAGCATTAATGGATCTGGAGAAAACATATGATAGAGTTGGTAGAGATGCTCTATGGAAGATATTAAGAATATATGGTGTGGGAGGCAAGTTGTTAGAAGCAGTGAAAAGTTTTTATCGAGGATGTAAGGCATGTGTACGTGTAGGAAGAAAGGAAAGTGAATGGTTCTCAGTGAATGTAGGTTTGTGGGAGGGGTGTGTGATGTCTCCATGGTTGTTTAATTTGTTTATGGCTGGGGTTGTTAGGGAGTTGAAGGCAAGAGTTTTGGAAAGAGGGTCAAGTATGCAGTCTGTTGTGGATGAGAGAGCTTGGAAAGTGAGTCAGTTGTTGTTCGCTGATGATACAGCGCTGATGGCTGATTCGGGTGAGAAACTGCAGAAGCTGGTGACTGAGTTTGGTAAAGTGTGTGAAAGAAGAAAGCTGAGAGTAAATGTGAATAAGAGCAAGGTTATTAGGTACAGTAGGGTTGAGGGACAAGTCAATTGGGAGGTAAGTTTGAATGGAAAAAACTTGAGGAAGTGAAGTGTTTTAGATATCTGGGAGTGGATTTGGCTGTGGATGGAACCATGGAAGTGGAAGTGAATCATAGGGGTGGGGGAGGGGGCGAAAGTTCTGGGAGCATTGAAAAATGTGTGGAAGTCGAGAACGTTATCTTGGAAAGCAAAAATGGGCATGTTTGAAATAGTGGTTTCAACAATGTTATATGGTTGCGAGACGTGGGCTATGGATAGAGTAGTGCGCAGGAGGATGGATGTGCTGGAAATGAGATGTTTGAGGACAATATGTGGTGTGAGGTGGTTTGATCGAGTAAGTAATGAAAGGGTAAGAGAGATGTGTGGTAACAAAAAAAAGTGTGGTTGAGAGGGCAGAACTGTAATAATAAATATAGAATATATGAGGAGGTTTGATCGAGTAAGTAATGAAAGTAAATCCAAAAAGCACCATTGAAGAATATGTGGAAGGTGAGAACGTTATCTTGGAGCAAAGATGGGTATGTTTGAAGGAATAATGGTTCCAACAATGTTATAAGGTTGTGAGGCATGGGCTATAGATAGGGTGGTGCGGAGGAGGGTGGATGCTTTGGAAATGAAATGAGGACAATATATGGTGTGAGGTGGTTTGGCTGAGTAAGTAATGAAGGGGTAAGAGAGATGTGTGGTAATAAAAAGAGTGTGGTTGAGAAAGCATGGTTTGGACACATGGAGAGAATGAGTGAGGAAAGATTGACAAAGAGGATATATGTGTCAGAGGTGGAGGGAACAAGAAGTGGGGGACCAAATTGGAGGTGGAAGGATGGAGTGAAAAAGGTTTTGAGCAATTGGGGCCAGAACATACAGGGGGGTGAAAGGCATGCAAGGAATAGAGTAAATTGGAACAATGTGGTATACCGGGGTCAACGTGCTGTCAATGGATTGAACCAGGGCATGTGAAGCGTCTAGGGTAAACCATGGAAAGTTTAGTGGGGCCTTGATATGGAAAGGGAGCTGTGGTTTTGGTGCTGTACACATGACAGCTAGAGACTGAGTGTGAACAAATGTGGCCTTTGTTGTCTTTTCCTAGTGCTACCTCATTGGGTGTATGTGTGTCATTTCATTTCCAGCAAGATAGTGCCAGGAAAAGGCAAAAAGGCCACATTCATTCCCACTCCATCTCTAACTGTCATGTGTAATGCACCGAGACCACAGCTCTCTTTCCACATCCAGGCCCCACACACCTTTCCATGGTTTACCCCAGACGCTTCACATCTGGTTCAATCCACTGACAGCATATCAACCCCGGTATACCACATCGTTCCAATTCACTCTCTTCCTTGCACACCTTTCACCCCCCTGTATGTTGAGGCCCTGATCGCTCAAAATCTTTTTCACTCCATCCTTCCACCTCCAACTTGGTCTCCTGCTTCTCCTTATTCCTTTCACCTCTGACACATATATCCTCTTTGTCAGTCTTTCCTCACTCATTCTGTCCATGTGTCCAAACCATTTCAATACACTCTCTTCTGCTTTCTCAACCACACTCCTTTTATTACCACACATCTCTCTTACCCTTTCATTACTTACTCAGTCAAACCACCTCACACCACATGTTGTCCTCAAGCATTTCATTTCCAAAACATCCACCCTCCTCTGCACAACCCTATCTATAGCCCACGCCTCACAACCATATAACATTGTTGGAACCATTATTCCTTCAAACATGCCCATTTTTGCTTTCCAAGATAACGTTCTCACCTTCCACACATTCTTTAACGCTGCTTTTTGGATTTACTGCTTACTCCAGGATACCAAGAAGAACATACGTAATCAAAATGAAGTTGAACTAAAGCAGAACATAAGGTTTTTTAATTTTCTGATTAAAGCCATTTGCTTGTCTGTATAAGAATTTTAATCTTGCATATATTCTATTGAGTATGAACCGACAGTTTAACTCCCCAGAGGCACATTGGTCCAAATAAACACTTAGATACTTCAGTAACTTTACTCCTTTTATTACCTGACCATTACATATTATTGCAAAATTATTTACTTTCTCTAGTTTTCTTTTAGATCCTACTATCATAACTTTGGTTTTTCTTTGGTGAAGAGACAGTTTGTTATTGATCATCCAGTTATTACATGATTCAAGTTCTTTTCCTTTCCTATTTGAGATAACATTAGCATCCTTGTGCGATACAGTTAGAATGCTGTCATCAGTATAATGAAGAAGTTGGCATGAGACACTAATTTTCTTGTCATTTACATAGCATAGAAATAATAGTGGTCTTGAAATACTTCCCTGTGGAACTCCACAAGATACACTACAAGGCTCAGAATAACAGTTATCAATTTAAACTACCTGATTCCTTCCAGTCAGATGAGTTGAACCATTTCACAGACTTTATCTCCATTGCTTTTAATTTTTCACACAAAATGTGATGATCAACTGTGTCCAATGCTTTTTGTAGGTCCAAAAGTAGAAGTCCTGTATAATTTCCTTTTGATATATCAGTTCTAAGTAAGTCTAAAAGGTAGACCAAACATGTATTTGTGGGGTACTTTCCCCTGAATCCTGACTGAAAATTGTATATAATATTATTTGACATTAGGTAATTTTGCTAATTGATCATAAACAACCCCTCCCATTTTGATAAATTATCAGTGGTTCTCCCATCTCAAATGATTGTTGGCAATGCCAGCTGCCAAAGAGGAAAACTTACTGGCCTTCCCGTTTCGATGTTACTTCATTCAGGTAGGCTTTTCTGATTTTTTATGAGTGAATATAAGGAGTTGTTAAATACTCTGTATGGGAACAAAGGAATATGTTCAGTTGGCTGTTGCTTACACAGAAGAGGGAATAATAGCAAGAAGCAACTTTTAGACATGAATCTACTATAACATAACATCACAACACAGTTATTTTTTCCTACATGTCATACCACTTAGGCTGTGTAGGAAATTTTACAGTACAGAAAGAGGTACCTATGAATGCAACTTTTCCGCATCAGGCTAACAGCTTATTACAAGCATATGAGTTTGTTTTACACCCCTATGAACCAGGGCATGTGAAGCATCTGGGGTGAGCCATGGAAAGGTCTGTGGGGCCTGAGTGTGGATAGGGAGCTGTGGTTTCGGGGCATTACACATGACAGCTAGAGACTGAGTGTGAACGAATGTGACCTTTTTGTCTGTTTTCCTGGCACTACCTCGCGAAAGCAGGGGGTAGCGATGCTGTTTTCCTGTGGGATGGGGTAGTGACAGGAATGGATAAAGGCGAGTATAAATATGTACATGTGTATGTATGTATTCTCTGTGTATGTTTAAGTTGATATGTATATGTATGTATGTGGGCGTTTATGTATATGTATGTGTATGTGAGTGGATGGGCCATTCTTCATCCGTTTCCTGGTGCTACCTCACTGATGCGGGGAAGCAGCGATTATGTATAATGAAAAAATATTTGGAAAGAGGGGCAAGTATGAAGTCTGTTGGGGATGAGAGAGCTTGGGAAGTGAGTCAGTTGTTGTTCGCTGATGATACAGCGCTGGTGGCTGATTCATGTGAGAAACTGCAGAAGCTGGTGACTGAGTTTGGTAAAGTGTGTGGAAGAAGAAAGTTAAGAGTAAATGTGAATAAGAGCAAGGTTATTAGGTACAGTAGGGTTGAGGGTCAAGTCAATTGGGAGGTGAGTTTGAATGGAGAAAAACTGGAGGAAGTGAAGTGTTTTAGATATCTGGGAGTGGATCTGGCAGCGGATGGAACCATGGAAGCGGAAGTGGATCATAGGGTGGGGGAGGGGGCGAAAATTCTGGGGGCCTTGAAGAATGTGTGGAAGTCGAGAACATTATCTCGGAAAGCAAAAATGGGTATGTTTGAAGGAATAGTGGTTCCAACAATGTTGTATGGTTGCGAGGCGTGGGCTATGGATAGAGTTGTGCGCAGGAGGATGGATGTGCTGGAAATGAGATGTTTGAGGACAATGTGTGGTGTGAGGTGGTTTGATCGAGTGAGTAACGTAAGGGTAAGAGAGATGTGTGGAAATAAAAAGAGCGTGGTTGAGAGAGCAGAAGAGGGTGTTTTGAAGTGGTTTGGGCACATGGAGAGAATGAGTGAGGAAAGATTGACCAAGAGGATATATGTGTCGGAGGTGGAGGGAACGAGGAGAAGAGGGAGACCAAATTGGAGGTGGAAAGATGGAGTGAAAAAGATTTTGTGTGATCGGGGCCTGAACATGCAGGAGGGTGAAAGGAGGGCAAGGAATAGAGTGAATTGGAGCGATGTGGTATACCGGGGTTGACGTGCTGTCAGTGGATTGAATCAAGGCATGTGAAGCGTCTGGGGTAAACCATGGAAAGCTGTGTAGGTATGTATATTTGCGTGTGTGGATGTATGTATATACATGTGTATGGGGGGGGGGGGTTGGGCCATTTCTTGCGTCTGTTTCCTTGCGCTACCTCGCAAACGCGGGAGACAGCGACAAAGTATAAAAAAAAAAAAAAAAAAAAAAATATATATATATATATATATATATATATATATATATATATATATATATATATATATATATATATATATATATAAAATGCAATTGAGTGGGAGATGTATAAAAGAAAGAGACAGGAGGTCTAGAAAAAGGTGCAAGAGGTGAAAAAGAGGGCAAATGAGAGTTGGGGTGAGAGAGTATCATTAAATTTTAGGGAGAATAAAAAGATGTTCTGGAAGGAGGTAAATAAAGTGCGTAAGACAAGGGAGCAAATGGGAACTTCAGTGAAGGGCACAAATGGGGAGGTGATAACAAATAGTGGTGATGTGAGAAGGAGATGGAGTGAGTATTTTGAAGGTTTGTTGAATGTGTTTGATGATAGAGTGGCAGATATAGGGTGTTTTGGTCGAGGTGGTGTGCAAAGTGAGAGGGTTAGGGAAAATGATTTGGTAAACAGAGAAGAGGTAGTAAAAGCTTTACGGAAGATGAAAGCCGGCAAGGCAGCAGGTTAGGATGGTATTGCAGTGGAATTTATTAAAAAAGGAGGTGACTGTATTATTGACTGGTTGGTAAGGTTATTTAATGTATGTATGACTCATGGTGAGGTGCCTGAGGATTGGCGGAATGCGTGCATAGTGCCATTGTACAAAGGCAAAGGGGATAAGAGTGAGTGCTCAAATTACAGAGGTATAAGTTTGTTGAGTATTCCTGGTAAATTATATGGGAGGGTATTGATTGAGAGGGTAAAGGCATGTACAGAGCATCAGATTGGGGAAGAGCAGTGTGGTTTTAGAAGTGGTAGAGGATGTGTGGATCAGGTGTTTGCTTTGAAGAATGTATGTGAGAAATACTTAGAAAAGCAAATGGATTTGTATGTAGCATTTATGGATCTGGAGAAGGCATATGATAGAGTTGATAGAGATGCTCTGTGGAAGGTATTAAGAATATATGGTGTGGGAGGCAAGTTGTTAGAAGCAGTGAAAAGTTTTTATCGAGGATGTAAGGCATGTGTACGTATAGGAAGAGAGGAAAGTGATTGGTTCTCAGTGAATGTAGGTTTGCGGCAGGGGTGTGTGATGTCTCCATGGTTGTTTAATTTGTTTATGGATGGGGTTGTTAGGGAGGTAAATGCAAGAGTTTTGGAAAGAGGGGCAAGTATGAAGTCTGTTGTGGATGAGAGAGCTTGGGGAGTCAGTTGTTGTTCGCTGATGATACAGCGCTGGTGGCTGATTCATGTGAGAAACTGCAGAAGCTGGTGACTGAGTTTGGTAAAGTGTGTGAAAGAAGAAAGTTAAGAGTAAATGTGAATAAGAGCAAGGTTATTAGGTACAGTAGGGTTGAGGGTCAAGTCAATTGGGAGGTGGGTTTGAATGGAGAAAAACTGGAGGAAGTAAAGTGTTTTAGATATCTGGGAGTGGATCTGGCAGCGGATGGAACCATGGCAGCGGAAGTGGATCATAGGGTGGGAGAGGGGGCGAAAATTCTGGGAGCCTTGAAGAATGTGTGGAAGTCGAGAACATTATCTCGGAAAGCAAAAATGGGTATGTTTGAAGGAATAGTGGTTCCAACAATGTTGTATGGTTGCGAGGCGTGGACTATGGATAGAGTTGTGCGCAGGAGGATGGATGTACTGGAAATGAGATGTTTGAGGACAATGTGTGGTGTGAGGTGGTTTGATCGAGTAAATAACCTAAGGGTAAGAGAGATGTGTGGAAATAAAAAGAGCGTGGTTGAGAGAGCAGAAGAGGGTGTTTTGAAATGGTTTGGGCACGTGGAGAGAATGAGTGAGGAAAGATTGACCAAGAGGATATATGCGTCGGAGGTGGAGGGAACGAGGAGAAGTGGGAGACCAAATTGGAGGTGGAAGGATGGAGTGAAAAAGATTTTGTGTGATCAGGGCCTGAACATGCAGGAGGGTGAAAGGAGGGCAAGGAATAGAGTGAATTGGATCGATGTGGTATACCGGGGTTGACGTGCTGTCAGTGGATTGAATCAGGGCATGTGGGGCGTCTGGGATAAACCATGGAAAGCTGTGTAGGGCTTCACATGCCCTGATTCAATCCACTGACAGCACGTCAACCCCGGTATACCACATCGATCCAATTCACTCTATTCCTTACCCTCCTTTCACCCTCCTGCATGTTCAGGCCCCGATCACACAAAATCTTTTTCACTCCATCCTTCCACCTCCAATTTGGTCTCCCACTTCTCCTCTTTCCCTCCACCTCCGACACATATATCCTCTTGGTCAATCTTTCCTCACTCATTCTCTCCATGTGCCCAAACCACTTCAAAACACCCTCTTCTGCTCTCTCAACCATGCTCTTTTTATTTCTACACATCTCTCTTACCCTTACGTTACTTACTCGATCAAACCACCTCACATCACACATTGTCCTCAAACATCTCATTTCCAGCACATCCATCCTCCTGCGCACAACTCTATCCATAGCCCACACCTCGCAACCATACAACATTGTTGGAACCACTATTCCTTCAAACATACCCATTTTTGCTTTCTGAGATCATGTTCTCGACTTCCACACATTCTTCAAGGCTCCCAGGATTGTCACCCCCTCCCCCACCCTATGATCCACTTCCGCTTCCATGGTTCTATCCGCTGCCAGATCCACTCCCAGATATCTAAAACACTTTACTTCCTCCAGTTTTTCTCCATTCAAACTTACCTCCCAATTAACTTGACCCTCAACCCTACTGTACCTAATTACCTTGCTCTTATTCACATTTACTCTTAACTTTCTTCTTTCACACACTTCACCAAACTCAGTCACCAGCTTCTGCAGTTTCTCACATGAATCAGCCACCAGCGCTGTATCATCAGCGAACAACAACTGACTCACTTCCCAAGCTCTCTCATCCCCAACAGACTTCATACTTGCCCCTCTTTCCAAAACTCTTGCATTCACCTCCCTAACAACCCCATCCATAAACAAATTAAACAACCATGGAGACATCACACACCCCTGCCGCAAACCTACATTCACTGAGAACCAATCACTTTCCTCTCTTCCTACACGTACACATGCCTTACATCCTCGATAAAAACTTTTCACTGCTTCTAACAACTTGCCTCCCACACCATATATTCTTAATACCTTCCACAGAGCATCTCTATCAACTCTATCATATGCCTTCTCCAGATCCATAAATGCTACATACAAATCCATTTGCTTTTCTAAGTATTTCTCACATACATTCTTCAAAGCAAACACCTGATCCACACATCCTCTACCACTTCAGAAACCACACTGCTCTTCCCCAATCTGATGCTCTGTACATGCCTTCACCCTCTCAATCAATACCCTCCCATATAATTTACCAGGAATACTCAACAAACTTATACCTCTGTAATTTGAGCACTCACTCTTATCCCCTTTGCCTTTGTACAATGGCACTATGCACGCATTCCGCGAATCCTCAGGCACCTCACCATGAGTCATACATACATTAAATAACCTTACCAACCAGTCAATAATACAGTCACCCCCTTTTTTGATAAATTCCATGTATATATATATATATATATATATATATATATATATATATATATATATATATATATATATATATATATATATATTTTTTTTTTTCTTTTATACTTTGCCGCTGTCTCCCGCGTTTGCGAGGTAGCGCAAGGAAACAGACAAAAGAAATGGCCCAACCCCCCCCCATACACATGTATATACATACGTCCACACACGCAAATATACATACCTACACAGCTTTCCATGGTTTACCCCAGACGCTTCACATGCCCTGATTCAATCCACTGACAGCACGTCAACCCCGGTATACCACATCGCTCCAATTCACTCTATTCCTTGCCCTCCTTTCACCCTCCTGCATGTTCAGGCCCCGATCACACAAAATCTTTTTCACTCCATCTTTCCACCTCCAATTTGGTCTCCCTCTTCTCCTCGTTCCCTCCACCTCCGACACATATATCCTCTTGGTCAATCTTTCCTCACTCAATCTCTCCATGTGCCCAAACCACTTCAAAACACCCTCTTCTGCTCTCTCAACCACGCTCTTTTTATTTCCACACATCTCTCTTACCCTTACGTTACTCACTCGATCAAACCACCTCACACCACACATTGTCCTCAAACATCTCATTTCCAGCACATCCATCCTCCTGCGCACAACTCTATCCATAGCCCACGCCTCGCAACCATACAACATTGTTGGAACCACTATTCCTTCAAACATACCCATTTTTGCTTTCCGAGATAATGTTCTCGACTTCCACACATTCTTCAAGGCCCCCAGAATTTTCGCCCCCTTCCCCACCCTATGATCCACTTCCGCTTCCATGGTTCCATCCGCTGCCAGATCCACTCCCAGATATCTAAAACACTTCACTTCCTCCAGTCCCTCTCCATTCAAACTCACCTCCCAATTGACTTGACCCTCAACCCTACTGTACCTAATAACCTTGCTCTTATTCACATTTACTCTTAACTTTCTTCTTCCACACACTTTACCAAACTCAGTCACCAGCTTCTGCAGTTTCTCACATGAATCAGCCACCAGCGCTGTATCATCAGCGAACAACAACTGACTCACTTCCCAAGCTCTCTCATCCCCAACAGACTTCATACTTGCCCCTCTTTCCAAAACTCTTGCATTTACCTCCCTAACAACCCCATCCATAAACAAATTAAACAACCATGGAGACATCACACACCCCTGCCGCAAATCTACATTCACTGAGAACCAATCACTTTCCTCTCTTCCTACACGTACACATGCCTTACATCCTCGATAAAAACTTTTCACTGCTTCTAACAACTTGCCTCCCACACCATATATTCTTAATACCTTCCACAGAGCATCTCTATAAACTCTATCATATGCCTTCTCCAGATCCATAAATGCTACATACAAATCCATTTGCTTTTCTAAGTATTTCTCACATACATTCTTCAAAGCAAAGTATATATATATACATGGGGTGTTCAGTGTTGTAAATGGAAATGGTGAAGAGCTTGTAGATTTATGTGCTGAAAAAGGACTGATGATTGGGAATACCTGGTTTAAAAAGCGAGATATACATAAGTATACTTATGTAATTAGGAGAGATGGCCAGAGAGCGTTATTGGATTACGTGTTAATTGACAAGCGCGCGAAAGAGAGACTTTTGGATGTTAATGTGCTGAGAGGTGCAACTGGAGGGATGTATGATCATTATCTTGTGGAGGCTAAGGTGAAGATTTGTATGGGTTTTCAGAAAAGAAGAGTGAATGTTGGGGTGAAGAGGGTGGTGAGAGTAAGTGAGCTTGGGAAGGAGACTTGTGTGAGGAAGTACCAGGAGAGACTGAGTACAGAATGGAAAAAGGTGAGAACAATGGAAGTAAGGGGAGTGGGGGAGGAATGGGATGTATTTAGGGAATCAGTGATGGATTGCGCAAAAGATGCTTGTGGCATGAGAAGAGTGGGAGGTGGGTTGATTAGAAAGGGTAGTGAGTGGTGGGATGAAGAAGTAAGAGTATTAGTGAAAGAGAAGAGAGAGGCATTTGGACGATTTTTGCAGGGAAAAAATGAAATTGAGTGGGAGACGTATAAAAGAAAGAGACAGGAGGTCAAGAGAAAGGTGCAAGAGGTGAAAAAAAGGGCAAATGAGAGTTGGGGTGAGAGAGTATCATTAAATTTTAGGGAGAATAAAAAGATGTTCTGGAAGGAGGTAAATAAAGTGCGTAAGACAAAGGAGCAAATGGGAACTTCAGTGAAGGGTGCAAATGGGGAGGTGATAACAAGTAGTGGTGATGTGAGAAGGAGATGGAGTATTTTGAAGGTTTGTTGAATGTGTTTGATGATAGAGTGGCAGATATAGGGTGTTTTGGTCGAGGTGGTGTGCAAAGTGCGAGGGTTAGGGAAAATGAGTTGGTAAACATAGAAGAGGTAGTAAAAGCTTTGCGGAAGATGAAAGCTGGCAAGGCAGCAGGTTTGGATGGTATTGTAGTGGAATTTATTAAAAAAGGGGGTGACTGTATTGTTGACTGGTTGGTAAGGTTATTTAATGTATGTATGATTCATGGTGAGGTGCCTGAGGATTGGCGGAATGCGTGCATAGTGCCATTGTACAAAGGCAAAGGGGATAAGAGTGAGTGCTCAAATTACAGAGGTATAAGTTTGTTGAGTATTCCTGGCAAATTATATGGGAGGGTATTGATTGAGAGGGTGAAGGCATGTACAGAGCATCAGATTGGGGAAGAGCAGTGTGGTTTCAGAAGTGGTAGAGGATGTGTGGATCAGGTGTTTGCTTTGAAGAATGTATGTGAGAAATACTTAGAAAAGCAAATGGATTTGTATGTAGCATTTATGGATCTGGAGAAGGCATATGATAGAGTTGATAGAGATGCTCTGTGGAAGGTATTAAGAATATATGGTGTGGGAGGCAAGTTGTTAGAAGCAGTGAAAAGTTTTTATCGAGGATGTAAGGCATGTGTACGTGTAGGAAGAGAGGAAAGTGATTGGTTCTCAGTGAATGTAGGTTTGCGGCTGGGGTGTGTGATGTCTCCATGGTTGTTTAATTTGTTTATGGATGGGGTTGTTAGGGAGATGAATGCAAGAGTTTTGGAAAGAGGGTCAAGTATGAAGTCTGTTGGGGATGAGAGAGCTTGGGAAGTGAGTCAGTTGTTGTTCGCTGATGATACAGTGCTGGTGGCTGATTCATGTGAGAAACTGCAGAAGCTGGTGACTGAGTTTGGTAAAGTGTGTGAAAGAAGAAAGTTAAGAGTAAATGTGAATAAGAGCAAGGTTATTAGGTACAGTAGGGTTGAGGGTCAATTCAATTGGGAGGTGAGTTTGAATGGAGAAAAACTGGAGGAAGTGAAGTGTTTTAGATATCTGGGAGTGGATCTGGCAGCGGATGGAACCATGGAAGCGGAAGTGGATCATAGGGTGGGTGAGGGTGCGAAAATTCTGGGAGCCTTGAAGAATGTGTGGAAGTCGAGAACATTATCTCGGAAAGCAAAAATGGGTATGTTTGAAGGAATAGTGGTTCCAACAATGTTGTATGGTTGCGAGGCGTGGACTATGGATAGAGTTGTGTGCAGGAGGATGGATGTGCTGGAAATGAGATGTTTGAGGACAATATGTGGTGTGAGGTGGTTTGATCGAGTAAGTAACGTAAGGGTAAGAGAGATGTGTGGAAATAAAAAGAGCGTGGTTGAGAGAGCAGAAGAGGGTGTTTTGAAATGGTTTGGTCACATGGAGAGAATGAGTGAGGAAAGATTGACCAAGAGGATATATGTGTCGGAGGTGGAGGGAACGAGGAGAAGAGGGAGACCAAATTGGAGGTGGAAAGATGGAGTGAAAAAGATTTTGTGTGATTGGGGCCTGAACATGCAGGAGGGTGAAAGGAGGGCAAAGAATAGAGTGAATTGGAACGATGTGGTATACCGGGGTTGACGTGCTGTCAGTGGATTGAATCAAGGCATGTGTATGGGGGTGGGTTGGGCCATTTCTTTCGTCTGTTTCCTTGTGCTACCTCGCAAACGCGGGAGACAACGACAAAGCAAAAAGAAAATATATATATATATATATATATATATATATATATATATATATATATATATATATATATATATATGTGTGTGTGTGTGTGTGTGTGTGTATATGTGTGTATGTGTGTGTGTATGTATATATATATATATATATATATATATATATATATATATATATATATATATATATATATATATATATATATTATCCCTGGGGATAGGGGTGAAAGAATACTTCCCACGCATTCCTCACGTGTCGTAGAAGGCGACTAGAGGGGACGGGAGTGGGGGGCCAGAAATCCTCCCCTTCTTGTATTTTTTAACTTTCTAAAAAATGAAAGAAAGAAATATATATATATATATATATTATCCCTGGGGATAGGGGATTAAGAATACTTCCCACGTATTCCCTGTGTGTCGTAGAAGGCGACTAAAAGGGGAGGGAGCGGGGGGCTGGAAATCCTCCCCTCTTGTTTTTTTTTTTTTTAATTTTCCAAAAGAAGGAACAGAGGGGGCCAGGTGAGGATATTCCAAAAAAGGCCCAGTCCTCTGTTCTTAACGCTACCTCGCTAACGCGGGAAATAGCGAAGTTTGAAAAAAAAAAACAAAAAAACTGACTGGTCTGTAACTTCCTATTTCTTGCCTATTACTCTTTTTTGTACGGTGGTTTGACTCTAGCTTCCTTTAGCCCAGCCGGTACTTCACTTGTACTTGTACTATAGGGAAACATGTTAGGAAGATAAAACTTCAGGAGTCATGTAGTGGACATCCACTGATGGGAAGGCACCCTAAGGGTGGTTTGTCTGTAGTTACATGGCCAATACTTTAGGAACTGAAGTGGTAAACTTGTCTTGAGCAAGTCAACTAATCAGCTGCCTGTCTTCAGTAATGTCTGGGTATACAACAAATAGGGAGATCGTCTTGAAGGTATTACTATTTTGCTTTGTCGCTGTCTCCCACGTTTGCGAGGTAGCACAAGGAAGCAGACGAAAGAAATGGCCCAACCCACCCACATACACATGTATATACATACACGTCCACACTCGCAAATATGCATACCTATACATCTCAATGTACACATACATATATACACACACAGACATATACATATATACACATGTTGGAAAGGATCACAATTTTGCGCGTGATTAAGATATTCCTATGAGTCCACGGGGAAAATGAAACACGAAAAGTTCTCAAGTGCACTTTCGTGTAATAATCACATCAACAGGGGAGACACAAGAGAGGAATATAATAGTCAGTTGATATACATCAAAGAGACGAAGCTAGAACGCCATTTGGTAAACATGTGATTGTCGACAATCACATGTTTACCAAATGGCGTCCTAGCTTCGTCTCTTCGATGTATATCAACTAACTATTATATTCCTCTCTCGTGTCTCCCCTGATGATGTGATTATTACACGAAAGTGCACTTGGGAACTTTTCGTGTTTCATTTTCCCTGTGGACTCATAGGAATATATACACATGTACATAATTCATACTGTCTGCCTTTATTTATTCCCATCGCCACCCCGCCACACATGTAATAACAGCCCCCTCCCCCCTCATGTGTGCGAGGTAGCGCTAGGAAAAGACAACAAAGGCCCCATTCATTCACACTCAGCTTTCATGTAATAATGCTCCAAAACCACAGCTCCCTTTCCACATCCAGGCCCCACAGAACTTTCCATGGTTTACCCCAGACACTTCACATGCCCTGGTTCAATCCATTGACAGCACGTCGACCCCGGTATACCACATCGTTCCAATTCACTCAATTCCTTGCATGCCTTTCACCCTCCTGCATGTTCAGGCCCCGATCACTCAAAATCTTTTTCACTCCATCTTCCCACAACCAATTTGGTCTCCCACTTCTCCTCGTTCCCTCCACCTCTGACACATATATCCTCTTGGTCAATCTTTCCTCACTCATTCTCTCCATGTGACCAGACCATTTCAAAACACCCTCTTCTGCTCTCTCAACCATACTCTCTTTATTTCCACACATCTCTCTTACCCTTACATTACTTACTCGATCAAACCACCTCAAACCACATATTGTCCTCAAACATCTCATTTCCAGCACATCCACCCTCCTGCGCACGACTCTATCCATAGCCCACGCCTCGCAACCATACAACATTGTTGGAACCACTATTCCTTCAAACATACCCATTTTTGCTTTCTGAGATAATGTTCTTTACTTCCAAACATTCTTCAAGGCTCCCAGAATTTTCGCCCCCTCTCCCACCATATGATTCACTTCCGCTTCCATGGTTCCATCCGCTGCTAGATCCACTGCCAGATATCTAAAACACTTTACTTTCTCCAGTTTTTCTCCATTCAAACTTACCTCCCAATTGACTTGACCCTCAACACAACTGTACCTAATAACCTCGCTCTTATTCACATTTACTCTTAACTTTCTTCTTTCACACACTTTACCAAACTCAGTCACCAGCTTCTGCAGTTTCTCAGGGAATCAGCCACCAGCACTGTATCATCAGTGACAACAACTGACTCACTTCCAAAGCTTTCTCATCCACAACAGATTGCATACTTCCCCCTCTTTCCAAAACTCTTGCATTACCTCCCTAACAACCCCATCCATAAAAAATTAAACAACCATGGAGACATCACACACCCCTGCCGCAAACTACATTCACTGAGAACCAATCATTTCCTCTCTTCCTACATGTACACATGCCTTACATCCTCGATAAAAACTTTTCACTGCTTCTAACAACGTGCCTCCCACACTATATATTCTTAATACCTTCCATAGAGCTTTCTCTATAAACTCTATCATATGCTTTCTCCAGATCCATAAATGTACATACAAATCCATTTGCTTTTCTAAGTATTTCTCACATACATTCTTCAAAGCAAATGGGGAGGTGATAACAAGTAGTGGTGATGTGAGAAGGAGATGGAGTAGTTTTGAAGGTTTGTTGAATGTGTTTGATGATAGAGTGGCAGATATAGGGTGTTTTGGTCGAGGTGGTGTGCAAAGTGCGAGGGTTAGGGAAAATGAGTTGGTAAACATAGAAGAGGTAGTAAAAGCTTTGCGGAAGATGAAAGCTGGCAAGGCAGCAGGTTTGGATGGTATTGCAGTGGAATTTATTAAAAAAGGGGGTGACTGTATTGTTGACTGGTTGGTAAGGTTATTTAATGTATGTATGATTCATGGTGAGGTGCCTGAGGATTGGCGGAATGCGTGCATAGTGCCATTGTACAAAGGCAAAGGGGATAAGAGTGAGTGCTCAAATTACAGAGGTATAAGTTTGTTGAGTATTCCTGGCAAATTATATGGGAGGGTATTGATTGAGAGGGTGAAGGCATGTACAGAGCATCAGATTGGGGAAGAGCAGTGTGGTTTCAGAAGTGGTAGAGGATGTGTGGATCAGGTGTTTGCTTTGAAGAATGTATGTGAGAAATACTTAGAAAAGCAAATGGATTTGTATGTAGCATTTATGGATCTGGAGAAGGCATATGATAGAGTTGATAGAGATGCTCTGTGGAAGGTATTAAGAATATATGGTGTGGGAGGCAAGTTGTTAGAAGCAGTGAAAAGTTTTTATCGAGGATGTAAGGCATGTGTACGTGTAGGAAGAGAGGAAAGTGATTGGTTCTCAGTGAATGTAGGTTTGCGGCAGGGGTGTGTGATGTCTCCATGGTTGTTTAATTTGTTTATGGATGGGGTTGTTAGGGAGATGAATGCAAGAGTTTTGGAAAGAGGGTCAAGTATGAAGTCTGTTGGGGATGAGAGAGCTTGGGAAGTGAGTCAGTTGTTGTTCGCTGATGATACAGTGCTGGTGGCTGATTCATGTGAGAAACTGCAGAAGCTGGTGACTGAGTTTGGTAAAGTGTGTGAAAGAAGAAAGTTAAGAGTAAATGTGAATAAGAGCAAGGTTATTAGGTACAGTAGGGTTGAGGGTCAATTCAATTGGGAGGTGAGTTTGAATGGAGAAAAACTGGAGGAAGTGAAGTGTTTTAGATATCTGGGAGTGGATCTGGCAGCGGATGGAACCATGGAAGCGGAAGTGGATCATAGGGTGGGTGAGGGTGCGAAAATTCTGGGAGCCTTGAAGAATGTGTGGAAGTCGAGAACATTATCTCGGAAAGCAAAAATGGGTATGTTTGAAGGAATAGTGGTTCCAACAATGTTGTATGGTTGCGAGGCGTGGACTATGGATAGAGTTGTGTGCAGGAGGATGGATGTGCTGGAAATGAGATGTTTGAGGACAATATGTGGTGTGAGGTGGTTTGATCGAGTAAGTAACGTAAGGGTAAGAGAGATGTGTGGAAATAAAAAGAGCGTGGTTGAGAGAGCAGAAGAGGGTGTTTTGAAATGGTTTGGTCACATGGAGAGAATGAGTGAGGAAAGATTGACCAAGAGGATATATGTGTCGGAGGTGGAGGGAACGAGGAGAAGAGGGAGACCAAATTGGAGGTGGAAAGATGGAGTGAAAAAGATTTTGTGTGATTGGGGCCTGAACATGCAGGAGGGTGAAAGGAGGGCAAAGAATAGAGTGAATTGGAACGATGTGGTATACCGGGGTTGACGTGCTGTCAGTGGATTGAATCAAGGCATGTGTATGGGGGTGGGTTGGGCCATTTCTTTCGTCTGTTTCCTTGTGCTACCTCGCAAACGCGGGAGACAACGACAAAGCAAAAAGAAAATATATATATATATATATATATATATATATATATATATATATATATATATATATATATATATATGTGTGTGTGTGTGTGTGTGTATATGTGTGTATGTGTGTGTGTATGTATATATATATATATATATATATATATATATATATATATATATATATATATATATATATATATATATATTATCCCTGGGGATAGGGGTGAAAGAATACTTCCCACGCATTCCTCACGTGTCGTAGAAGGCGACTAGAGGGGACGGGAGTGGGGGGCCAGAAATCCTCCCCTTCTTGTATTTTTTAACTTTCTAAAAAATGAAAGAAAGAAATATATATATATATATATTATCCCTGGGGATAGGGGATTAAGAATACTTCCCACGTATTCCCTGTGTGTCGTAGAAGGCGACTAAAAGGGGAGGGAGCGGGGGGCTGGAAATCCTCCCCTCTTGTTTTTTTTTTTTTTTAATTTTCCAAAAGAAGGAACAGAGGGGGCCAGGTGAGGATATTCCAAAAAAGGCCCAGTCCTCTGTTCTTAACGCTACCTCGCTAACGCGGGAAATAGCGAAGTTTGAAAAAAAAAAAACAAAAAAACTGACTGGTCTGTAACTTCCTATTTCTTGCCTATTACTCTTTTTTGTACGGTGGTTTGACTCTAGCTTCCTTTAGCCCAGCCGGTACTTCACTTGTACTTGTACTATAGGGAAACATGTTAGGAAGATAAAACTTCAGGAGTCATGTAGTGGACATCCACTGATGGGAAGGCACCCTAAGGGTGGTTTGTCTGTAGTTACATGGCCAATACTTTAGGAACTGAAGTGGTAAACTTGTCTTGAGCAAGTCAACTAATCAGCTGCCTGTCTTCAGTAATGTCTGGGTATACAACAAATAGGGAGATCGTCTTGAAGGTATTACTATTTTGCTTTGTCGCTGTCTCCCACGTTTGCGAGGTAGCACAAGGAAGCAGACGAAAGAAATGGCCCAACCCACCCACATACACATGTATATACATACACGTCCACACTCGCAAATATGCATACCTATACATCTCAATGTACACATACATATATACACACACAGACATATACATATATACACATGTTGGAAAGGATCACAATTTTGCGCGTGATTAAGATATTCCTATGAGTCCACGGGGAAAATGAAACACGAAAAGTTCTCAAGTGCACTTTCGTGTAATAATCACATCAACAGGGGAGACACAAGAGAGGAATATAATAGTCAGTTGATATACATCAAAGAGACGAAGCTAGAACGCCATTTGGTAAACATGTGATTGTCGACAATCACATGTTTACCAAATGGCGTCCTAGCTTCGTCTCTTCGATGTATATCAACTAACTATTATATTCCTCTCTCGTGTCTCCCCTGATGATGTGATTATTACACGAAAGTGCACTTGGGAACTTTTCGTGTTTCATTTTCCCTGTGGACTCATAGGAATATATACACATGTACATAATTCATACTGTCTGCCTTTATTTATTCCCATCGCCACCCCGCCACACATGTAATAACAGCCCCCTCCCCCCTCATGTGTGCGAGGTAGCGCTAGGAAAAGACAACAAAGGCCCCATTCATTCACACTCAGCTTTCATGTAATAATGCTCCAAAACCACAGCTCCCTTTCCACATCCAGGCCCCACAGAACTTTCCATGGTTTACCCCAGACACTTCACATGCCCTGGTTCAATCCATTGACAGCACGTCGACCCCGGTATACCACATCGTTCCAATTCACTCAATTCCTTGCATGCCTTTCACCCTCCTGCATGTTCAGGCCCCGATCACTCAAAATCTTTTTCACTCCATCTTCCCACAACCAATTTGGTCTCCCACTTCTCCTCGTTCCCTCCACCTCTGACACATATATCCTCTTGGTCAATCTTTCCTCACTCATTCTCTCCATGTGACCAGACCATTTCAAAACACCCTCTTCTGCTCTCTCAACCATACTCTCTTTATTTCCACACATCTCTCTTACCCTTACATTACTTACTCGATCAAACCACCTCAAACCACATATTGTCCTCAAACATCTCATTTCCAGCACATCCACCCTCCTGCGCACGACTCTATCCATAGCCCACGCCTCGCAACCATACAACATTGTTGGAACCACTATTCCTTCAAACATACCCATTTTTGCTTTCTGAGATAATGTTCTTTACTTCCAAACATTCTTCAAGGCTCCCAGAATTTTCGCCCCCTCTCCCACCATATGATTCACTTCCGCTTCCATGGTTCCATCCGCTGCTAGATCCACTGCCAGATATCTAAAACACTTTACTTTCTCCAGTTTTTCTCCATTCAAACTTACCTCCCAATTGACTTGACCCTCAACACAACTGTACCTAATAACCTCGCTCTTATTCACATTTACTCTTAACTTTCTTCTTTCACACACTTTACCAAACTCAGTCACCAGCTTCTGCAGTTTCTCATGTGAATCAGCCACCAGCACTGTATCATCAGTGACAACAACTGACTCACTTCCAAAGCTTTCTCATCCACAACAGATTGCATACTTGCCCCTCTTTCCAAAACTCTTGCATTCACCTCCCTAACAACCCCATCCATAAAAAAATTAAACAACCATGGAGACATCACACACCCCTGCCGCAAACCTACATTCACTGAGAACCAATCATTTTCCTCTCTTCCTACATGTACACATGCCTTACATCCTCGATAAAAACTTTTCACTGCTTCTAACAACGTGCCTCCCACACTATATATTCTTAATACCTTCCATAGAGCTTCTCTATCAACTCTATCATATGCTTTCTCCAGATCCATAAATGTTACATACAAATCCATTTGCTTTTCTAAGTATTTCTCACATACATTCTTCAAAGCAAACACCTAATCCACACATCCTCTACCACTTCTGAAACCACACTGCTCTTCCCCAATATGATGCTCTGTACATGCCTTCACCCTCTCAGTCAATACCCTCCCATATAATTTACCAGGAATACTCAACAAACTTATACCTCTGTAATTTGAGCACTCACTCTTATCCCCTTTGCCTTTGTACAACGGCACTATGCAAGCATTCCGCCAGTCCTCAGGCACCTCACCATGAATCATACATACATTAAATAACCTTACCAACCAGTCAACAATACAGTCACCCCCTTTTTTAATAAATTCCACTGCAATACCATCCAAACCTGCTGCCTTGCCGGCTTTCATCTTCCGCAAAGCTTTTACTACCTCTTCTCTGTTTACCAAATCATTTTCCCTAACCCTCTCACTTTGCACACCACCTCGACCAAAACACCCTATATCTGCCACTCTATCATCAAACACATTCAACAAACCTTCAAAATACTCACTCCATCTCCTCACATCACCACTACTTGTTATCACCACCCCATTTGCCCCCTTCACTGAAGTTCCCATTAGCTCCCTTGTCTTACGCACTTTATTTACCTCTTTCCAAAGCATCTTTTTATTCTCCCTAAAATTTAATGATACTCTCTCACCCCAACTCTCAATTGCCCTCTTTTTCACCTCTTGCTCCTTTCTCTTGACCTCCTGCCTCTTTCTTTTATACATCTCCCACTCATTTGCATTATTTCCCCGCAAAAATCGTCCAAATGCCTCTCTCTTCTCTCGCTAATAATCTTACTTCTTCATCCCACCACTCACTACCCTTTCTAATCAACCCACCTCCCACGCTTCTCATGCCACAAGCATCTTTTGTGCAAGCCATCACTGCTTCCCTAAATCCATCCCATTCCTCCCCCACTCCCCTTACCTCCTTTGTTCTCACCTTTCTCCATTCTGTACTCAGTCTCTCCTGGTACTTCCTCACACAAGTCTCCTTCCCAAGCTCGCTCACTCTCACCACTCTCCTCACCCCAACATTCTCTGTTCTTTTCTGAAAACCCCTACAAATCTTCACTTTCGCCTCCACAAGATAATGATCAGACATCCCTGCAGTTGCACCTCTCAGCACATTAACATCCAAAAGTCTCTCTCGCGTGCCTATCAATTAACACGTAATCCAATAACACTCTCTGGCCATCTCTCCTACTTACATATGTATACTTATGTATATCTCGCTTTTTAAACCAGGTATTCCCAATCACCAGTCCTTTCTCAGCACACAAATCCACAAGCTCTTCACCATTTCCATTTACAACACTGAACACCACAGTTATACCACTTATTCCCTCAAATGCCACATTACTCTCCTTTGCATTCAAATCACCCATCACTATAATCCGGTCTTGTGCATCAAAACCACTAACACACTTATTCAGCTGCTCCCCAAACACTTGCCTCTCATGATCTTTCTTCTCATGCCCACGTGCATATGCACCAATAATCACCCATCTCTCTCCATCACCTTTCAGTTTTACCCATATCATCTAGAATTTACATTCTTACACTCTGTCACATACTCCCACAACTCCTGTTTCAGGAGTAGTGCTACTCCTTCCCTTGCTCTTGTCCTCTCATTAACCCCTGACTTTACTCCCAAGACATTACCAAACCACTCTTCCCCTTTACCCTTGAGCTTCGTTTCACTGAGAGCCAAAACATCCAGGTTCCTTTCCTCAAACATACTACCTATCTCCTTTTTTCTCATCTTGGTTACATCCACACATATTTAGACACCCCAGTCTGAGCCTTCGAGGAGGATGAGCACTCCCCGCGTGACTCCTTCTTCTGTTTCCCCTTTTAGAAAGTCAAAATACAAGGAGGGAGGGTTTCTGGCCCCCCCGCTCCCGTCCCCTTTAGTCGCCTTCTACGACACGCGAGGAATGCGTGGGAAGTATTCTTTCTCCCCTATCCCCAGGGATAGGAGGAGAAATTGTTTTGTTCCTCGAAGGAATAGGAGATGTTGCTTATTGGTGCAAGCTATGGGTGGCTTGCTGGGGTTGAAAGTAATGAGCTTTGACCTCTCTCAATGCTTTTGGACTGTAAGGTTAGGCAATCCATGAAAGTCCGACGGCCCTTCCCAGGGGTAAGTCAGGTCAGATCAGCTTTTCAGTGAGATAATCACAGTTGTGGCCTGATTGATGTTGCTACCCTTTCTACAACTTTTGAACTACAATTTGCAAATCACATGTAGTTTAAGGGTTAAGCTTTTGAATTAATCTTGAGGCTTTTTAGCAATACAGTATGATGATCATGTTATGTGATTGGTTGATTTGCTGTAAAAAAAGTGTTAGACCAAATGCTATGTATGAATATTTTACCTATTGCCTCTTTTCTCTTTCCAGTTTGTGATGAGAGTATTGCTGTTGGCTGTTTGATAAGAAGATGGAACCAGTCAGAGATCAGAGTGCATATTACTACACAAGAGAGCTAATTGATAACCTTCAGATTCGGTACAGCATCATGGTATAACTGTTTTTTAAAACTAGATGTGTCTGACACTAATTGCAAATTGTATTAAAACTGAATGTGATGTAGTTGCTCCACTGGTTAAAGATCTTTATTCTGACTGAAAGGGTGAGTAATGATTATAGGTTTGTTTGATTTGTTGACTCTGAATTTTCACCTGGTTGTAGAAGTACTTTACCCTTAAATTGCAAGCATAGTCTGGAAGGTCCATACCTGTGTGTCCAAAGAAAGAATTATGAATTAGCATTCGAAAGTAAGAGAAAATATACAGAAAGTTATAAAGAGACCTTTGTGTTAGCTTGTCCACTGTTGAATAAGGTTAAAGGATGTGTATGACAAGTCTGACAGCTTCTGCAAAGAAGACATGGAGGTGTACTTATCATTCACCAAAAAGTTTCACACTGTACTGTATGTTCACACAGTACTATTACTGATACACAATTATAGCATTATTGGTGAATAACATGAGTATATTTAGAAGTATTACATTGCTATTACGCTGCAAACATTGAAAATGAGTGTGAGGCTGGCACTAGTGGGAATGATACTGAAAGTTTTGCTTTTTTAATTTGAACTTATTTTTTCACATACTACTCACATTTCTTATACAAACAGAGCAATGTTGGTGCATTAAATGAATATGTGTAGAAATACTGCACTTCTCACAATATTAATTAGTGTGACGATGGTGAATGACTGGTATTTGTGAGGAGGATATTGGATTTTTTGGGGGAAGGGGAAATTTTCTAGTTCTTCATCTAATGTGTTACCAAAAGCCTTCATCATCCTGGAATTACTTAAAGAGAAAATGCTTTGTGGAAGGTGTTATTAATGTGTGATTTCTGAGGAAAGCTATTAGAAGCAGTGAGATGTTTCTATCAAGAGAGTAAAGTGTTAAAGTGTTTTTGCAAGTAGGTAGACAGTAGGGTGAGTGGTTTCTGGTGAAGATAGGTCTAGGCAGTATGTGACATCACCATGGCTGTTTAATCTAAATTGTTTATTGATGGGGATAATGAGGGAGGTGAATGAAGGGTCTTGGAAAGAGAAGCTGGTATGCAGTCTGTTGGTGGTGAGGGCCTGGGAGGTGAGACATTTGTTTTCTGCTGATGACACGGAACTAGTGGCAGATTCGAGTAAGAAACTACAAAAGTTGGTGTTTGAGTTTAGGAGTGTATGAAAGGAAAAAGTTAAGACTGAATGTTAATAAATGCAAGGTTGTTAACTTTAACAGTGCAAAGAGACAGTTAATTGGGGTCTGAAGTTGAATGGAGAAAACTTGAAGGATGTGAAGTGTTTTAGATTCCTGGAAGTGGACACACAGTGAATGGAACTTTGGAAGCAGAGGTGATCCATAGGGTGGGTGAGGGGAGAAGGTTCTAGGAGCATTGAGGAATATGTGAAAAGGGAGGTCACTCTCTGGGAGGTTGAAAATGGGTTTATTTTAAGGTGTAGTAGTCCCGATAGTAGTATATGGATGTGAGGCATGGGCTATAGATGAGAATATACAGATGTTGAATCATTGGAAATGAAATTTTGAGGACAATATATGGTATGAGGAGGTTCAATTAAGTAAGTAATGTTGCAGTAAAAGAGAGGTATGTTAATAAAAAGGGTTTGGTTGAGAAAGCTGAAGAGGTGTGCTGAAATGATTTAGACATATGGAGAGAATGAATGAGAGGAGTTTGACAGAGAATATATTTGTCAGAAGAAGAAGAAAAAGACTAAATTGGAGATGGAAGGATGGAGTGAATGTTTTTAAGTGTTAGGGGCCTGAACATGCCAGAGATGGAAAAGCACGTATGGGATAGAGTAAATTGGAGTAATGTGATATACAGGGGTGACGCTGTCATTGGACTGAACTGGGCATTGGAAGCAGCCAAGGAAACCATGGAAAGGTCTGTGGGACCTGCTTGTGGATAGGGGGTTGTAGTTTCATTGCATTACAAATGTGATTGAATAAGACCTTTTCTTCTGTTCCGGCTCTATGTTGCTGATGTGGGAAATAGCAAACAATTATGAAATACAGACATTAAAGACAAAGATTAATGTGTGCTCTAGTGTTATTGCTTTCTTACCAGCTATGTTGCTTATTACCTACTAATAGTGTGAATTTGGTGATTTTGGAAGAAATCTAAGTTATATTGTGTTGATAGTTAAAGTGTTTTAATTTTCAAAAGTCTTGTCTCAAGAGAATGGGTACCCCATTCACATCTTGTGAGTTGCCTTCACTACATTATTACCAGTTGTAACGGACAAGACATTTGTAAGCATCAGGTAACAGTTAGTATAACATATATAGTATCTCCAGACCTTAACAAACCTCCTTGATGCTTTATAAGGATCTGACAGTATTGATGGTCATATAATTTCCAGATGCTCAGAATGTTTACTGGTGCTTTATAACTTTGATTTTGTATACTTCCCTTCCTTCCTTCCTCCTGTCATACAGAACTGCTTGCAGGTATAATGGAAGAGTCAGGTGATGAGTCAGGTGATTAAGGTTAGGTTTTTTTAATATTTATGTGGCTTTTTATGGTGAGATTGGTGTGATCAGTGTTTGGTTTCAGGACTCGTGTACTCCCTCAAGGTTAAGAAGGCAGAGAACATGAGCATAAAACTCTCTCTCCGTAAAACACAGTAGTATTTACACAATTAGTGATTACCTCTGCCTTCTTCATTTTACCTACCTGTGCATTCTCTTCCCATGTGTTTTTGATAGGTTTTTAGTTTTATTTTGGAGGCCATTTTAGTGTATGAGTCCCATAGAGGCAGAGTTACATTAGAGGTAGGGACTTAAACAGTATTACCTTAATGTATAGCGGTGATACTGATTTGAACCTTTAGTTGACAGTTCCAGTGGCAGGCATTCACCAGTCAGGGTCTCATACTTTTAGGGTTCTGTCTGTTTAACACTAGGTGATATTTGGAAGGCATACAGCTCCCAAAATTTGGACTAAGGGGAAGAGGAGTGTCCAGTATATGGAAACTGTTTTCTCACTGAACAAAGAGTCTTAGGAGCTACATATAGATGAAGATCGCCCAGCCTGATGACATTATGTTGATGTATGTATCCATTGGTCTGTGATAACTGGCTGCCCCATACTGGATGGAGTAAAAAAGATTTTGAGCATTTAGGGTCTGAACTTACAGGAGGGTGAGAGGTGTGCAAGGAATAGAGTGAATTGGAAGGATGTGTTATAATGAGGTTAACATGCTGGCAATGGACTGAACCAGGGCATGTGAGATGTGTGGGGTAAACTGTGGAATGGTCTGTGGGGCCTGGATGTGAATAGGGAGCTGTGGTTTTGGTGCATTACACATGACAGCTAGATCCTGAGTGTAAATGAATGAGGCCTTTTTGTCAGTTTTCCTGGCGCTGCCTCACAGAAACAGGTTGTAGCGATGCTGCTTCCTGTTGGGCAGGGTATCGCCAGGAATGGATGAGGGCAAGCAATATGAATATGTACAAGTGTATGTATGCATATGTATGTTTATGTGTGTATGTTTATATATATGTGTATGTTTATGTGCGTGTATGGGTGTTCATATATATATTTTTTTTATATTATTATTATTATACTTAATCGCTGTCTCCTGCATCAGCGAAATAGCACAAGGAAACAGACAAAGAATGCCCCATCCACTCATATACACACATATATATACATAAATTCCCATACATGCAGATTATTATTATTATTTTTTTAATATACTTTGTTGCTGTCTCCCACGTTAGCGAGGTAGCGCAAGGAAACATGAAAGTATGGCCCAACCCACCCACGTACACATGTATATACGTAGACACCTACATACGCGTGCTGTCAATGGATTGAACTAGGGCATGTGAAGCGTCTGGAGTAAACCATGGAAAGTTCTGTGGGGCCTAGATGTGGAAAGGGAGCTGTGGTTTCAGTACATTATACATGACAGCTAGAGACTGAGTGTGAACGAATGTGGCCTTTGTTGTCTTTTCCTAGTGCTACCTCGTGCACTTGCAGGGGGAGGGGGTTGTTATTTCATGTGTGGCGGGGTGGCAATGGGAATGAATAAAGGCAGACAGTGTGAATTATGTACATGTGTATATATGTATATGTCTGTGTGTGTATATATATGTATATGTTGAGATGTATAGGTATGTATATTTGCGTATGTGGACGTGTAGGTATATATATGTGTATGTGGGTGGGTTGGGCCATTCTTTCATCTGTTTCTTTGCGCTACCTCGCTAACGCGGGAGACAGCAACACAGCAAAATAAATGAATAAATAGCTTACATACGCACATATACATACCTATGTATTTCAACATATACATACAATTACGTATGCAGACATATACGTATATACACATGTACATATTCATACTTGCTTCCCACACCCGTTCCCGTCACCACCCCGCCACACATGAAATGGCACCCCCTCCCCCCGGTACACGCAAGGTAGCGCTAGGAAAAGACCACATTCGTTCGCACTCAGTCTCTAGCTGTCATGCATAATGCACCGAAACCACAGCTCCCTTTCTACATCTAGGCCCCACAAATCTTTCCATGTTTACCCCAGACGCTTCACATGCCCTTGTTCAATCCATTGACAACATGTCAACCCTGGTATATGACATTGTTCCAATTCACTCTATTCCTTGTACGCCTTTCACCCTCCCGCGTGTTCAGGCTCTGATCGCTCAAAATCTTTTTCACTCCATCCCTCCACCTCCAATTTGGTCTCCCACTTCTCATTCCCTCCACCTCTGACACATATATCCTCTTCATCAATCTTTCCTCACTCTTTCTCTCCATGCGACCAAACCATTTCAATACACCCTCTTCTGCTCTCTCAACCACAC
Organism: Panulirus ornatus; assembly: GCF_036320965.1. Classification (NCBI taxonomy): domain Eukaryota; kingdom Metazoa; phylum Arthropoda; class Malacostraca; order Decapoda; family Palinuridae; genus Panulirus; species Panulirus ornatus. The sequence goes on along the minus strand of NC_092240.1, from coordinate 56,310,889 downwards.
TCCTTTTATTACCACACATATCTCTTACCCTTTCATTACTTACTAGATCAAAACACCTCACACCACATATTGTTCTCAAACATCTCATTTCCAACAAATCCACCCTCTTCCGCACAACCCTCTCTATAGCCCACGCCTCGCAACCATATAACATTGTTGGAACCACTATTCCTTCAAACATACCCATTTTTGCTCTCTGAGTTAACGTTCTCACCTTCCACACATTCTTCAATGCTCCCAGAACCTTTGCCCACTCCCCCACCCTTTGACTCACTTCTGCTTCCACTGCTAAATCCACTCCCAGATATCTAAAACACTTCACTTCCTCCAGTTTTTCTCCATTCAAACTTACCTTCCAGTTGACTTGTCCCTCAACCCTACTGAACCTAATAACCTTGCTCTTTTTCTCATTTTCTCTCAGCTTTCTTCTTTCACACACCTTACCAGACTCAGTCACCAGCTTCTGCAGTTTCTCACCTAAATCAGCCACCAGCACTGTATCATCAGTGAACAACAATTGACTCACTTCCCAAGCCCCCTCATCCACAACAGACTGCATACTTGCCCCTCTTTCCAAAACTCTTGCATTCACCTCCCTTACCACCCCATCCATAAACAAATTAAACAACCATGGAGACATCATGCACCCCAGCCGCAAACAGACATTCACTGGGAACCAATCGCTTTTCTCTCTTCCTACTCATACACATGCCTTACATCCTTGATAAAAACTTTTCATTGCTTCAGCAACTTGCCTCACACACCATATACTCTTAATACCTTCCACAGAGCATCTCTTATCAACTCTGTCATATGCTTTCTCCAGATCCATAAATGCTACATACAAATCCATTTGTTTTGTAAGTGTTTCTCACATACATTTTTCAAAACAAACACCTGATCCACATGTCTTTTACCACTTCTGAAACCACACTGCTCCTCCCCAGTCTGATGCCCTGTACATGCCTTGACCCTCTCAATCAATCCCAGGAATATTCAACAAACTTATACCTCTGTAATTTGAACACTTATCTTTATCCCCTTTGCCTTTGTACAGTGGCACTATGCATGCATTCTGCCAATCCTCAGGCACTTCACCATGAGCCATACATACATTGAATATCCTCACCAACCAGTCAACAACACAGGCACCCCCTTTTTTAATAAATTCCACTGCAATACCATCCAAACCTGCTGCCTTGCCGGCTTTCATCTTCTGCAAAGCTTTCATTACTTCTCTGTTTACCAAACCATTCTCCCTGGCCCTCTCACTTCATACACCACCTCAACCAAAACACCCTATATCTGCCACTCTCTCTTCTAACACATTCAACAAACGTTCAAAATACTCACTCCATCTTCTCACATCACCACTACTTGTTATTACCTCCACATTAGCCCCCTCCACCGATGTTCCCATTTGTTCTCTTGTCTTATGCACTTTATTTACCTCCTTCCAAAATGTCTTTTTATTCTCCCTAAAATTTAACGATACTCTCTCCCCAACTCTCATTTACCCCCTTTTTCACCTCTGGCACCTTCCTCTTGACCTGCCTCTTTCTTTCATACATCTCCCCAGTCATTTGCACTACTTCCCTGCAAAAATCATCCAAATGCCTCTCTTCTCTTTCACTGACAATCTTACTTCTTCATCCCACCACTCACTACCTTTTCTAATCTGCCCACCTCCCACCTTTGTCATGCCACAGGCATCTTCTGCGCAAGCCACTACTGCTTCCCTAGATACATCCCATTCCTACTCCACTCCCCTTACGTCCTTTGCTCTCACCTTTTTCCATTCTGCACTCAATCTCTCCAGGTACTTCCTCATACAAGTCTCCTTCCCAAGCTCACGTACTCTCACCACTCTCTTCACCCCAACAATCTCTCCTCTTTTCTGAAAACCTCTTCAAATCTTAACCTTCACCTCCACAAGATAATGATCAGGCATCCCTCCAGTTGCTCCTCTCTGCACATTAACATCCAAAAGTCTCTCTTTCACGTGCCTATCAATTAACATGTAATCCAATAACTCTTTTTGGCCGTACATACATATACATATCAACATGTATATATACATATACATACACAGACACATACATATATACACTTTTTTTTTTTCATACTATTCGCCATTTACCGCGATAGCGAGGTAGCGTTAAGAACAGAGGACTGGGCCTTTGAGGGAATACCCTCACCTGGCCCCCTTCTCTGTTCCTTCTTTTGGAAAAATTAAAAAAAAAAAAAAGAAAAAAAAAAATGTACATATTCATATTTGCTTGCCTTCATCCACTCCTATCGCTACCACCCACTTCAGCGTGGTAGTGCTAGGAAACAGAGTGGTTTGGAATTCCTTGGGAATGAAGTCAGGGGTTGGTGAAAGGACAAGAGCAAAGGAAGAAGTAGCTTTACTCCTGAAGCAGGAGTTGTGGGAGTATGTAATAGAGTGTAAGAGTAAATTCTAGATTGATGTGGGTAAAACTGAAAGTGGATGAAGAGAGAGGGGTGATTATTGGTGCATATGCACCTGGTCATGAGAAGAAAGATCAAGAGAGGTAAGTGTTTTGGGGGCAGCTGAGTGAGTGTGTTAGCAGCTTTGATGCACAAAACCAGGTAATAGTGATGGATCATTTAAATGTGAAGGTGAGTAATGTGGCAGTTGAGGGTATAATTGGTGTACATGTGGTGTTCATTGTTGTAAATGGTGCAGAGCCTGTGGATTTATGTGCTGAAAAAAGATTGGTGATTAGGAATACCTGGCTTAAAAAGAGAGATATATGTAAGTATATGTATGTGAGTAGGAGAGATGGTCAAAGGGTGTTATTGGATTATGTGTTAATTGATAGGTGTGTAAAAGAGAGACTTTTGTATGTTAATGTGCTGAGAGGGGCAACTGGAGGGATGTCTGATCACTATCTAGTGGAGGCGAAGATTTGTAGAGGTTTCCAGAAAAGAAAATGTTGGGGTGAAGAGAGTGGTGAGAGTAAGTGAGCTTGGAAAGAAGACTTGTGTGAGGAAGCACCAGGAGAGATTGAGTGTAGAGTGGCAAAAGTTGTGAGCAAATGACGCGAGGGGAGTGGGTGAGGAATGGGATGTATTTAGAGAAGCATTGATGGCTTGCGCAAAAAATGTGTGTGGCATGAGAAAGATGGGTGGTGGGCAGATTAGAAAGGGTAGTGAGTGGTAGGATGAAGAAGTAAGGCTGTTAGTGAAAGAGAAGAGACAATACTTGCAGGGAAGGAAGTAGTGCAAATGACTGGGAGGTGTATAAAAGAAAGTGGCAGGAGATCAAGAAAAGGTGCAAGAGGTGAAAAAGAGGGCAAATGAGAGTTGGGGTGAGAGAGTATCATTAAACTTTAGGGAGAATTTTTTTTTTTTTTTTTTGCTTTGTCGCTGTCTCCCGCGTTTGCGAGGTAGCACAAGGAAACAGACGAAAGAAATGGCCCAACCCACCCCCATACACATGTATATACATACGTCCACACACGCAAATATACATACCTACACAGCTTTCCATGGTTTACCCCAGACGCTTCACATGCCTTGATTCAATCCACTGACAGCACGTCAACCCCGGTATACCACATCGCTCCAGTTCACTCTATTCCTTGCCCTCCTTTCACCCTCCTGCATGTTCAGGCCCTGATCACACAAAATCTTTTTCACTCCATCTTTCCACCTCCAATTTGGTCTCCCTCTTCTCCTCGTTCCCTCCACCTCCGACACATATATCCTCTTGGTCAATCTTTCCTCACTCATTCCATGTGCCCATACCATTTCAAAACACCCTCTTCTGCTCTCTCAACCACGCTCTTTTTATTTCCACACATCTCTCTTACCCTTACGTTACTTACTCGATCAAACCACCTCACACCACACATTGTCCTCAAACATCTCATTTCCAGCACATCCATCCTCCTGCGCACAACTCTATCCATAGCCCACGCCTCGCAACCATACAACATTGTTGGAACCACTATTCCTTCAAACATACCCATTTTTGCTTTCCGAGATAATGTTCTCGACTTCCACACATTCTTCAAGGCTCCCAGAATTTTCGCCCCCTCCCCCACCCTATGATCCACTTCCGCTTCCATGGTTCCATCCGCTGCCAGATCCACTCCCAGATATCTAAAACACTTCACTTCCTCCAGTTTTTCTCCATTCAAACTCACCTCCCAATTGACTTGACCCTCAACCCTACTGTACCTAATAACCTTGCTCTTATTCACATTTACTCTTAACTTTCTTCTTTCACACACTTTACCAAACTCAGTCACCAGCTTCTGCAGTTTCTCACATGAATCAGCCACCAGCGCTGTATCATCAGCGAACAACAACTGACTCACTTCCCAAGCTCTCTCCTCCCCAACAGACTTCATACTTGCCCCTCTTTCCAAAACTCTTGCATTCACCTCCCTAACAACCCCATCCATAAACAAATTAAACAACCATGGAGACATTACACACCCCTGCCGCAAACCTACATTCACTGAGAACCAATCACTTTCCTCTCTTCCTACACGTACACATGCTTTACATCCTCGATAAAAACTTTTCACTGCTTCTAACAACTTGCCTCCCACACCATATATTCTTAATACCTTCCACAGAGCATCTCTATCAACTCTATCATATGCCTTCTCCAGATCCATAAATGCTACATACAAATCCATTTGCTTTTCTAAGTATTTCTCACATACATTCTTCAAAGCAAACACCTGATCCACACATCCTCTACCACTTCTGAAACCACACTGCTCTTCCCCAATCTGATGCTCTGTACATGCCTTCACCCTCTCAATCAATACCCTCCCATATAATTTACCGGGAATACTCAACAAACTTATACGTCTGTAATTTGAGCACTCACTCTTATCCCCTTTGCCTTTGTACAATGGCACTATGCACGCATTCCGCCAATCCTCAGGCACCTCACCATGAGTCATACATACATTAAATAACCTTACCAACCAGTCAACAATACAGTCAACCCCTTTTTTAATAAATTCCACTGCAATACCATCCAAACCTGCTGCCTTGCCAGCTTTCATCTTCCGCAAAGCTTTTACTACCTCTTCTCTGTTTACCAAATCATTTTCCCTAACCCTCTCACTTTGCACACCACCTCGACCAAAACACCCTATATCTGCCACTCTATCATCAAACACATTCAACAAACCTTCAAAATACTCACTCCATCTCCTTCTCACATCACCACTACTTGTTATCACCTCCCCATTTGCGCCCTTCACTGAAGTTCCCATATGCTCCCTTGTCTTACGCACTTTATTTACCTCCTTCCAGAACATCTTTTTATTCTCCCTAAAATTTAATGATACTCTCTCACCCCAACTCTCATTTGCCCTTTTTTTCACCTCTTGCACCTTTCTCTTGACCTCCTGTCTCTTTCTTTTATACATCTCCCACTCAATTGCATTTTTTCCCTGCAAAAATTGTCCAAATGCCTCTCTCTTCTCTTTCACTAATACTCTTACTTCTTCATCCCACCACTCACTACCCTTTCTAATCAACCTACCTCCCACTCTTCTCATGCCACAAGCATCTTTTGCGCAATCCATCACTGATTCCCTAAATACATCCCATTCCTCCCCCACTCCCCTTACTTCCATTGTTCTTACCTTTTTCCATTCTGTACTCAGTCTCTCCAGGTACTTCCTCACACAAGTCTCCTTCCCAAGCTCACTTACTCTCACCACCCTCTTCACCCCAACATTCACTCTTCTTTTCTGAAAACCCATACAAATCTTCACCTTAGCCTCCACAAGATAATGATCAGACATCCCTCCAGTTGCACCTCTCAGAACATTTACATCCAAAAGTCTCTCTTTTGCGCGCCTGTCAATTAACACGTAATCCAATAACGCTCTCTGGCCATCTCTCCTACTTACATAAGTATACTTATGTATATCTCGCTTTTTAAACCAGGTATTCCCAATCATCAGTCCTTTTTCAGCACATAAATCTACAAGCTCTTCACCATTTCCATTTACAACACTGAACACCCCATGTATACCAATTATTCCCTCAACTGCCACATTACTCACCTTTGCATTCAAATCACCCATCACTATAACCCGGTCTCGTGCATCAAAACCACTAACACACTCATTCAGCTGCTCCCAAAACACTTGCCTCTCATGATCTTTCTTCTCATGCCCAGGTGCATATGCACCAATAATCACCCATCTCTCTCCATCAACTTTCAGTTTTACCCATATTAATTGAGAATTTACTTTCTTACATTCTATCACATACTCCCACAACTCCTGTTTCAGGAGTACTGCTACTCCTTCCCTTGCTCTTGTCCTCTCACTAACCCCTGACTTTACTCCCAAGACATTCCCAAACCACTCTTCCCCTTTACCCTTTAGGGAGAATATAAAGATGTTTTGGAAGGAGGTAAATAATGTGCGTAAGACAAAAGAACAAATGGGAACATTGGTGAAAGGAGCAAGTGGGGAGTTGATGACAAGGAGTGATGAGGTGAGAAGGTGGAGTGAGTATCTTGAAGGTTTGTTGAATGTGTTTGATGATAGAGTGGCAGATATAGGGTGTTTTGGTCGGGGTGGAGTGCAAAGTGAAAGGGTCAGGGAGAATGGTTTGGTTAAGAGGGAGAGTGGTTTGGTTAAGGGAGAAAAGGTGGTGAAAGCTTTCAGAAGATGAAACCTGGCAAGATGGCGGGTTTAGATGATGTTGCAGTAGAATTATGAAAAAATGGGGTGACTGTGTTGTTGACTGGTTGATAAGGATATTCAATGTATGTATGGATCATGGTGAAGTGCCTGAGGATTGGCGGAATGCATGCATAGTGCCAATGTACAAATGCAAAGGGGATGAAGGTGAGTGTTTAAACTACAGAGGCATAAGTTTGTTGAGTATTCCTAGGAAATTATATGGGATGGTATTGATTGAGAGGTTGAAGGCATGTACAGAGCATCAGATTGGGGAAGAGCAGTGTGGTTTCAGAAGTGGTTGAGGATGTGTGGATCAGATGTTTGCTTTGATCTTAGAATGTAAGTGAGAAATACTTAGAAAAATGGATGGATTTGTATGTATCTTATATGGAACTGGAGAATGCATATGACAGGGTTGATAGAGATGCTTTGTGTAAGGTTGTAAGAGTATATGGTATGGGAGGTAAGTTTTTAGAAGGAGTGAAAAGTTTTAACCAAGGATTTGAGGCATGTGTATGAGTAGGAAGAGAGGAAAGTGATTGGTTCCCAGTGAAGTTCAGTCTGCTGCAGGATTGTGTGATGCCCCCATTGTTGTTTAATGTTTTTATGGATGGGGTGGTTAGGGAAGTAAATGCAAGATTTTTGGAGAGAGGGGTGAGTATGCAGTGTGTTGGGATGAGAGGGCCTGGAAAGTGAGTCAGTTGTTTGCCAATGATACATCTTTGGTGGCTGATGTGAGTGAAAAACTGCAGAAGTTGGTGGCTGATGCGAGTGAAAAACTGCAGAAGTTGGTGACTGAGTATGGAAAAGTGTGTGAAAGGAGAACATAGAGAGTAAATGTTAATAAGAGTAAAGTTGTTAGGTTCAGTAGGGTTGAGGGACAAGTAAATTGGGATGTAAGTTGAAAGGAGAAAAATCGGAGAAAGTGAAGTGTTTTAGATATTTGGGAGTGGACTTAGCAGTGGATGGAACCATGGAAGCAGAGGTGAATCACAGTGTGGGGGAGGGGGCGAAGGTTCTGGTAGCAATGAAGAGTGTGCGGAATGCGAGAACGGTATCTTGGAGAACAAAAATGGGTATGTTTGAAGGAATAGTAGTTCCAGCAATATCATATGGTTGCGAGGTGTGGGCTATTGATAGGGTTGTACGGAGGAGGGTGGATGTGTTGGAAATGAAATGTTTGAGGACAATATGTGATGTGAGATGGTTTGATCGAGGAAGTAAGGAAAGGGTAAGAGAGATGTATGTTGATAAAAAGCGTATGGTTGAGAAAGCAGAAGAGGGTATGTTGAAATGGTTTGGATATATGGGGCGAATGAATGAGGAAAGATTGACAAAGAGGATATATGTGTCAGAGGTGGTGGGAATAAGGGGAAGGGGGAGACCAAATTGGAGGTGGAAGAATGGAGTGAAAAAGATTTTGAGCAATTGGGGCCTGAACATCCAGGAAGGTGAGAGGCTTGCTAGGAATAGAGTGAATTGGAATGATGTGGTATACTGGGGTTGATGTGGTGTCAGTGGACTGAACCAGGGTATGTGAAGCGTCTGGAGTATACCATGGAAAGGTCTCTGGGGCTTGAATGTGGATAGGGAGCTGTGGTTTTAGTGTATTACACATGACAGGTAGAGAGAGTGTGAATGAATGTGGCCTTTTTTGTCTGTTTTCCCGGCACTACCTCACTGAAGTGGGGGGTAGTGATGCTATTTCCTGTGTGGCAGGGTAACAACAGGAATGGATGAAGGCAAGCATGAATATGTACTTGTGTATGTATGTATATGTCTGCATGTGTGTATGTATATGTTGATGTGTATATTTATGTATATTTGCATGTATGGGCATTTATGTATATATGTGTATATGAGCGGACGGGCCATTCTTCATCTGTTTCCTGGTGCTACCTCGTTGACACTGGAAACAGCGATTAAGTATTATAGCTATATATATATATATATATATATATATATATATATATATATATATATATATATATATATATATAGCTATTATACTTAATCGCTGTTTCCAGTGTCAACGAGGTAGCACCAGGAAACAGATGAAGAATGGCCCGTCCGCTCATATACACATATATACATATATACACATATATATATATATATATATATATATATATATATATATATATATATATATATATATATATATATATATATATATTATCCCTGGGGATAGGGGATTAAGAATACATCCCACGTATTCCCTGCGTGTCGTAGAAGGCGACTAAAAGGGGAGGGAGCGGGGGGCTGGAAATCCTCCCCTCTCTCTCTTTTTTTTTTTTTTTTTTTTTTTTCCAAAAGAAGGAACAGGTGAGGATATTCCAAAAAAGGCCCAGTCCTCTGTTCTTAACGCTACCTCGCTATCGCGGGAAATGGCGAATAGTATGAAAAAAAAATATATATATATATATATATATATATATATATATATATATATATATTTTTTTTTTTTTTTTTTTTTTTTTCATACTATTCGCCATTTCCCGCGATAGCGAGGTAGCGTTAAGAACAGAGGACTGGGCCTTTGAGGGAATACCCTCACCTGGCCCCCTTCTCTGTTCCTTCTTTTGGGGAAAAAAAAAAAAAAAAAAAAAAAAAAAAACCGAGAGGGGAGGATTTCCAGCCCCCCGCTCCCTTCCCTTTTAGTCGCCTTCTACGACACGCAGGGAATACGTGGGAAGTATTCTTTCTCCCCTATCTCCAGGGATATATATATATATATATATATATTATCCCTGGGGATAGGAGAGAAAGAATACTTCCCACGTATTCCCTGCGTGTCGTAGAAGGCGACTAAAAGGGAAGGGAGCGGGGGGCTGGAAATCCTCCCCTCTCATTTTTTTTTTCCAAAAGAAGGAACAGAGAAGGGGGCCAGGTGAGGATATTCCCTCACCAGTCCTCTGTTCTTAACGCTACCTCGCTAATGTGGGAAATGGCGAATAGTATAAAAAAAAAATATATATATATATATATATATATTTTTTTTTTTTTTTTTTTTATACTTTGTCGCTGTCTCCCGCGTATGCGAGGTAGCGCAAGGAAACAGACGAAAGAAATGGCCCAACCCCCCCCCATACACATGTACATACACACGTCCACACACGCAAATATACATACCTACACAGCTTTCCATGGTTTACCCCAGACGCTTCACATGCCTTGATTCACTCCACTGACAGCACGTCAACCCCTGTATACCACATCACTCCAATTCACTCTATTCCTTGCCCTCCTTTCACCCTCCTGCATGTTCAGGCCCCGATCACACAAAATCTTTTTCACTCCATCTTTCCACCTCCAATTTGGTCTCCCTCTTCTCCTCGTTCCCTCCACCTCCGACACATATATCCTCTTGGTCAATCTTTCCTCACTCATTCTCTCCATGTGCCCAAACCATTTCAAAACACCCTCTTCTGCTCTCTCAACCACGCTCTTTTTATTTCCACACATCTCTCTTACCCTTACGTTACTTACTCGATCAAACCACCTCACACCACACATTGTCCTCAAACATCTCATTTCCAGCACATCCATCCTCCTGCGCACAACTCTATCCATAGCCCATGCCTCGCAACCATACAACATTGTTGGAACCACTATTCCTTCAAACATACCCATTTTTGCTTTCCGAGATAATGTTCTCGACTTCCACACATTTTTCAAGGCTCCCAAAATTTTCGCCCCCTCCCCCACCCTATGATCCACTTCCGCTTCCATGGTTCCATCCGCTGACAGATCCACTCCCAGATATCTAAAACACTTCACTTCCTCCAGTTTTTCTCCATTCAAACTCACCTCCCAATTGACTTGACCCTCAACCCTACTGTACCTAATAACCTTGCTCTTATTCACATTTACTCTTAACTTTCTTCTTCCACACACTTTACCAAACTCAGTCACCAGCTTCTGCAGTTTCTCACATGAATCAGCCACCAGCGCTGTATCATCAGCGAACAACAACTGACTCACTTCCCAAGCTCTCTCATCCCCAACAGACTTCATACTTGCCCCTCTTTCCAGGACTCTTGCATTTACCTCCCTAACAACCCCATCCATAAACAAATTAAACAACCATGGAGACATCACACACCCCTGCCGCAAACCTACATTCACTGAGAACCAATCACTTTCCTCTCTTCCTACACGTACACATGCCTTACATCCTCGATAAAAACTTTTCACTGCTTCTAACAACTTGCCTCCCACACCATATATTCTTAATACCTTCCACAGAGCATCTCTATCAACTCTATCATATGCCTTCTCCAGATCCATAAATGCTACATACAGATCCATTTGCTTTTCTAAGTATTTCTCACATACATTCTTCAAAGCAAACACCTGATCCACACATCCTCTACCACTTCTGAAACCGCACTGCTCTTCCCCAATCTGATGCTCTGTACATGCCTTCACCCTCTCAATCAATACCCTCCCATATAATTTACCAGGAATACTCAACAAACTTATACCTCTGTAATTTGAGCACTCACTCTTATCCCCTTTGCCTTTGTACAATGGCACTATGCACGCATTCCGCCAATCCTCAGGCACCTCACCATGAGTCATACATACATTAAATAACCTTACCAACCAGTCAACAATACAGTCACCCCCTTTTTTAATAAATTCCACTGCAATACCATCCAAACCTGCTGCCTTGCCGGCTTTCATCTTCCGCAAAGCTTTTACTACCTCTTCTCTGTTTACCAAATCATTTTCTGAAAACCCCCAAATACAAATCTTCACCTTAGCCCCCACAAGAAAAAAGATCAGAAAAAATCCCTCCAGTTGCACCCCCTCAAAATTTACATCCAAAAGTCTCTCTTTTGCGCGCCTGTCAATAAACACGTAATCCAAAAAACGCTCTCTGGCCCAAATCTCTCCTACTTACATAAGTAAAATTTAAATGTATATCTCGCTTTTTAAACCAGGTATTACCCAATCATCAGCCCCTTTTTCAGCACATAAATCTACAAGCTCTTTAAACCATTTCCATTTACAACACGAACACCCATGTTATACCAATTTTTCCCTCAACGGCCACATTACTCACCTTTCATTCAAACACCCATCACTATAACCCGTCTCGTGCATCAAAACCACTAACACACTCATTCAGCTGCTCCCAAAACACTTGCCTTCATAAATTTTTCATTCTCAGCCCAGGGGGCATATAGCACCAATAACACCCATCCTCTCCACAATTTTCATTTTTTACCCATATTAAATTGAGAATTTACTTTCTTACATTCTATCACATACCCCCACAACCCCGGGGTTTCAGGGGACTGCTACTCCTTCCCTTGCTCTTGTCCTCTCACAAACCCCCTGACTTACTCCCAAACATTCCCAAACCACTCTTCCCCTTTCCCCTTTAGGGAGAATATAAAGATTTTTGGAAGGAGGTAAATAATGTCGTAAGCAAAAGAACAAATGGGAACATTGGTGAAAGGGAAGAAAGTGGGGATTTGATGCCCAAAGGAGTGATGAGGTGAGAAGGGGGAGTGAGTAACTTAAGGTTTGTTGAATTTTGTTTGATGAAAAGAGTGGCAGATATAGGGTTTTTTTTGGTCGGTGGGAGTGCAAAGTGAAAGGTCATGGAGAAGGGTTTTTGGTTAAGAG